>NC_034594.1:77214653-77233287 GCF_900095145.1 Mus pahari | reverse complement strand
GTGTGTGTGTGTGTGTGTGTGTGTGTGTGTATGTGTGTGTGTTTGTGCAAAGACTATAAAGAAGGTTTATATTTCAGAGGGTATAAAAGTATTTTGGAGGAGCTGAAGATAGAAAAGAAAAGGTTGGAATAGTATACATATCTGCCTCATGTAAAAAAAAAATTCTCAAAAACGTTCTCAAAAATTAAAATTAAAGACCTAGCCAGGCATTCTCCCCACTCACCCCCACCAAATTATTATGGCCAATTTTACTCCAACCAGTAAAAGCATGTAGAATCTCAGTGTTGGAGAAAATCAGTCATACTTCAGGAGACATCAAAAGAGGAAGAGGACTGCATCACACTAGACTAGAACATGAAGGATAGCTGTTTATTTTTAATTGGATATTTTATTTATTTACATTTCAAATGTTACCCCTTTTCCTGCTTTCCCCTCTGAAAAGCCCCTATCCCATTCCCTATCCTCTTGCTTCTATGAGGGTGCTCCCCCACCCTCCCACCCTCTGCCACCTCACCACCCTGGCATTCCCCTAGACTGCAGCATAAGCCTTCACATGACCAATGACCTCTCCTCCCATTGATGCCAGTTAAGCTTATCCTCTGCTACATATGTAGCTGGAGCCATGGGTCCCTCCATGTGTACTTTTTGGTTGGTGGTTTAGTCTGTGGGAGCTCTGGGGATCTGGTTGGTTGATCTTGTTGTTCTTCCTGTGGGGTTATAAATCTCTTCAGCTTATTCAGCCCTTTCCCTATCTCCTCCATTGAGGTCCTCATGTCCAGTCCAATGGTTGGCTGCGAGCATCCACACCTGTTTTTCTCAGTC
Source organism: Mus pahari (assembly GCF_900095145.1). NCBI lineage: Eukaryota > Metazoa > Chordata > Mammalia > Rodentia > Muridae > Mus > Mus pahari. The sequence goes on along the minus strand of NC_034594.1, from coordinate 77,232,465 downwards.
TCTGCCAGAGCCTATCACGAGACAGCAGCTATATTAGGATCCTGTCAGCAAGAACTTCCTAGATGTCTTTTAATATGTTGATTTACTACATTAGATATCAACCGAACCTTATTAATACAGGTTTTGCCCACCAGTGGCATGATGCTTCTCGGGTGCCAGCGTCCTATCCCACAGCCTCTGATTCTTGCTGATCACTATTTTACATAGCTTTCACTACATGAGGATATTGGAAATAATTTCCATGTATCTGCCATGGCCCCATGTCTTCTCAGTCAAGTTCTTGCCAAGAGGGGCAAAAATATCAGACTGAACTTCTTATCAGTTGATATTTCATTATCCCTTGTCAAGAAGCATGATATCAAGAGGTTTCAGAGTTAAAACAAAGGGCTGATTTTTTTTTTTAGCTCTACTGGACAACTGTTTGCTACAATTCACAAAAACCTGGGTTCAATCTTCAACGTTTCATAAATTGTGGTGATATGTAAGTGGATTTCTCCACTTGAGAGGTGGATATAAGAAGATCAAAAGTTTAATGTTATTCTCAGCTACATAGCAACTTTGAAGACAGACTGCACTTAAGACAGTCTCTACCAAAATTAAATTAAAAAGAAAAATGGTTATTTGGGCTTATGTATAACTCAGTGTTAGGATACTAGCAAATATCCACAAGACTTTGGGTTTATTTCTCAGAGTGACATATAAATTTCTAGGTGGAATTTACATGTTCCTAAGTATTTTTTTATTTGGCCCTCAAGAAAAGAGCAATGTGACAGCCTTGTGGGAGGGGCTCTCTGCCAATACCCCATATCCTGTAATAGATTTATTAGGTACAAATGTGTCTAAGGTCAATGCATCCCAAAACCCCATTTCAACTGTATCCAGCCTGCTGCTGTTCATTCTTTCCTCCAAATTCCAATAAAAGCCCTCATGAGAGAATAACACAGGGAAAGAGTGTGCTGGAATTAAAGGTCCTTCTGCTCCTGGCTCACAAAATCCCCAGTCAACCTCTGGTTGGTCCCAGAAGCAACTATAATTCATCAAGACAGCCTTCTGTGGAACATGGTAGGCTCTCTGGACAGCATCTGTGGCCTACTCACCTGGCCTTCACAGTGCTGAATTAGTTCAAGAAGAATTCTAGTATTCTTAGAAGAAAGTATTTCTGGGTTATTTTGGTTTGGTTTGGTTTTTTATTTTCTCATACAATACATCCTAGACGCAGTTTATCCTTCCCTGCACTCCTGCCAGCTCAACCCCACATCCTTTCTTCGCCCCCCCCCCCCCCCAAGATCTAAACCTCCCTCATTTTCTTTCAGAGAAGATCAGGGCACCCAGGGATATGAACTAACTACTGCATAAGCTACGGTTAATGAGATTAGATACAAATTCTCATATCAAGGTTTGGTGAGGCACCACATTAGGAGAAAAAGGCTATACCAAATGCAAATAAGAGTCAAGGATATCCCCTATGCCCATAGTAAGGAGTTCCACAATAACACTGAGCTATGCAATCATAACATAATGCAAGGGGACCTAGTACTCTTACGCTGTACCTAATCTACCAGGTTTCATGACTGCTGCTTCAGTATCTGTGAGACCTGATGAACGCTGTTTAGCTGATTCTGTGGGCCAGTCATGTTCTCCTAGTTTCCTTGACCTGTCTGTCTCTTATAATTCTTCCTTTCTCAGAGTATGGTATTTCTAAGCTACTGCATTCTTTTCCTATGTCTGACTAGGACAGTTATATATAACTGTATAATATATATGCATATATATGTGTGTGTATAAACTGTATATATGTATAAACTATATATGAATGTTTTCATTATCACTTGAAAATAATCCTTATCAAAACTTTTTACAGGAAATAGTAAAAGTATCTTGAAACAAAATATTTCACTAAGTGCTATTCCAAATTATTGTGTGAAGTGAACTTTGTTATCACTTCTAATCCCTTCTTTCCTAATGCAGAGAAGTACCTTGGTGGTTCTTAACCAAGGGGTGGGGAAGCAACAGCTCATAAATTCCATTTCATTAAGGTGCAGTGTAGATGTATTTTGTGCAGCATCCTTGGACAGCACCACTATGGTTTATGTAGAATCCAAAGATAACTGCCTCAAAATATTTGCAAATGCAATAGATAATTCTATAAACATAGACTATTCTTTTAAAATTCTTTAAAGATATGCTAATAGCCATTTGAACAGAGATTTAAGAATAATATTTTAGTTCCCATTAGTAAGTTCTCTCTGAATCCCTAAGAGAATTCCTTCAGCTCTCAGAGAAAAGTCTCAAAGAATTTTGGGATTACATAAAAGCAACTTACTTTGGTGTTTGGCATGATAGCTCTGTCTATAAAGTGATTGTTCCATAAGTAAGAGGATCAGAGTTTGTATTCCCAGCACCCATGTAAAAAAGAAACCTGGGTATGGAAACATATGTCATGCCACCACTGACGAGAAGAGCACTGTGTGAAGATCCCATGGACTTGTTGGTTGGAAGGAATTAGTGAATGCTGGGTTCAGTAAGAGACTGTGAGTGTCTCCAAAAAGTTAGTGGGTACAGCATTGAGAAGGCAGCAGGTTAAGATACTAACATTAACATATTACCCCATATACTTTCACTCACAGAGGGAATGGAGGGGGGAATGAAGAGGAAAGGGGGAACATTTAAGAAAAAGTCATATACATTTAAGACCTCCTATCCTACACAGTTCAGGGTTCTAAAAGAGACTACATAGATAAAATACAGAACATAATTTTTATCTCCTCCAGGTCCATTGGCAGAGAATCCTTCTGTGTCCATAAGTAAACAAGAGTACATCAAGGATTGCAAGGATATTTTCATCTCGGTACTTCTAGGGCTTAGCAATGTACCTGACAACCAATAGCTATTAGAAAATGTTAAGTGAATGAATGAGTGGACACGGAACTTAAATTTTGGTGTCCTGCTCTAGAGAACAATGATGATGATTCTAAATCCAAATCTGACCAGCCTCATTGGACATGATGAGAACCAGGAAGCAATAACATCCTACTCATCATTGTATCTCCTTGGCAACTGCTTAAATTCCATTCAGAGTTTATCACACGTTCTATTTTGAACTCTTTTTTTTTTTTGTATCGTTACACAATTACAAGAGGATCTATCTTTTTTTTCAAATTTTATTACATATTTTCTTCATTTACATTTCAAATGCTATCCCTAAAGTCCCCTATACCCTCCCCAGGCCCTGCTCCCCTCCCCGCCCACTCCCACTTATTGGCCCTGGCATTCCCCTGTATTGGGGCATATAAAGTTTGCAAGACCAAGGGGCCTCTCTTCCCAATGATGGGGATGGTTCAGATTGTTCACAGCAGCTAACTATGCTCTTGCAGGGGTTTGATTCTACCAGCTGAAGATAGTTTACATTTGGAATTCCTGGGCACTCTTGATAATGTATAAAAATGCCAGAGTCCTGAGAGGTTGCTGCGGCTACTCTTTGTCCTTGCTGATGGCACTGCTATTGCTGATCCCTTTTGCTGCTGCTGATTTTTACTGGTGCCATTACTCTTTTGCAGCTTTTGCTGAATTGCTGATTTGCTGCTTGCTGGATTGCTGGATTGATGGATTGCTAGATTGCTACTTGCAGATACCTTGATGGTGAAGATTGGAGTTGCCCTTAGGAATTTGGTGTTCCCAATACACAGAAAGTAGTCTAAAGAGATCTAATCTCCTTTTCTCATATAACCTTCTTTCTCACTCAACTACTGTCTTATACCATAAAATTATCTTTGTTGCTACTTGATAACTCTAATTTTACTTCTGTTATAAAGCATAATATTTGGAGATCAAAACTATTTTTGGACATTTGGAGATTTTCGAGGTTTGCCTGTGGTCTTGTGAACCACAGGTTAAGAGACACTAAAATAATTAATCCTTGTAAACATTGCTGAGTTGATTTATAATCATTGAATCAGAATCTATGTTGTTTTAGTCATAGTTCAGAATTTCTGAGTCCAGGTGCTAAGAACATCCACAATCTTCCAACTCTAAACCTCTCTTCTTTTCTAGAAAGCTCACATTTCAGCAGTTATACCAAGAGGGACACCTGGACTTACTTCTATTCATGAGGCAAGAGAAATAAAAGTATAATTGTTATCCCATTGTTAATAACAGATTCCCAATCCAGATGCTTGTCAAATCCTCTCAATGAAAATCTCTCTCTGTCTCTCTCTGTCTCTCTCTGTCTCTCTCTCTGTCTCTCTCTGTCTCTCTCTGTCTCTCTCTGTCTCTCTCTCTCTCTGTCTCTCTCTCTNCTCTCTCTCTCTCTCTCTCTCTCTCTCTCTCTCTCTCTCTCTCTCTCTGTCTCTCTCTCTCTCTTGTCTCATCACTCCTCTGCCTTCTGTGGGAACACATACAATACCCATGAGAAAACATATTTGCTACAGAAAGACTTCAGGCAAGAGAGATTTTAGCATTTTTTACATACAAGAAAAAAATCTAGCAAATCTCATACAAAATTGCTTCCTTGCACAGGAGCGTACAAGTTTAACAGCATTCAATGATTCTATAGCTATTTATTAAATTTTAGAAACTTGTTTTAACCAGAACTTAAGCCACATATAAGGAATTAAATATATTTTTCTGACCATGAAAAGTGCCTTTTAGAATATGAACAATTGTGAGACTATTTTCAATATCATATATTTTATTTATCACATGTACAAACTCCCAACAAGCTAGTTCACAGAAATGTCCCTTTCCAACTTTTCCACAGTAACCCCCTCATATTCTACTCATAGCCTACAAGTTTCCAAAAATAAACTTATATGGTGTATTATGGATAATATGTATAGCCAATTTTAACAGGTTATAAAATTATCTGGATTTCTAGTTCGGCAAAGTTGAGGTAGAAAGCTAAACCCTAACTGTGGAAGGCATCATACTATAGTTTGGGTCCTGGACTCAATTAAAAGGGAAAAATAAAGAAAGAAACACCATTTACCACCCCCCTCTCTCTTCTTTCTGACTGTGGATGCCATGAGTCCCACTGACTCATTATCCTGCCAACATCCTTTCCCTTTTATATGAACCAAAATGAACCCTTCCTTCTTTAAGTTGATTTCATTTCACATTTTGTTATAACCAACAAGATAATGGTTAGTACTGTGCTGAAGAGCTGTACCAACATTTAGTATTCTTTCTACAATGCTAAGCTGCTCCAGTGGCACATGGGGAGAGGAGAGAAAGTACATCCCACAGACCCTTTTGGAATCATAGTTTTTTCCTAAACTTTCTGTAGCGATTTGAAAGAAGAGGCAGGGGGTATTGCTATTCCTGCAGCTAACAGGTGAAATGAGACACTATATTACCTTCTAGAAAATCATCTCTGGGTCAGTTCTTTTGAGTGTGAACAGTTAAGAATATCAACAGTTATTTCTTAATATGTATCACTAAGGTCTGCTTACTTCTACCTCAACTGGTGTATCTGAAGGTGCCACAAGGCAGTAAGAAGGAAAATGAGGTGATTTACAGCCTGAAACGTAAAGCATTCCAGTAAAGACATCACAATGTCTCCTTACTAGACCAGCCTCTTCAAACAAACACAACTCCACACATAGTTGAGTTTGAAACACCCATCTTACTAAAGTATTCTAAACACCCTAAATTCATTCCCAGGTCTTGTTCTTTTTCAATCTGTGCTTTAGCTGCTACACAAAATATGAAGTCAGGATATATAGTCAAATTGAGTTGTAGAAATACAACTTAATGGGCCAGAAGAAATGTCATAGTTGCAGATCACTAAAGGGTTATTGGTAATAACCAAATCCTAGGATACATGAGCAAAGGCTTGGGAGGCAGGAGGATGTCATAGGACTCGTATGGTGCAAGAATAACCATGGGACCAGACAGAAAAACTGGTAAAGTCAAACTGATTAAGAAACCTCAGCAATTCTCATAATTGAGAGAGGAGGCATTTGGGTCTACTACTGACCAGGGTCCTCTCTCAGAGCATGTGACCATAAAACCCCTATGAGGACCATTTCAGCTGGTTGTGTGGCATAGAGCTTAGAGTTTTCCATTCTACTGAGGTATCTTGGTAGGCTACGAGAGTCTGCCCAATGATCTTCTCTTCCTGGAATTCACTTTCTGTAAAAATAAATAAATAAATAAATAAATAAATAAATAAATAAATAAATTTTAATCTCTTTTTTGCCCTGAGTAAGTCATATGAATCCCTTTTTGTCCCCAAGAATAAACTGTTTGGACAAACAAGGACTGTTTCATCCATCATGAACCACCGTGGGGAAGCCTTAGTCAAACTTAGGGGTTCTGAGAACCACAGTTTACTTCACAGCCTTCACTGTTTCTCACTGGAAGCTGAATTGGCTTTCCATGAGCCCAGCATCTTCGTTCAATCAGTGTTCTGACACCCCAGTGGAGAGGAAATACACAGACTGGTATCAGAAGTTCTAAGCAAGAGGGATCACAAAGAAAAACAGAGCAGACAAAAATTTGTGTCCCTAGGGGCTGCTCCCCCCCCCCCCAAAAAAAACAGTTGTTGCACAATCGAACCCAATAATCAAAATAAGAAGGCACTATAGTTAAACAAGTCAGAATCTTTGGCCTTCTGCCCCTGTACCTGTCCAGTGAGATCTTGACCAGAATGACTAGGACAAAATTTAAAGTTGTACTTCAATTCATCAACAACAACTTCCACTCTTATGACTGTCAAATGCCTTGTCTTTCAGAAAGGAAAATCTTACCATAATATGGCATTATTCCTCAGAGAAGCATCCAGATAACTAGTGTTTATGTTGGGCCCCTTCTAGTAAAGAGCGGTCAAGTTTTCTTCACTTGAATAATATTCTTGATTGGGATTTGGCTTCTGTGACCCTGACACTTTTAATGAATCATTATTCCTGAACTTACAGAATATCTGTAACCCTAAATTACCATTTCCATGAATCACAATTTCATAAAATGAAGAACATTTCAGTAGAAAGTTTAAGATATAGCTGTGGAACTATCTCATTTGATATAGTTATTGATAACCTAAATTTCATCCCCAGAAACCACATGAAAAAACTGTGTGTTCGGGTATATACTTGCATTTTTAGTTCTGGAGAGGCAGAACACAGCCATAGACAGATCTCTGGGGTTTTCTGGCCAGCTAGCCTAGCTTACTTGCTAAATTCTAAACCAATGGGGGACTTAGACTCAAAAATCAAGTAGACCACACCTGAAAAAATGACTAGGGCTATCCTCTGGCCTCCACACACGTACACACTAAGTACATACGCACATCAACACAGAAGGGGGCAAAAGTAAGAGAGTAGCCTTATACCCTATTTATTGCCAACAAGTTTACTTTTTCCATTATGAAGAAATCACTAACCTTCTAGTATATTGTACTGACCTGATAGGAACTCGACTGTAGCATAGTTTTAGAAAAGCAACTATGCAGAATTTAAAAGTGACCTTTATAATGCCTATGAATGAGCTACCAATCAAAGACACTTTCTCTGACATTAAAATACAAAGGTAGAATTTCTATCCAACAAACTACAAACTTCCTCTTCCTGCCTGTAACTCTGTGGTTGGATGGTTCAGTAGCCTTGTTTACTGAGGCACAAACTTCTCCTGACGGAAACAGAAGTGGCTCCCTTGAATAATATGGAGCTGAGCACCTGGCCAACCAGTCAGCCAAAGAGTGAGGGCAGTGGTTACTGTTTAAATTGTAATGATATTTCTTGATTATAAAGTAGAAATACAAATACTGTTTAATTATTTAAGGCAAGACAAAGCATAAGTACCAAAGTATTCCTTAGGATGTCACAATTCCATACCTAGTGACAAAAGTTACTGGGTATCGAAGACCAAGTATTCAGTTGCAAATTCATTAAAAGTATATGTACACGTTTTCTCATTTGTTGAAGAATATTGCCCAGGTCAGAGGTTAGTTGAGGGCAAGAGGAATTTGGAATGAACAAAGAAAAATTACAATAAATTATAACATTTGAGAAATCTGATGTTAACCAATTCTGTCAACTAGAGTACAATAGCTACTTAAGTTCTTGATTGCTTATATATTTACATATCTCCCAGTTTTCTAGGCCTTTCCTCACTTTGATTTTATATACTATGATTGCTGACAGCTTAGTCTTGAAGTGAGAAAATACTAAACGAGAATTATTACTGATATACTAGGACCATGAATATCATTTGTAGCTAGGTACGGTTACTATTAGAGCTCTGTTACTCTTGTGTCACAGACAGAATTAGAACATCTTTGTGTAGGGAGAGAGAGTGGTCAGGTAGAAACATATTGGAGTTATTATTTTCTGGAGGTTTAAACTCAAGCATAGATTTGTTTATTAATGCCGTAAAGCTCTTCTCCATGGCTCTGGGTATACTGGATGACCAGCACCAACACTGTCCCCTTAAGCTCCACCCTGCAGTCCAGGGCTATCTGTCTGAGAAGCATCGTTAACAGATGATATTCAAATACGGTTCCTATGATGATTCTTCCTAGATTAGGATCTCCAGTGATATTGGAAGGCAGATAGCAATTCTGGATGCAAATTGGCTTTGTTTTCATTTTTTTTAAACAAAAGTCTTTTTGTTCAGCTTGTAAGTGACACCACACCCAGAACAAAGCCTTTATATCTCAACCTTTATCAAAAACATAGAAAATGTTTTTTTTTTTTTTAGTAAATGAATAAATAAAGACACACATGAATACAAAAAAAGATGCAGTAACAGAACTTGCACACATGTACCAAGGGTTGATGCATGCACACATGAATGCATGTATGGATGATGAACAGAGGATGCATAGATATTAGGGTGGACATAAGCTGAAGTAAGAGCTTTATCAGATATTCAAGGAATTTTATACTCAAAGGAAATTTTTAATGAAAGTGAGATCAAGTGATGGTTTTGAATTTTGTGTTAAAGATAAATGAGAGAACATGAAATGTTAAGAGAACATTAATAATTAAAAGTGGGATCCCCAGATAAGTAAGGAAAGGTTTGATTTGCTAGAGAGGATGGTGAAAATATAAATTTGAGTTGAGAATAGATGGGAAAATATTGACCCTACAATACTAAAGATATCTTACAAAAGGAGAGCTGTAGTCTTTAATATTATAGAGTCCATATTTTCCCATCTGTTCTCAACTCAAATTTATATTTGAACCTTTCCTGTAGTATTATTTTTTTCAGATTTTTAGAAATCTACAGACATTTACTAGGGCTTTCCAAAATATACAGATTTGAGAGAGTTGGGCCAATTAACCATGAAAGCAGGAAGTCCCTACCTAATACAAGTGTCTACACAAAAGCTAGATAATCAAGTCTGAAAAATTATCCCAAACTGGAAAGAATTACCAGATCAACTAAAAGGTTGGACAAAGGAAATGCTTAGCTCTTTCTAAAGTACTGCCTCCTGGGATGTTTCCATGGCTAGGTCCGTGGAAACTTGTCTGCCAAGGTTGCTAGGAGTGATGAAAGCAAAGAGTGAGCTATTTTAGATGAGTCACCCATCCTACCTCTCTTTAATTCACAGAACATACATAGTTGACTACTCTATATATGCAAAAGTGAGGATGATAGGGAAAGTATCCACTAAATAAAGCCATCTAATTAAGTAAGCAACTCTCAAGTGCCTGCTTTGCTAATTTACCAGATTATGTTCTCACACACAACACAAGCAGGCAACCATTTTGCTAGGTGAAGTTGTTGCTAACTTAGTTTTTAGGAGAAAGTGCACAAACTACAGAAAATGGGTGAGAAGGGAAGAAACTGAAACATCATCTGACTCTAAAGTCCAAATAAGAAATCAGAATGGTCACCTATATTCTAAATTCAGACACTAGTCTAGCCTAGTCAGCAAGCTTCAGGTTCCAGTGAGATACTGTGTACCAAAAATATCATAGTAAATTAAAAAGTAATACTTGCAAGGTTGATTCCTAGTCTCCACATTCACACACACACATACACACATATGATTGATGAAAAATTGAATTTAGACAAGGAAACACCATTCGGTTGATGTAAATTCTAGATAAACAAGGCATGCATTGACGTTTACATGAAACTTCATAAGCCATTTTATGTAGTTGACAGGGAAACTTTTAGTGTCATCTTTGATGAAGAAACTGCAAGTCAAAAAGAGTCAGAACTAGCAGGCGGCGTAAACCGGCACGAAATAAGAATCTAGACTTCCATAGAGTGTGCTCAGAGTATCCATCTATAGAGATGCCTCCCAGGAGTGAATTGGGATCATCTAGGTGTTGTTACACAGGGAGCCATCAAGAAAGAAAATAACGACGGGCAGTGGTGGCGCTCGCCTTTAGTTCCAGCACTCGGGAGGCAGAGGCAGGTGGATTTCCGAGTTCAAGGCCACCTGGTCTACAGAGTGAGTTCCAGGACAGCCAGGCTACACAGAGAAACCCTGTCTCAAAAGACAAACAAACAAACAAAAAGACAGAAAGAAAATAACAAGATACTTTTCTTGTTTCTACAAAAAAATAAAATCCTGCAACTGGCATCTTAAGGAAAGAAGGGCATTTGTGTGTCCGGTGTTTGAAGGTATATTACATTATAGTGGGAAAAGCATGATTGTGGGAACATGTGTTAAGTGAATCATATTAAATCCACATCCAGGAAGCAGGAAATGTGAATGCTGGCACTCAGCTCACTTCCTTTATTTGATCCAGTCTGGTATTCCAACCCCTGACATGATATTACCATTCTTTGGGAGGTTTGTTTATTTATTTGAACCTTTTTAAAACATGTTCATATATGCACTGAGAAATTAATTTTTATGATAATTATAAATTCTGACAAGTTTAGAGTGAAGATGAACCCTCAGAACATGGATATGGAAGGACATGTGCCTATGTCGTTGTGACCTTATTTTCACTTTCAGCTTAGTGTCAACCCTAAGTATCTTTCTCCCAGAAGTACCAACCACTGCCTGTTCAGCTGCTGAGACATAACTCAACACTATTCACATTAGAGTTGAGCTGGGTAGAAATTCTTTCTCATACCCAGGCTGGGAGGGCTGTTTGAATGTTAACTCTTGTAAGTCTAGACTAAGATAAGAGGCAATTCCTAATCCAGTGGCTCACATTATCTTTTCTATCTCACAAGATAGATGTGGCTATCCATGATTGCTAATATGAGAATGCAAACTGTAAAGAAGAGATGAAAAGCTGTCATCCAGACTTACATGAATGAGGGATTTGGGGGACAAGAATTCTTTCTGTAGGGCTGGAGAGATGGCTCAGCAGTTAAGAGCACTGACTGGTCTTTCAGAGGTCCCAAGTTAAATTCCCAGCTTAGTGGCAACCCTAAGTAGCTTTCTCCCAGAAGCTCACAATCATCTGTAATAGGATCAGACACTCTTCTCTTGTGTCTAAAGGCAGGTGCAATGTATTCACAAATATGAAATAAATAATTTTTAGCAACAACACCAGAAAAGAAACTTGTATAAGAAAAAATGATTTATTTTTGTTGAAAAGGACAAGTGCATCAAAACGACTGCACTAAGCAAAGCAGCATGTGTCCTGATGCTGTGACACAAAATGCAAATATAAACATCCCATACAATCATCTTGCCTGAAATATACACAAAAAGGTTACCATTGACAAAATAGATATTAAAAATCACAATTTGCAATATAATTATAATTAAAACATTCATTAACTTCTATAGTTCCCATATATATTTATGTAAAATCAAAGCTTACATATCACCAGTCTTTATGTCCTCTGTTATATTGGCATTGTGAGAAAAACACCATTTCCTGAAAAGGTTTTCTTTGCTCCTTCTCCTTCTTCTTCTCTTTCTCCTTCTCATTTTCCTTCTCTTCCTTTCTTTCCTCCTTCTTATTCCAAATAATAGATAATAATAATAATAATAATAATGATAATAATAATAATTGTTGTCATAAACATTGTTGAACTCTATAAATTTCATCTCTGCATGTTCAAATGAGTGCACACTATGTACATAAACATACTAATAAGAACTGGAATTAGCAGAAAGTACCAGAGTCCCACTGACAGTGAAATCGCACCTTTAGCAGAAACAGGGTACACTTTTTCAACAGTATTCCTTCACCTCCCTCATCCAAACTAAGAGTTGTGGGAAGGAAAAGATGTACTTAGACCATTCCCATTAGGATTGCCTGAAACATGGAACATATGGCCCTGGGCCACCGAGTTCCAGCCTCATCCTATAATAGCTAGACCTGTGAATTTTCAGAGGCTCAAGGTTCACTTTATGTTTCTGAGTCACCAGTTGTCATGGTTAATACTGACTGTCATCTTAACAGGATCTAGAACAACCTAGGAAATAAAGTTCTGGGCATGTCTGTGAGTGAATTTCTAGATTGAGTTCATTTCTAAAGTAGAAATATTCCAGGAAGCTCACCAGAGATGACTACTTAGACACAGTTCATAACCCACTCAAATGGCTGCTACTATACTCAGGTGTTGGAGGTCCTCAGTAGTTGCAAGGAGATTCAGGGCTTCACAGAACCAAAACATTTAACAGAAGTTAAGATAAGAAGTCAGTGGAGAAAATTCTGCACAAGCAGATGGTTTATTAGAAATGAAATTAGTGGGAATATCTTGACTACAGGTTTCTAGAAAAAAAAGTTGGATAAATTAACTATGGTTATCTCTATCAAGAAGATCAACTATCTAGTTAAATCTGAAATGGCCTCATCAAGAATACAAGATGGAGATACCTCTGTACTGTCTTGCCCTGTCACAAGAAGACCTGCCCTAACTGAGGTTGTTACCATCCCATCCCTGGGCCTCTTACTCTCTAGCTCTCATTCCTGACTTGCTCTCTCACCTTGTATTTCCAGCCACAAATCAACTGTGAGCCAAATGATCCCTCCTTTCCTTACTTTCCTTGGTCAGGTTTTTCTCACACAAGAAAAGTAACTACTGTGAAACCTATAACAGACGGATTCAAGTTTATAGTGCAATGTGGGAGTTCCCTCATCCCCCCCAACCCCAAGCTCCAAATAACTTGAAAGATATTTTGAGACCTGAGTCAGAATCCATGCATCAAAATGAGGATTGCCTTCTCTTAAAATTCAAACCCAGGAAAATCAGGTGAGGTGTCAATTTAACAAATCAAGTGGTCCTGGCATCCAGATTCTCTCAGGTTCCATCAGCTCCTACCTGTTATAGGGTATGGCTGGCATACCCCACCCTTTACCCTGAACTATCAAGTCCAGAGGCAGAACTGCCCTTCCTCCACAGGCTTGTCTCTTTATAATCTAGACATCTTGGTTACCCATTTTGGCCTCACTTGATTATCACTTTTGGCCCCATGGCTTCTTTAATTAGTTCCCATATCTCCCTTTCTCTCCTCCTTTCTCCACAGAGTTCAGGGTCATGAATAACTTGGACTCTGTCAGGTGATTATGCCTCTGGCTATGTTTTTCCACATATTGATAATAAACCTTCTCCTTCATCATATCAAGGAACAGTCTTTTTCCTTTCCTTTCCTTTCCTTTCCTTTCCTTTCCTTTCCTTTCCTTTCCTTTCCTTTCCTTTCCTTTCCTTTCCTTTCCTTTCCTTCCAGTTCCTTTACTTTTTGCTTTTTTTTCCAACTACCCTCCACACAAAAAGGTTGCTGAGAAGCCACACTAATATTCTATGTTTGAAACTGCTAAAATCATTTGTAGACTATGATAATGACAACTGTCCTGATGACTAACATTCTATAATTAAAATTGGTATAGGTAGAGTTGGGTACAAACTCTGGCAGTATCACTTTCTAGTTGTATGACTATAAGTATGGCATTTAATGACTCTTATACATATTTCACCTGCAATCTTTCTGTATCAGATGTCCATACTGCCATTGTGTAGATAGCTTGGATAATTCCACCTTGCATGATGGGCTCTGCACCAACTCTCAGTGTTTCCCTCTGTTCAAGACTTCTGTCATCCTTGGATGTAGAAAGTCAACCAGCAGGGGGACTGGTGAGATGGCTCAGCTGGTAAGAGCACCTGACTGCTCTTCCAAAGGTCCTGAGTTCAGGTCCCAGCAACCACATGGTGGCTCACAACCATCTGCAATGAGATCTGACTCCCTCTTCTGGAGTGTCTGAAGACAGCTACAGTGTACTTGCTTTAAATCTTTAAAAAAAGAAAGAAAGAAAGTCAACCAGCTTTCTCCTCTCTGTTGATACCACAGTGCTCACAGGAGTTGTCATTCTCAGGCCATACTTACATCACATTTACACTGCTGTGGCATAAAAAGCTTAAGATTTTAGTTTACTGACTCAAAGAGTTTTATTCCATCATGATAGGGTAGGCAGAATAGAGTCACTGAATTCATTGTACCAGGAATATAGAGACTGTTAATGTCACAGTTACCCAGGAAATCTAAAGAAATTATGAACTAGGTCTGGCTGACTTTTAAAGACCTTCCCATTCCTGGTGATCTATTTCCACCACCCAGACGCTAGTTGATAAATGTTCTACAGCTTCTCAAGATAGTACTTTCTACTGTGGACCAAATATCTATAGAAGGAGTCAATGAGGATCCTTCTGATTCAAGTCATAGCAATCACCCTATTAGGATATTAGTATAAGGCATTGAGTACAGTATTTGACATATGAGTGAGTAATTAATAATTATTAGCTATTTATTTCACTCATATTGTTGAATGTATGAATCTAAAAGAAAATACTGTGGCAATGAGGCATATACTGGCACAAGGAATAGCTTGTGGGCCCAGGCAAGCTTCTGATGGACTGATTGAAATGTCAAGGCCCTTTCCTTCCCAATTACTTTCTAATTTGTAGCCCTATCAATTGCCTAAACACATAAAACTTGAAAATATGACTTTGCCAAGCAGTTACCTCTGCAGTCTGATAGGGCCTGGGAAGTGCAGAAAGTAGGACTGCACTCCTACTAAGCCAAAGCCAGTTGCCCTGTGTGGATATGGAAGGAATATTCAGATAACAGCCCGTGTAATCTCCTTCATTCAAGATCTCAGCCAGGCCAAAGATTGCTTTATTTCCACACTTTTGACAGAAATCTTTTTCAAATTTGCACACACATTCCAAATTAAAACTGGTTATTGGGCTGTGGAGCTGCTTTAGTCAGTGAAGAGTTTGACACCCAAGTATTAGGACCTAAGTTCTGTCTCCCAGACCTAAGTAAACAAGCTGGGCACAGGAAGATTCCTAGAGTCCCAGGACTCTGGAAAGTCAGAGTTAGGTGAATGCCTGAGATTTGTTGTCCAGCCAGTGTAGTTGAATGAGCAGCTACAGACTCAATGAGAGACAGTGTCTTAAAGCAAAAGGCTAAATATGTTTGGAACCAAGTGATTTAAAAGACAGTGTTAATTTCTGACTCCCACATGCATGCCCATACATGGGCATGCATAACACACACACACACACACACACACACACACACACACACACACACACTACTTACCAACTCACTGATAGAGAATTCTATTTTGGTGTCTCTCTTCACGATTTCCACATCCACATCTTGGGCAACAATAATCATTTCTAGAGTATTCTGTCCCACCTTTCAAACAGGGCTGCCCAACATAGTCACTCGCAGCGTAAGTGAAAGTTAATAGATTTATGTGATCTGATAGCAAAGACAGAGTTATACTATCATATTCCTTTAGAAAACAAGAAGGTATGTGCTTGACAAGAATGAGGTGAGATTACTGAGTATTGCCGCTCTGGTGATATATTTGAGTGAGAAAATTATTGTTTCATGATATAATAATGTACAGGCAGATAAAAGAGAGCACAGTATATAGCCCCAACTAACTGTGAGGAGCAAGTTGAAAGATGGAAATAGCACCCAGTGTTTAAACAAAATGTCTGGGATGATCATTGGCACCTTTAAAGTTGTAGTTCACTCTGTTTAGGACAATCTTACAAGTTCAATGTGATGATTAACATGTTTTCCCTGTGAAAAAACTAAGGCTGTAAAAATGGTGGGTCCCCTGTTAAGCATCTCATGAACAAAAGGTCAGAATTTCACATTCAGCCTTCTTCAATCTGAATACCAGGCCTTTGGGACCAAGCAGGAGAGCAATCTAAACAAGGATGCCTCTCTCAAAATCTTCAAGATTACTATGAATTTTACAGTTATTTTGTCCACGAAAAGGTCAAATGTGTGAGGAGATATCTTACACTGCTATTTGTATTTTAATGCTTTTTGTTTGTTAATTATCTTATTAACATGGCAATATTACTGAGAAATGCAACCTAAAGAAAAAGGAGCTTATTTTCTCTCACAGTTTGAAGGTTCAGTCCCCTATGGTAGGGAAGGCATGGTATCAGGGGCATGAGGTCATGTGTTATCAAGAGTCACTCAGCAGAGAGGAAAAATACCCTTGTTTGGCTCACTTTCTCCTTGCAGTTTAGTCCAAGGTTCCCACCCAGGTATCAGGACCACCACAGTTAGAGGATAAACCTTCCTACTTCAGTTAAACAAATATCTAAAAGCCCTTATACACATGACCAGAGGATTATCTCCTAGGTGATGTTAAATCCTCTGAACTTGGCAGTCATTATTAATCATCACATGTATCCAAATATTGTCAGACATCAAGGTCATCCATATAATGGCAGTGAATCTATGGGATATCACAAATATTTTTTGTTTCCATTGGTATTGCATGTCAGATATTTGCATTATGATTTATAATAGTAGTAAAATTACAGTTATGACAAAGTAGTGAAAGTAATTTTATGGTTGGGGATCACCATAACTTGAGAAACTCTATTAAAGGTTTGCAGCATTAAGAAGGCTGAGAACTAAAGCCTTGGCCTCCAAGTGTTGTATTGAAAGCAATGACAGAAGCCTGGTACATGAGCACTGTATGGAGGTGAGATAGGCTGTGCTTAAATTGTGCTTCTTGACTTCTGATTCTAAGAAAATTCAACAAAAAGACTTTTTTCTCTGAATGAAGTCTAGTGTTTTATATCATACAACTATTTGGCGCTTCCTATAAATCTACAGTGCAAAAGACAGGATATTTTTTGTTTTAGATATTTTTAGCAAAAAGTAGATCTCTATGCTTTCCATGTAAGTTACAAAGAGAAAGCAAACTGAACCAAAGCACACTAATACCTGAGGAACATCTTGGATTAATCATCAAACTCTGTTTCTCCCTTCCTATGCACGGAGAAAAATATGACTGCTCACTGAAGATAGTCAGGACCAGGATGGTCTTACAAGCTGAGAGCTCAAGTACTATGTGCTGCTTACAGTCTTGAGGTATTTAACTCCAGATGCAAGACTCACCAACATTTGCTTCCTCCACTCTACCATCCTACCCCTTGAACTGTGTGTCACAGATCTATTCTATGAAAGTACATGACAGATTGAGGAAAGCAAAGCCTTCGGTTGCACCCAGAGAGTGATACGTAAATAAAGGTTTATTGTGCTGAAATGAAGTATTAAGATCAGACAAGTATTACTGCATTGTAGACTAAGTAAGCCTGACTATGTGTGACACTGCTTCCTTGGAGCAACAAAGCTGAACTCTCCCCTAACTTTTATCATTTCATGGCCACTGCATAAAACTACACAAGTATCTAGGATATCTATCAGGAGAGTAGGGGATCTCAATGTATCATTCTTTAGTGTATATAGCATTCATCTGACTACATTTAAATGTAAATAGCAGCAGCAGACTGCAACCTGGATATTCCTTTCTTTAACTTCTTTGGATGGAATTAATCTTTATGAATTATATATTTTGTGCTGGAAAAAGTTAAGACCCTTCCTCCCTCCCTCCCTCCCTCCCTC
>NC_034594.1:77190440-77212940 GCF_900095145.1 Mus pahari | reverse complement strand
ATACTGATAGTAGTACAAATACCTTCTCAGCCAGAGTTCAAGCATTCAAACACATGACTCTAATGGTACATTTCAAATTAAAACCAAAACACTCTTTCTCTATTATGACACATAGAGAGATTTTCCCATGTTATAGAGATTTGATTTTTTTTAATAAAGAAATTGAAGAAAGGAAGGAAGGAGGGAAGGAAAGAAGGAAGGAACGGAGGGAGGAAGGAAGGAAGGAAGGAAGGAAGGAAGGAAGGAAGGAAGGAAGGAAGGAAGGAAGGAAGGAAAGCATAAAGAAAGGATGTATGGCTGTTGCCTGTAGATTGGGGAGTGATAAGCTGAGATGAAGCTTCTATGATGCAACTTTTCATGGAAAAGGTCCATTTTGTGATCCTTCAAAAGCGTGAAAAAGACTACTCTCTAATAGAGTTCTCTTAGAATTTTATAGGCAGATTAATTGCTTTTAAATTTTATCACAGATTATTTTGTTTGCTTTTACTTACACAGCTAAAAAGAAGTAAAGAAAAAAATAAAAATGGTTCCTAGTTCATGGTCACAAAGTATTTTTTGTTCTTTGCTTTATAAACATAGTTTCTGATTAAAACAAAACAAATCAACAACAATAACAAAAAATTAGCCAAAGAGAGTAAATCCCTGCTTGTTTGAAGATGCATCATGAAGCAACTTGAGGCAAGAACAAAATTTCTTTTGTGCACCAGTTTTTCTTTCTAATCTTTTAATAATTCATGCTGATGTCTTTCTAATTTCAGCTCATAATGTATCTATATTTGTTTAAAATAAAAATAGTGATAAGAACTCACTTAGCAGTTAATTTATTTTAATTTCTTTCACATCCTTCACAATCTTCAATATGTTCTATGCCTTGTTTCTTGTCATGACTCAAAGATGTGGCACCCAAGTTTAAATGTCAGAGATGCTAACAGCCTCCTACACATTTTTTAAAATTTATTTATCAATCAATTTATTTGATTATATTTCAAATGTTATCCCCATTCCCAGTCTTCCCTCCATGGACTCCGCCACCCCTCCCCTTTGCCTGTAAATGGATATTTTCTGACTTAGCCACCCACTCTCACCTCACCACCATAGCATCCCCCCTTCTTTGGGGCATCAAGCCTCCAGAAACCAAGGGACTTCCCTGAAATTGATGCCAGAAGAGGCTATCCTCTGCTACATATGTATCAGAGCCATGAACAAACCCATATATAATCTTTGGTTGGTGGTTTTGTTCATAGGAGCACAGAGGGTCTGGTTAATTTATTCTTCCTGTGGGGTTGCAAACCCCTTCAGTTCCTTTAGCCTTTCCCCTAATTCTTACATTGCAGTACCCAGGCTATGTCCAACGGTTGGTTGTATCTGCATCTGTTTTAGTCAGGAGCTAGCAGAGCCTTTCAGAGAATAGCCATAACTCGCTCCTGTCTGTAAGCACCTCTTGACCTCAGCAATGGTATGGGGTTTTGGAGTCTGCAGATGGCATGAATCCCATGAAGGGGCGGTCTCTGTATGGCCTTTCCTTCATCCTCTGCTCCATTTTTTTATCCCTGAATTTCCTTTAGGCAGGAACAGTTCCGGGTTAAAAATTTTATGATAGGTGGGTGACCCCGTCCCCCTACCGGGGGCCTACCTGTGTACTGGATGTACTCTCTTCAGGTTCTTTCTCCATGCTGTTGTGTACGTTGGCTAATGTTATCCCCATTGGGTCCTGGGTGCCTCTTGTATTCCCGGCATCTGGGACTTTCTATTTGTCCTCCAAGTTTCCCACCCACTACTGCTAATTATTTCTTTCATTTCTCCTGGTCTTCTGGACTTTCCCTTTTCCTTCTCCCTCTCCAGTCCCAAACATATTCCTCCCTGCCTCTACCTCTGCTGATTATTTGTACTTCCCTCTATGTAGGTTTGAAGCATCCACTCTTTGGCCTTCCTTCTTGTTAAACTTCATATGATCATTAAATTGCCTCTTGTGAATTCTGAACTTTTGGGGCTAATATGCACTTCTCAGTGAGTACACATCATGGATGTCCTTCTGGGTCTAGGTTACCTCACTCAGGATGATATTTTCTAGATCCATCAATTAACCCACAAAGTTCATGAGGTTGCCAGTTTTAATAGGCAGTATTATTCCATTGTACAAATGTGTCACATTTTCTGTATCCATTCTTCTGTTGACGGACATCTGGGTTTTTTCCAGGTTCTCTCTATTATAAATGAGGTTTCTATGTACATTAGTGGAGCATGTGTCCCTGGTAGTATTGTGGAATATACCTACTGTATATTCCCACGGTTGGTGTAGCTGGGTCTTCAGGTAAAGCTATTCTCAATTTTCTGAGTAAACTCCAGATTGATTTCCAAAGTCCTTGTGCTAGCTTGCAATCCTACTGGCAATGCAGGAGTGTTCCTCATTCTCCACATTCCCTTGATCATCTGATGTCAACTGTATGTTTTATCTCAGATATTCTGAATGGTGTAAAATGAATTCTCAGTGTTGTTTTGATTTGCATTTCCCTGATGACTGAAGATGTTGAACAATTTTAAGTTGTTTCTCAGCCATTCCTCAGTTGAGAATTCTTTGTTTAGCTCTGTATCCCCAGTTTTTAATTGGATTATTTGGTTTCCTGGAGTCTAACTTCTTGAGTTTTTTTCTATATTTTTGATATTAGCCCTCTATTGGATGTAGGAGTGGAAAAAGGTTTTTCTAATCTGCAGGTTGCTGTTTTTTCCTATTAACAGTGAGTGTCCTTTGCCTTAGAGAAGCTTTTCAGTTCATGAGGTCACATTTGTAAATTTTAGATCCTGAGATATTGGTATACTATACAGGAAAATTTTCTCTGTGTCAATGTGTTCAAGGCTCTTTTCCACTTTCTATTCTATTACACTCAGCATATCTGGTTTTATGTGGAGGTTCTTTATGCACTTGGACTTTCTACAAGGAGATAAAAATGGATCAATTTGCATTCTTCCACATGCAGACCACCAGGTAGACCAGCACCATTTGTTGAAAATGCTGCCTTTTTTCCACTGGATGTCCTTGGCTTGTCAAAGATCAAGTGACCATGGGTGTTTTCTGGATCTTAAATGATATTACATTGATCTACCTGCTCTTCTCTATTCAGAAATCAGGCAGATATAATACAGCTTGAGCAGGGATGGTGATTCCGCCAGAAGCTCTTTTATTGTTGATAATTGTTTTTGCTATCCTGGTATTTTTGCTATTCCAGATGAATTTGGGAATTGTTCTATCTATCTCTGAAGAATTACTTTCAAAATTTGATGGGGATTTCATTGAGTTTGTAGGTTCCTTTTGGGAAAACAGACATTTTTACTATATTAATTCTACCAATCCATGAGCATGAGAGATCTTTCCATCTATTGAGGTCTTCTTCAATTTCCTTTCACCAGAACTTGAAATTCTTGTCATACATATCTTTCACTTGCTTGGTTAAAGTTAATCCAAGATACTTTATATTATTTGTGACTTTTGTGAGTGGTTTTGTTTCCTTCATTTCAGCCCACTTATACATTGTGTAGAGAAAGGCTATTGATTTGAGTTAATTTTATATCTAGCCACTTTGCTGAAGTTGTCTATCAGGTATAGGAGTTGTCTTGTAGAATTTTTGGAGTCATTTACATATACTATAATATCATCTTCAAATAGTGATACCTTGACTTCTTACTTTCCGATTCATATTCTTTGACCATTTTTTTGTTGACTCATTGCTCAAGCTAGAACTTTGAGTACTATACTGAATAGATAGGAGGAGAATGAACAACCTTTGTATCTAGTCTATTAGTATATGTATTTTTATTGAGTAATTGAGTCCATTGATTTTGAGAGATATTGAAAACCAATGATTGTGGGTTCCTGGTTTTATGTTGTTAGTGGTGGTATTAAGCTTGTGTGGTTTCTTTCTTTTGGGTTTGTTGTGAGATTATTAATTTTTTGATTTTATGTTGGTGTAGTTTTCCTCTTGTGTTGGAGTTTTTCTTCTGTTATCCTTTGTAGTGCTGGATTAGTAGAAAAATATTATTTACATTTGGTTTGGTCATGGGATATCTTGGTTTCTCCATCTATGGTGATTGAAAATTTTTCTGGACATAGTAGCCTAGGCTGGCATTTGTATTCTCTTATAGTCTGTATGACATCTCTCCAAGATCTTCTGGCTTTTAGAGTCTGTGTTGAGAAGTTTGATATAATTCTTACAGGTCTGCTTTTATATGATACTTGTCCCTTTTCCCTTAACTCTTTTAATATTCTTTCTTTGAACCGTGAGTTTATTATTTTGAATATTATGTGCCAGGAGGAATTTTTTCTGGTCAATTCTATTTGGTGTTTTCTAGGTTTCTTTTACGTTTAAAACCGTCTCTTTCTTTAGGCTAGGTTTAAGTTTTCATCTATAATTTTGTTGAAGATGTTTCTTTGCCCTTTGCATTGGTAATCTTCTGTCTTGTATTCCTATTATTCTTAGGTTTAGTCTTTTCACTGTTTTCTGAATTTCCTTGATGTTTTGGATTAGGAACTTTTTGCACGTTGTTCTTTCTTTGACTGCTCTGTCAATATCTTCTATGCTATCTTGTACACCTGATATTTTCTCTTCTGTCTCTTGTATTGTGTTAATGATGTTTGCTTCTGTAAATCCTGATCTCTTTCCTAGGATTTCCATTTCCAGGGTTGCCTCCCTTTGTGCTTTCTTTATTGCTTCTTTTTCCGTTTTTGATCCTGGAGGGTTTTGTTTAATTCACTAACCTGTTTGTGTGTGTGGTTTTTGTTTGTTTGTTTTTGTTTTGCCTTGTTTTGTATTTCTTTAAGGGGTTTATCCTCTTTAAGAGCTTCTACCTGTTTATATGAGTTTTACTGTATTTCTTTAAGGGAGTTTTTATGTATTCCTAAAGGTCTTCTATCATCATCATGATTTTAGGAGTCCTGCTTTTCAGATATGTTAGGGTATCCAAGGCTTGCTGTGGTGGGAGAGCTGGGTTTTGATGATGTCAAATAACCTTGGTTTTTGTTGCACATGTTGTTTCACTTGCCTCTCACCATCTGGTTATCTTGGGTATTAACTGGTGTTGCTATCTCTGACTGGAATCTGTACTTCCTGTGACCTAACCACTGTCCACTAAGCTCCATCTCTCACTAGACTATTTCTCACAGTGACACAGTTGCAGACCAAGTTTCTAACACACAAACCTTTGGGGTAACAAACCAACAGTGGAATACAATAATGGATAATTGAACAGAGGTTATTATGGAACTCCTAGAAGTCAAGCTGTCTCTGGGTGTGGGAAGGTATCTGAAGTATGGGTTCTGTCCCAACCTGAGGTGTGGTCCAGAAGGAAGATGTGTCACTGGCAGGACAGATAGAATTCTCCTCCACTGGGCCCCCAGTGGTCTAAGTTAGGACAGGTATTGGGGTAGAGGGGTGTCTCACCTGTGTACCTTATTGTTTCAGAGCACCTAAGAGTCAAGCTTTCTCTGGGTGTATGAAAGTGTCTGGAGCGCTGGCACTGCACACTCCTACACTGTAATTCTTTCCTGCCCATGTCCCTCTGTTCAATTATCCACTATTGTATTCCACTGTAGGTTTGTCACCCCAAAGGTTTGTGTGTTAGAAACTTGGTCTGCAACTGTGTCACTGTGAGAAATAATGAGTCTAGTGAGAGATGGAGCTTAGTGGATGGTGGTTAGGTCATTGCAGCATAAATATAGTACTTTTTGTACAACTACAGTCTGTGTCTGTAAAAGAGGACAGGCTTACTGCTTTCTTTTGTCTTCCTTTCTTGCAATTCAAGCACTCCTTCTTCTGTATACTTCTGCCATTATAGTGCCATGTGCAACATTGTTCTCTGTAGCACTGAACAAAGGCTAGGATAATTGGTCTTGAACCTCGAGTACCATGAGCTAAGTAAATTATCTTTCCTTTCCTTCATGAAGGTGGATATATTATGTAATCTTCATATATGTATATGATAAGATTTGAGTATATTCTTCCCATAGCCCACTACCCTGTCTTTGACCTTCATCCTTCCCATTAGTTCCTTTTGTTTGCTAGTCAGATTTGCTTCTACTTTTCTTTTTTTTAAAATAGATATTTTCTTTATTTAAATTTCAAATACTTTCCTGAAAGTACCCTATACAATCCCCCCACCACTGCTCCCCTACCCACCCACTCCAACTTTATGGCCCTGGCATTCCCCTGCACTAGGGCATATAAAGTTTGCAAGACCACGGGCCTCTCTTCCCAATGATGGCCGACTAGGCCATCATCTGCTACATATGCAGCTAGAGACATGAGCTCTGGGGATATTGGTTAATTCATATTGTTGTTCCACCTATAGCATTGCAGAACCCTTCAGCTCCTTGGGTACTTTCTCTAGCTCCTCCACTGGGGGCCCTGTGCTCCATCCAATAGCTGACTGTGAGCATCTACTTCTGTGTTTGCCAGGAACTGGCATAGCCTCACAAGAGACCACTATATCAGGATCCCTTCAGCAAAATCTTGATGGCATGTGCAATAGTGTCTGGGTTTGGTGGCAGATGATGGGATGGATCCCCAGGTGGGGTAGTCTCTGGATACTCCATCCTTTCATCTTAGCTCCAAACTNTGTCTCTGTAACTACTTCCATGGGCATTTTGTTCCCTGTTCTAAGGAGGAATGAAGTATCCACACATAGTTTTTTCTTTTTCTTGGTTTTCTTGTGTTTAGCAAATTATATCTTGGGTATTTTAAGTTTCTGGACTAATATCCACTAATCAGTGAGTGCATATCATGTGACTTCTTTTGTGATTAAATTAACTCACAAAGGATGATATTCTCCAGATACATCCATTTGCCTAAGAATTTCATAAATTCATTGTTTTTAATAGCTGAGTAGTACTCCATTGTGTAAATGTACCACATTTCCTGTATCCATTCCTCTATTGAGGGACATCTGAGTACTTACCAGCTTCTGGCTAATATAAGTAAGACTGCTGTGAACATAATGGAGCATGTGTCGTTATTGCCAGTCGGAATATATTCTGGGTATATGCCCAGGAGATGTTTTGCTGGATCTTCCAGTAGTACTATGTCCAATTTTCTGAGGAACAGTGAGACTGATTTCCAAAGTGGTTATGCAAACTTGCAATCCCACCAGCAATGGAGGAGTGTTCCTTTTTCTCCACAACCTCACCAGTAGCTGCTGTCACCTGAATTTTTGATCTTAGCCATTTTGACTGATGTGAGATGAAATCTCAAGGTTGTTTTGATTTGCATTTCCCTGATGATTAAGGATGTTGAACATTTTTTCAGGGGTTTCTCAGCCATCGGTATTCTTCAGTTGAGAATTCTTTGTTTGGCTCTGTACCCCATTTTTAATGGGGTTATTTGAATTTCTGGAGTCCAGCTTCTTGAGCTCTTTGTATATATTGGATCTTAGTCCTCTATCAGATTTAGGATTGGTAAAAATCCTTTCCCAATCTGTTGGTGGCCTTTTTGTCTTATTAACAGTATCTTTTGCCTTACAGAAGCTTTGCAATTTTATGAGGTCCATTTGTCAATTCTTGATTTTACAACGTGAGCCATTGCTGTTCTGTTTAATAATATTTTCCCTATGCCCATATCTTCAAGGCTTTCCCCCACTTTCTCCTCTATAAATGTCAGTGTCTCTCATTTTATGTGGAGGTCTTTGATCCACTTAGACTTTACCTTTATACAAGGAGATAAGTATGGATCAATTCTCATACTTCTACATGATAACTGCCTGTTGTGCCAGCACCATTTGTTGAAAATGCTGTCATTTTTCCACTGGACGGTTTTAGCTCCCTTGTCAAAGATCAAGTGACCATAGGTGTGTAGGTTCATTTCTGGGTCTTCAATTCTATTCCATTGGTCTACCTGTCTGTCTCTGTACCAGTACCATGCATTTTTTATCACAATTACTGTGTAGTACAGCTTAAGGT
Organism: Mus pahari; assembly: GCF_900095145.1. Lineage (NCBI taxonomy): Eukaryota > Metazoa > Chordata > Mammalia > Rodentia > Muridae > Mus > Mus pahari. The sequence continues at coordinate 77,204,998 of NC_034594.1, read as the reverse complement.
CAATCATGGTGATTCCACCAGAGGTTCTTTTATTGATGAGAATGTTTTTGGCTATCGTAGCTTTTTTGTTATTCCAGATGAATTTGCAAATTGCCCTTTCTAATTCAGTGACAAATTGAGATGGAATTTTGATGGGGATACCATTGAATCTGTAGATTACTTTCGGCAGGATGGCAATTTTGACTATGTTAATCCTGCCAATCCATGAGCATGGGAGATCTTTCCATCTTCTAAGAACTTTTTTAATTTATTTCTTCAGAGACTTGAAGTTCTTCTTATATAGATCTTTTACTTCCTTAGTTAGAGTCACACCAAGGTATTTTATATCATTTGTGAGTATTATGAAGGGTGTTTTCCCCTAATTTCTTACTTAGCCTTTTATCATTTGTGTAGAGGAAGGCCACTGATTTGATTGAATTAATTTTATATCCAGCTACTTCATTGAATCTATTTATCAGGTTTAGGAGTTCTCTGGTGGACATTTTAGGGTCACTTATATATATATCATCAATCATCTGCAAATAATGATATTTTGACTTCTTCCTTTCCAATTTGTATCCCCTTGATCTCCTTTTGTTGCCAAATTACTCTGGCTTTGACTTCAAGTACTATATTGAATAGGTAGGGAGAAATTGGGCAGCCTTGTCTAGTCCCTGCTTTTAGTGGGATTGCTTAAAGTTTCTCTCCATTTACTTTGATGTTGGCTACTGGTTTCTTGTATATTACTTTTATTATGTTTAGGTATGGGCCTTGAATTCCTGATCTTTCCAAGACTTTTATTATGAAGAGGTGTTGAGTTTTGTCAAATGCTTTCTCAGCATCTAACGAGATGATCATGTGGTTTTTGTCTTTGAGTTTGTTTATACAGTGTATTATGTTGGTTGATTTCTATATATTAAACCATCCCTGCATCACTGGGATAAATCCTACTTGGTCATGATTGATGATTGTTTTGATGTGTTCTTGAATTAGGTTTGCAAGGTTTTCATCATCCTGAGTGAGGTAACCCAATCACAAAAGAAGTCACATGATATGTACTCACTGATAAGTGAATATTAGCCCAGAAACTTAGAATACCCAAAATACAATTTGCAAAACACAAGAAAACCAAGAAGAAAGACCAATGTGTGGATACTTCATTCCTCCTTAGAATAGGGAACAAAATACCCATGAAAGGATTTACAGAGACAAAGTTTGGAGCTAAGACAAAAGGATGGACTATTCAGAAACTACCCCACCTGGGGATACATCCCATCATCCACTACCGAACCCAGACACTATTGCATATGCCAGCAAGATTTTGCTGAAGGGACCCTGATATAGCTGTCTCATATGAGGGTATGCCAGTGCCTGGCAAATACAGAAGTGGATGCTCACAGTCATTTATAGGATGCAACACAGAGCTCCCAATGGAGGAGCTAGAGAAATTACCCAAGGAGCTGAAGGGTTCTCCAACCCTATAGGTGGAACAATAATGTGAACTAACCAGTACCCCCAGAGCTCAAGTCTCTAGCTGCATATGTAGCAGAAGATGGCGTAGTTGGCCATCATTGGGAAAAGAGGCACCTATGTCTTGCAAATTTTATATGCCCCAGTACAAGGGAATGCCAGGACCAAGGAATGGGAGTGGGTGGGTAGGGAAGCAGGGTGGGGGGAAGGTATAGGGAACCTTCAGGATAGCATTTGAAATGTAAATAAAGAAAATACCTAATTAAAAAAAAAAAACAGCATTACAGCAACAGAGTAGATGCATTTACCAGCAAGGAATAAAGGCAGACAAGCAAGCAGCACTATCTTTTCCTGGAAATTTTGTACTAGGAGCTTCCACTTTGGGACAAGATATTTTCCTTCAGTTGTTCTTACTAGAAAGGCCATTACAGATGTGTTTCTTAGTATATTCCAGAATTAATTAATCTTAGAAAGATGAACCATCACAACATATAAAAGACCCTGGTGCACACAGAATTCTTCTGATGGGTCTAAATCCTCAGGGACACTTGGAACATGAATTAAAAATACCTAAAAATATAACCAAGTATCCTGTCACATGCAGTCTTCTGTGTCAAGCTAAAGAAAATATCAGAATTAAATAATGCACACCAAAAGGAAAAGATTTGTACAGTTTAAAATACTTAGAAATTATAAGTAAAAATGGAATTGTAATTACTGTTCTCTCAATTGCTATCATTCACTGTCTTTCTCCAAAACTGTAGTTTATAATAGTGGTTATAATTTGGGGAGCACCTAATAAAGCAGAGATTACAGAAGATACTGAAGAATGATAACCTTTGATACGTCTGACTCCTCAATGATACCTGTAAGTCTACACCCCAAAGCTCCATTGCCAGCTACCATGTAGAAATCTTTGCTGTTCAGATCTCATCAAATTTTAATGTAAGAGGAATAGGAGAGGTGGATTAGTAGTTACAACAATATGCTACTTTTGTAGAGGACCCACATTTAGACTCCAACACACATTTTGGGAACTTCAAAATGTCTAATCTGGCTCCAGGATAAGATCTTCTGCCTTCTATAGGCACCTGCATTTACAAGCATATAGTTACACAAAATCACACACATATGCATAATTCAAATGAAATATATTGTTATTTTAAATAAATGTAAGACAAACTTTGTATTATAAATAGTCCCAAAGTTATGGATTCTTCCTCAATCCCAAAGCCTTGTGTATATGTCTTTTTGAAAGCTAGATAGCCAGAGTTGTATTTCCCAACTAAACTAAGAGTTGCCAGAAGAATATTCCCAACCTACCAATGTCTTCTGCTAAGGGCTCTTAACTGATGCATTTTAAAAGTCCAATGTTCAAACAATGGGATTTGGCATCAGTTAACTTGTGCTCTGAAAGACACTGATTATCCTGAAAAACATAGTACTAATGTGCAACTCAGTTTAAGCATCATTCCTTTGAGAACAAAATTCAGTTCACTGTCATGAATCAATACACGAATTATTATCTTTAAATATATTCGTTTCCTTGGAGGACTTGTTCTGATATTCACATTCATCCCACTCCTGGAACCAAAGTGGCAGCCCTGGTCCTCACAGCAATAGAATGAGACAGCATATCACAGCCACCAGAGTTCCTGACCTACAGTATGAGCCAGTGAGCTGAAAAATTAAACTATTTTAGAAGCCATTTGTGTTTTAAGGAAGATAATAAATAAGCTAACACCATGGCCATTTAAAAAAAATCTACCCAGACAGAAAATTTATATGACTATTTCTGATGAATATGGGAAATTGAGCTTTTTAATTGAAATGGTAATGGGATTAACTAGGTGTGGGGGATCAGGGCATTCTCAAAGGTGCTATACTCAGTAAGGTGCAACTTAGACGAAACTTGTACAAAAAGGAAAGGAAAGGGGAATGCTTTATGGATTAAATATGGAGTCATTGGTCAAAGAAGTGGCCAGGCCTCCTGAATAGAGCACCATTGTTGGACTGCTGTGGAACTGCTTCATAATTAATGACAATGATTGCCTGTCTTTTGTCTGGTTCTTCTGTCTTTCTTCTTTGTACAAAAGAATCATCATAACCCATGTATCTCTTTGTATAGACATTGGGTTACATTCCACCTCTAAAGCCTGTTCTAAGAGAATGGTTGCTTTTTTTAAAAAGTGATTGCTTTGAAATGATACCTAATGACCAAGACTGCTCAGTCAGTCAATGGGTTCTCCAGCACAGGAGTGAGGATTAAAAAGAAAAAAAAAGACAATTAGACAACAATGTAGCATGACCCCAGTCAATTCTGAGACTGAAGACAGGTTTAATTTTTCCCAATTCACTTTTATATCATTTTAATCACATGCAAGTATTAAGGGTAGACCTTACAGTAAGGAACTAGCAAGGCAATAAGCAAAGTCCCTTGATTACTCCTATGACAGTGGTTTCCAAGGACTTGTCAGAATGATTAAATTATCTGAGCCCACTTCCTTGTCCAAGCCCAAAATTTTGCCTGAAGTCTACTTCTTTTGTTTGGCCCTAAGATTAAAATTCCTGCCTGAACCTACTTCCCTATTATAGCCTAATGTTAGATTCTTACCTGAACTTACTTCTTTATCACTATCATGGCCTATTGTCAGATTCCTCCCTGAACTTACTTCCTTGTCCTTGGCCAATGTCAGAATCCTGCCATGCTGACACCAAATGCTCTCTCCAACCTAATAAGGAGTGGATATCACAAGGACTCACTCAAGTCATTCAGCATTAAAAGCCTATACTCCATAGGTCAATGTGCGTTGCTATATCTTTTAATTTTCAGAACCTGGGTCAGTGACTACAGCATAAGTCCATGAGCCTGACTTGTAGAATATAGCCTTTTTGAACCCCAGTCATGAGCATCTAGAATGAGCCGCCACTGAATAATCACTGAGGTAAGAATATATTCTCTTATGTCACCAATCAACAAAGTAAACAAAAGCAGAAATAATTCAGAAGCTTATCATAGGACACTCTGAGCTGGAAGCAATATATAAGCAATAACATATTTCTTCTTGAAAAGTCTGCAGTAAACACTTTGTTTAAATTTTCAGCTTCTAAAAGCTACCTGGGTCACTGACTCCATCCTCCTTCCAATCCAACAGCATAGCATGTCTTTAGCTCTTTTGTCTCCCAAAAGCTGGAAAATACAGAATGAGGTGGAGATATCAGATGCTAGAAATTTAAAAATATATATTCTTATGAAGATAACCCAACGCCCTGAAGGTTAGAGTTGTTGAGCTGCCACTGGCAACAGAGAAGGAGTTGATGGAATAGTGAAGGAAGATAAAGGATGAGTAACACAAGAACAGGAACAGACCAGGAATAAGCCATGTTCATCCTCATCTCCTTAAAGCATCTGCAAGGCATCAATAGTAGGAGGGATACATTGGCCATGCAGAAGCATAGTCTGCAAACACCCAGCTACAGAGAGCATAACCAAGAAGAGAATGCTTTGAGCCCAGGGACAAGATCTTTTATTTCACAAGTTACTATGTGTTGTGTGTGCTGCCAAGAACTCTTGAGTTTAAGTAAATTAAGACAATCTCTCTCTCTCTCTCTCTCTCTCTCTCTCTCTCTCTCTCTCTCTCTCTCTCTCTCTCTATGTATGAGACTAAGCATTGGGAGATTGTCTGGCTTCCAGTCTGCCTTTNTGCCAAGAACTCTTGAGTTTAAGTAAATTAAGACTCTCTCTCTCTCTCTCTCTCTCTCTCTCTCTCTCTCTCTCTCTGTTTCTGAGTGTATTCATATGTATGAAACTATGCATTGGGAGATTGTCTGGCTTCCAGTCTGCCTTTCCTCTAGGGTGCCAGAGGGCCACTAGAGGATGCTCAAGGGAAACAGAAAGCGCCTTGTGATCTCTAGCCCTCTAGCCCAGCCAGAACAAAAGGGTCCCCAGGGCTCTGGTCTGGCCAGAACAGACAGTGTTACAGCTCTTCAAAGGGAAGTCTAGGACAGGGCAGGCAGACCTAATGCTATTTGTAGCAGTAGCAAAGAGTTGCAGCATGCAGCCTGAAGCCTAAGCTAGAGCCACTAAGCAAGTGGTTTCATCCAACAGCAAATGGCATCCTATAGCTGTAGGAGATGAAGTGGTTGCAGCAAGTGTACTAGCCCAGGCTTCTGGGCAAAACTGATTTCCAGAAATGAATGCTTCTTGAGAAAAAACTTACCTAGAGTGTTACAACTCAGTAAAAAAGCCATTATCAGATAATTCTTGGTGAAATAACTCACAAACATTATTCCATTTGGATGGAGACCTTACAAACATTTTGCGGGGCAGGGTGGGACCCAGAGGATTGCTTCTCTTGGCTCAGTCTAATATGTTAGAGATGCTTTTATTATATAGTTTTAATTTTTTATTATTTTATTTATTTAAGCCCCAAATGTTGCCCCCTTTCTGACCTGTCTTCCCACTGTTATTCACCTCATCTCATGTCCCCTTTGCCTCTGAGAGAATATTCCCCCAACACTCCCAGAGCAACCCCATCCCTGGGGAATCAAGTCTCTGCAGGATGAGGTGCATCCTCTACCACTGAGGACAAACAAGGCAATCCTCTGCTACATATGCACTAGCCACCTCAGTGGCTTAGTCTGTAGGAACTCCCAGGGGTTTGATTTAGTTGACATGGTTGATCTTCCTTATGGAGTTGCCATCTTCTTCAACTCCTTCAATCCTTACCCTAATTATTACATAGGGGTCCTTGATCTCATTCCAGTGTTTGGCTGTGAGTACCTGCATCTGGCTCAGTCAGATGCTTGTAACACCTTTCAGAGGCTAGCCATGCTAGACTCCTGTCTGCAAGCACAGTATAGCATCAGTAATAGTTTCAGGGACTGGTACCTGGCCATGGGATGGATCCCAAGTTGGCCAGTCTCTGTATGCCCTTCCCATCTGTCCCCTGCATATCTCTTAGACAGGAATAAATAATTCTGCTCAAATTTTTGGGGGTGGGTTAGTGATCCCATGTCTCCTCTCAGGGCACTGTCTACCTGCTGGAGGTAGATTCTTCAGGTTCCATCTCCTTACTGTTTGGACTTTCAGCTAAGACCACCCCACTAAGTCCTGAAAGCCTCTCACAGCCCAGGTCTCTGGGACTCTATAGAGGTTCCCACATGCCCCAACCCTCCAGCTGCATATTTCCATTCATTCTCCTGGTACTTTGGGCTTCTTTGCTTTAACTCCCATCCCTGATCTTGCCCCTTTTCCCTCTCTTCTTCTCTTTTTCCTACAGTTTGGTTTTGGCTTCTTTGTCAAAGATCAAGTAACCATAGGAGTATAGATTTATTTCTGGATCTTCATTTCAGTTCCATTGCTTGAGCTGTCTATCTTTATACCAATACCATCTGGTTTTTGTCACTATTGCTCTGTAGTACAGCTTGAGGTCAGGGATGGTAATTTATCCAGAAGGTTTTTTATTATTAAGAATTGTTGTGCTTTTTGTTTTTCCATCTGAAGTTTAGAGTTGCACTTTTCATGTCTGTGAAAAATGTATTGGAAATTTGAGGGGGATTACACTGAACCTGTAGATTGCTTTTGGTAAGATGGCCCTTTTCACTGTGGTAATCCTACCAATCCATAAACACAGGAGATCTTTCTAACATTTGAGGTCTTCTTCAAATTCTTTCTTCAGGTACTTGACGTTCTTGTCATACAGATCTTTTGCTCAGTTACAGTTACACCAAGATATTTTGTATAGTTTGTGACTATTGTGAAGGGTGTTTGTCATGAATTGGGATTGAGGACAGAGATGAGATTGAAACTTTGGACTGGGAGGTCAAGTTATAACAACTTATTTATTCACAAATAGCGAATAGCAAAATGGGATCACATTTGTTCACACACACTTCACTAACCTCTGATTTGGTCAGATATAATAGCTTGGCTTGACGGAGGTGCATCAGATAAGGTTCAAGGCGTGTCCTTCTGCTTTGGGGTTCAGCTGGAGTTTAGTCCATGATGCAGTGGGCGACCAGGTCAGTGGACTCGATCTCGCAGCAAAACAAACTCTGGGAGCAAGTAAGTTGTGGTGCGGGATATGTAAGCTACTCTTTGTCAATCAAAATTAAGGTGTTCATACATTGCATCTCTGGGAGTCCACCTCACTTCAACCTTATCTCACTCATGCGCATACTCCAGGCTTGGTTTCCATGGTTACATTAATCCATGTTATAGCTTCCTCATGCTGCTTACATTCTCTTCCTTACATTCCAACCCAGGAGCCTTAGGAAAACCAGAGTTACAGGTCTGGGTATTCCCAAGGGCTCCACAGGGCTTGCAAAGTTGGGTTCATATACAGTGTATAATCTGTTTTTGTGGTAACTTTTCCATGTACAGTATGCATTACATGGGAAGATGCACTCTTAATATTGGTTTCAATATTGTTCACAGGCAGTAAACCTGTAGGAGTTCCAGGCTGTGTGATTGTGTGAGGTCATTCCCATACTAATCTCCCTCCCACATATTGTATGTGGAGTTTGGTGCATGCTCCAATATATTGTAACATTCATGGTACCAGAAGTGGCTTCCTTTGCTAATATACCAGGCCATGAGGCTCCTCAATTAGCTTTGGGTTGCCCTGATGTGGTCTGATGTTCCAGGATGCAGGTTTATGATAACAACAATGGTAAAACAAAGTAAGTAATTTGTCATCCATATCAGGCCTCAAAAAGCATATAGTATAAAGTCTTAAACAAAATATACAATTTTCTCTTCCTAATAGCTTATTTTCAGTTAATCTATTCAAACAAAATTCCAAGTGATGATGCATTGCCAAAGAACATTTTTCTGAAAAATATATTAGCTCTCACCAAGCTGCTAAGGTCATATCTCTCTCCCAAGTCATTGCCTCTTGACCTCCAGAGTGAGGACCCTCTTTCTGATATATGCTTCATAGTTGCTTCTAAAACACACCAAAGATACTTTTAATAGCATAAAGAAGATGATCAGAAATATGAGGAACCAAAACGTTTCTTAAATCCAGTGCCACCATGAGTACACCATGGTACATATAATATCTAGACATGCTTGTCTGCCAATGGTATCCCACAAGTAACATTTAGTTATCCATGTGTTCCAATTTTTATTGATTATTGTGTTGGCTTCCAACAGGCCAACCAAGTTACATATTTCAGTCTGAATATTACCCAGGGTGATGCTTTCTTTCCCAATTTTGGCATCTAGTGATGCTAATTGTTTTTCATTGTATGTCGTGATTTCTAAGATCTTGTTCAGTTTTTGAACAAAGTTGTTGGAACGATCTTGTTCTAGTTCAAAATCAAATAGACCATAGGAGTCAAAGTAATGTTTTTCCTCGAGTCTCAATGCAGTCATGATTGTTGTATCATCCATTGTGGCCTATGATCAGTTCTTCATCAGATAATATCCACCTGTTAAATTAAAATATGCTTTGGAAGTGTCCATGAATGATTCATTTTGACATCTACATGTGGCTATTTTTGTTGTGCGCTTGCATATTATAAAGTTATAGTTCCCCATAACTTGTATTATGGTTGTTGACCTTGACATTGCAAATGATGTGTGTTGCATCCTTGTGTCTGGTAGGTGTGGGTAGACATATATATTTGCTCCTAATTTAATTGTGTCTTCAAATGGTATATATAGAGAGAGCTATTTGTGGTGTTAACTGATGACTACAGAAAGTGATCAATTGATACTACATATTCCTTGCCTAGCTTCTGTGGTATTGCTTTAGTGTGATATCCTGGGTATGTATTATCTAGGAACATCTGTATTAAATGTATCTCTCATATACCTTCTGCACAATATGGTCCTTTTTCATTGTCTAATAATGTTTGAAAGAATGGTTCGTCTTCCTAGTCCTGTTGTAAAGGGGGTTTCTAATTCTCTCTCTACTTCTGTTAGATAACTTTTATACATTTGGCACATAATTAAGTTATGGTTCTGGGTTGTAAGATTCCTTGTTCTATTATATTCCTGTTTATATTGTTCTCTAAAACCTGCATTTCTTTATTCATGGTGTTTACCATGATGTGGAGAGAATTTATGCTTCTTGATAGTGAGTAGAGTACCTGGATTATTCTCTTGTTAATTTTCTGAATATTATAGATTTTTTTCCATTGATGGGTGTGATGTCTCCTTCTGCTACTCTTCCTCCCATCAAGCTTCCTAATACTGCTTCTATGGCCAGTTCTTGTACGGGTCTTCTGCTGAACATATTTGGTCTGCTGTATTGGTATGCTATGGTGTCCATTTATCCACAATATAACTTAGGAGGTTTAAAGGCTTGTAATGAGATGGAAATCTGGATCTTCCTGATTCTAGGATTCAATAATATTTCTACTGGTAAGGTTGTATCTAGTACTACAAATGTAGCTTCTATGACTGAAGGTTGCCCAGGTAGTGGATTTAAACTTCCTAGTGGGTAATGTGCCATCATGAATCTTATACTCGTTTTATTAATACCTGCATAGCCTATTGTAATGTTAAATCTGCCTCTGTCTACCAAGCAATAATTATTGTGTAAGTGGTCTGATGTGTGGCAGTTGTGTAGTGACATGGGTAAATATAAGATCTTTTCCTAGTCATCTGCACCAGTCAGAATAGGGCTTGCTTTTGGTTTTTATGCTGTCCAATCTGGCATTTGCCAGTCTAGATATTGGGGGTGTGGTAATATGCAGCTAAAGTAATATGGTAAGCCTGAGTAATATATAGTACTTTCATTTTTATGTTTGATTCCTCAAATTTTCCACCATTGTATAGTCCTTTCTGGTGCCTTGATGTAGTATTTAGGTATTAGGTTGCTAGGGTCATAATAGCAGCCAACTGTGGGTGTATTTGTTGCTGTTAAATTTGATTCTTGTGTTCAATGTTGTTAAATCCTGTGTAGTTAAAACTAGGGATTGTTTTGCTCTCCATCTATAGAGTACCTGACTGGAGTGCTGTCCCAAACTTGAATATCCTTGAGCTACAAAAAAGCATTCATGTGTTGCCTTCAGCATTTGTGCATAAGAGTGTTGGTATTTTTACATGTAATCTCATCTGCCATGGTTGCAATAGGATGTTGGTTAGTAGTAGTGGTTGTCTATAATGCTCCATCCCCATGGCCATGGCTGATACCAAATCTTCCCATGTGGACCATTGTGTTTTTATTCAGGTGGACCATCTTAAGTCAGGGTAATAGCTTAGCATGCCAAACCAGGGTAGATTTGGGACACGTGCTACACAGAGCCAATTTGGCTCTATGTCCTCTGGAGTTTTGAGTATATGTTGTCCTATAACTCCCTGGAGCATCTATTTTCCTGCAGTTTAGATAGAAGGGTTTTCCACTCTTAAGTGGGTAAGGTACAGCAAATTCTGTACATTGTGTCCAGTTCATATTTGTACTGGGTTTACATGGGTTCGGTGTTGTGAGTATCTGGGGGTGGGGGTGCCTGTAAGTGTAGATGAGGAAGTTTCTTCTTCTCCTTCCTCTTCAGACTCATATTCATAATCATATACTTGTTCGTCCCATGTTAATGTTGTAAGGCTGAACCACGTGCCATCTGCTTCACCTTTTAACTTGTGTGTACCAGAGTACTTGTATATAATATAGAAAAGGTTTATTTTAAAGCTAAATCACAATTGAATGGAGAATCTATCTCCATTACTATAGTGGTTGTTTTGTAGACTCCTTTAACGATAAATGTGTTCTGTCTATAGGTGGATGGCCTATACCAATAGTTATTAAATATTCCTCTAACACTATAGGCATTGGACCAAATCTTGTTAAAGTGACATTTTGTTGGATTTTGTTTATATCTATTTGCATTCTAACTATCTACCATGTAATTTTTGTTTGGGTGGTATGGTGCTACCATATTTTGTTTGGGTGGTATGTCTGACGTGTTCCCAGCCCTGGAAACAGTAATAATTTAAGCATTAAGCATACATGGTTCAGAAGCTGTCTATTCTTAGTTGATATGTTGCCCATATCCTCTCATCTGTCTACCATCTGGGTATTTTGAATAGTGGGACTAGAACTTTAGGTCTATAGGTGAGCCATGGTATTTGTGTTTTAGGAGTAATGGTTGAGGGTGGAATTGTAGGTATAGTCTGTATAATAGTACTACCAGTGTTTAACACTAAAAATGATAATATAACAGAGAGAATGGCAAGCATAGCCAATGGGTGCCACATGGCTAGTGACATGCACAACACTACTACTCCAACTCAAAGTGAATAGCCAATAATCCACTAATAAATAAAAATAGGATTAATAATAACAATATTATCACAGCATCAGATCCTATTGTTACCCAACAGGCTAACCAAACAGTCAGCATTTTCAATTTTTTCTTGCCACAATTTTTAGCCAGCAAATGGTATAGTTGGCTATCAGTAGTATGACTATTGGATATTTAGTTACAGAAGTGCACACTGGAACGATTCCCAGAAAAACAATGATAATAAGGATCAATATATATATTACTGCTCTCACACAAGCACATACACACACTGCCTGTTAGTGTAATGCTAAGTCCTCCAGTTTGGTTAGTTGTAGTCCTCCCTTGCTGTCTGTGGTCCACACGGTATTTGCAGTGCCATGTGCTATGATTTCTGTATGGGTTAGTTTATCCCTGTCCTGCAAATGCAAGCATAGGGTTTGATTACATTTCTGTTTTTTTTTTTTTAATCTGGATAATCTATATTTGTTTGTGTACTGAGGGCTTCTTCAACTGGGAATCATCTGTTGATTCTAGGTCTGTTATTTATTTTAAAGATAGCTTTTGCCAGAGCTTCAGAAAGTGTTCTATCTTTATGTGCTATTAATTTTAAGTAATCCATTGAATATTTCAATACTGTCTGCTTCTCTGATGTTATAGGCCAAGAGGAATTTCCACATTATATCAAGATTTTTTGCCAGTATCTGTATAATTTTACCAGTAAAGTGGGTTCCTTGATTGCTTTGTATTAGTATACAATAGGCTAAAATCGATGACCACAATGTAAATATTGTTAATTTTTAGTCTGGTTTGGATTCTGAATTGCCTATACCTAATCCTGTGCAGACATCTACTAGTTTGTATGTGTAGTGTTTATATTTATTCATTTATTTATTTATTTATTGAGACAGGGTTTCTCTGTGTAGCCCTGGCTGTCCTGGAACTCACTCTGTAGACGAGGCTAGCCTTGAACTCAGAAATCTGCCTGCCTCTGCCTCCCAAGTGCTGGGAATAAAGGTGTACACCAAAGCCCAGCAATGTGTAGTGTTTCTTGAACTTTTTTAATGGTCCTATGCAATGAATTTGGAGTATGTGATTAAAACGTAGTCTATGAGTGCCTATTCCAAGGTAATTACATTTAAATCTTGTTTTGGTTGCAGGGCATCCTTTGCGTTTTTGTGTGACTTTCTTAATTGCATTCCATGTTATGGCAATGTTTCTTGGTATGCTGCATGGTTTCCTGCATGTTCAAGGAATTTATGTATTTGTTCTATTTCTTCTCTTGTAATATCTGCCTGTGTGTGCAGAGTTACTTTGGTTCTTGTACTGGCTAATTTTGTGTCAACTTGACACAGGCTGGAGTTATCACAGAGAAAGGAGCTTCAGTTGGGGAAATGCCTCCATGAGATCCAGCTGCAAGGCATTTTCTCAATTAGTGATCAAGGGGGGAGGTTCCTTGGTGGGTGGTGTTATCTCTGGGCTGGAAGTTTTGGGTTCTATAAGAGAGCATGCTGAGCAAGCCAAAGGAAGCAAGTCAGTAAAAAACATCCCTCCATGGCCTCTGCATCAGCTCCTGCTCCCTGACCTGTTTGAGTTCCATTCCTGACTTCTTCCATGATGAACAGCAATGTGGAAATGTAAGCTGAATAAACCCTTTCCTCCCCAACGGCTTCTTGATCATGATGCTAGTGCAGGAATAGAAACCTTGACTAAGACAAATTGGTACCAGCATAGTGGGGTATTCCTGTGACAACCTGACCATGTTTTGGGGAGGACTATGGAAGGACTTTGGAACTTTGGGCCAGAAGATCCATTTGGTGTTAATAACTCTGTCTAATGTTGGGTAGGATCTTGGAAGATAATGTTAAGAACAGTACAGAAGATGGAAGCCTTTAAGAACAGTGCAGAAGATGGANGCCTGGCTTGTGAAATTTCAGAGGTAAAATTAAAGACTCTTTTCAGGGCCATTGGTATTTTGATTGTAAAGATTCTGTGGTTCTGGTTAGCTGGGGCTGAAGAATCAGCTGTAATTAACAAGATGCCAGAACTTCTAAAGCAAATTCTTTGCATTACTGGGACTATTGATACTGGTTAGCAGGAGCTAAGAAATTAGTGGTGATTAAGAAGAGACCAGCACCATTGAGGTGACATCTTCTGGGAAGTGTTATCTGAGAGCACAGAGGCTGTGTTCCAGAGATAGCCAAGGTTGTACCTTGTGCTGTGGCTGGATTTGGTAATGTGTAAGAGTTACTGGTTTTGAAGGCATGAAGGGGTCATGCAAATCAGCTGAGGCCATGGAAGCACTGAGAGGCCATGGAAGGCCATTGTGCAGCCTCAGTTGCAATTGATGGCCTAGGACTGAAGGGGTTATGCAAAGAGTTGATGCTTGGCACCATGAAGAGCGCCTATGAGAGGCCATTGTTGAAGTCAAGTTACAGTGGAAGACAGCAATGTTTTGGAGATGCCAGTATCATGAGATAACCACCAAGAACAGCAGCAGCAGTGCAGTACAGGCAGCTGGATCATAGAAGACAAGTTGTGTACTATAAAGGACAGGACTGGAGAAGTGACTTAAGCCCTTGGAGGAGCCCAGACATCAGACAGTTGAAGTTTAATTTTTGCTTTTGATTGTGTCTGTGCCCTGATATTTTTCCCTCTTGAAGGAAGTATTTTAGTGGAACCCACTAAGCGACTTTTAATTGTAAAGACTTTGGATTTTAAGAGAGATTGAAATTTTAAGAATTTGCAAAGACTGTGGGACTTTTAAAGTTATTTATATCTATGGGGATGAATGAGAACTAAGGGTTATGGCTTACCAGGGATGTCTTTGTGTGTCAAGTTGACAAGGTGTCAATTGTACTGGCTGATTTTATGAC
>NC_034594.1:77174908-77189810 GCF_900095145.1 Mus pahari | reverse complement strand
ACTTACAGGGTTGCATACCCCTTCAGCTCCTTGGGTACTTTCTCTAGCTCCTCCATTGGGGGCCCTGTGTTCCATCCAATAGCTGACTGTGAGAATCCACTTCTGTGTTTGCCAGGCACTGGCACAGACTCACAAGAGGCCAATATATCGGGGTCCCTTCAGCAGAATCTTGCTGGCATGTGCATTAGTATCTGGGTTTGGTGGCTGATGATGGAATGGATCCCCGGATGGGGTAGTTTCTGAATAGTCCATCCTTTCATCTTAGCTCTAAATTTTGTCTCTGTACCTATATCCTTTCATGGGTACTTTGCTAGGCAGTCCTTGAGCCAACCCTGGGATTGGAATTTCACAAGAATGTTACTCATTTAGACGAATTGCTCTAGTATTGACAGAGAGACTGTGAAAGAAATCAGGCATTACTATCTACTACATAGAGTTAGAAATTTCAGGGCAAGCTTAGGAAAGTAAGTTTAGAATTTCCATTACAGACATGAATGGCAACCTACATTACATAATAGGAGAAAAAGATGGGTTGTAGTTTAAGGAGGAGCTAAAGTATTGTATTGTTCATGAAAAGGTTAGTAGAACAGAACTTCCCTGTGCATGTTTTCACTAGGCCCAGAGGAATAGCATAATTAGGTATTTACAAAGGGACCCCTTGTGGTAGGTTTAATAATAAACTAGTATTGCACCTGGGCGTATCAGACCTTTCACCTGGCTCCTGTGAATAGCTGATTTTAGATAGGGATGATCTTATCTCCGTTGTAAACACTGCCTGGTTTCCATAAACTTTTATGTATGCATTTTCTCTGTTTTGTGTAAAGAACCATTATGCATCTTGATGTACATTGGCTGATGTATCACCTAGCTTTCTTGTTTTTCTTCTGTATTGTAAGTCTGATGCTTGCTTTGAGAAATTATACTCAGATACAGCACTCTCCCTGTTTCAATGTCTGTTTATCACTTTTCACTAACTCCTTGCCCACCTGAGTACTAAAACTGTGATTTCTCCTGGACAGACTGAGTCCAGTCTGCATCAAACAACCATAAATTAAACCAATTGGCTTTTTATTACAAATGCTTTTGTTGGTGGGAACATTTCTGGGCTGGTAGTCTTGGTTTTATAAGAGAGCAGGCTGAGCAAGCCAGGGGAAGCAAGCCAGTAAAGAACATCCCTCCATGGCCTCTGCATCAGCTCCTGCTTNCTGACCTGCTTGAGTTCCAGTCCTGCATCCTTTGGTGATCAACAGCAGTATGGAAATNTAAGNNGAATAAACCCTTTCCTCCCCATCTTGCTTCTTGATCATGATGTTGGGCAGGAATAGAAACCCTGACTAAGACAGATGGCAAGACTCCAGGTGACTAAGTTTCTGTGAAACCTTTAGCCTCAGGACTTCTGCAAAGCTTTTGGACTTGCCATGTAGACTTCACTGGAGTGGGCGTAACAGTTGTTTAACAAATATATTCCAATTGCCATATCCCTTTATAAAGAGGATATGTATTTTCACTCTGTTATCTGCATTGATGAAAATTAAATTATTAAATTGCTTTATATATTAAAATATAATTTTTACTGCTTTTTCCTGGGTGATCCCCAAGGGAAATCAAATGCTTTTTTCACTATGGTGTTGGAGAAACAATTGCAGGCATGTTATATGTTGCCTCCAATATCCAAATAGGCCTATTAAATGCTGGGTTTCTGTCATATTCTGAGGTCTTGGTAAGTTTCTTAGCTGGATGTGGTGGCTCACACCTTTAATCCCAGCACTTGGGAGGCAGAGGCGGCAGATTTCTGAGTTCGAGGCCAGCCTGGTCTACAAGGTGAGTTCCAGGACAGCCAGAGCTATACAGAGAAACCCTGTCTTGAAAAACAAACAACAACAAAAAAAGAGTAAGTTTATTAATTTGTTAATTACTTTTTAGGGAATAGATGATCCTCTTGTTGACCATGGTACTTTCAGGAATTTCACTTCTCTGCTGGTCCCTTTACTTTTTCTTTGTTAATGGTCCATCCTTCATTTGTTATGTGAGCAATTCAGTGAGCTACTGTTTTATGTCATATTTGATTGTCATTTGCTATCAATAGGAGGTCATCTACATATGAAAATATTGTTATTCCTTATGGTGTGTGGAATGACTGTAAAGCCCATCTTAATTGATTTCTTTCCCATGAAAATGTGGTGATTTCTCTAGAGTTGGGATGAACAGAAATGCAAAAGAACATGTCTGTTAGATCTATTGTGGCTAACCATTTGGATGCCACCTGTCTGATTCACAGGAATATATCTTCTACATCTGGCAATTTTCCAGGCATCTGCTCTAATAGGTTGTTTATGTTCCTATTGTCTACTGTGAATCTCCATTTGCCATTTAGTTTCTTTACTGGACAAATAGGGCTGTTGTAGTTAAAACTTCATGTTGGTTCTAAAATACCCTGTTTTATTGACATATATATGGTATCCTTCACTTTATCCTTCTCACCTATTATGGGGTATTGTGGGGTGAAAGAGGGTGCAATTTAGGAATTTTGACTATAGCAGTATTATCTTTGGAATTCTTTCATAATTCAAAAATTTCAGAAGTAATTTGTTGTGGGCAGTCATACAATATTTTCTGAGTCACTGCACATAGTGAAATCTAGCTAGTAGTTCTTATATACTTGCAATATTAGTCTAGTTATATGGGGTTTTGACTTTGCCTCTAAATCCCTTTACTTTGATGTAGTCATTAATCTTGCCTGTATTCAGAATCTGTCCTTCATCTAGGGTATACACATTAATTTCACTACCAGCGTCTAACAACCATTTAACCACTTTGGAGATGCTGATGGTTAGTATGGTGGGTAATGCTATTCTGATTTTAAATGTTGCATCCCTGAGCTTGAAAGGGACTTCCTCGTCATTTCAGGTTGTTCCTGAGTGGCAGCCTGTTCATGGGTGTTGCCCCTATGTTCAGCCATTGGCTGTTGAATCCTATGTTCGGCAGCCCTCCGCTGTTGGGCCCCCTCTGCCATAAAAAAGGCATTTCCACAATTAGTGATCAATGGGCAGGACCCATTGTGTGTGGTGCCATTCTTGGGCTGGTAGTCCTGGGTCCTATAAGAAAGCAAGATGAGCAAGCTTGCAGAAGCAAACCTATAAGGAACATCCCTCCACGGACTCTGCATCAGCTCATGCTTCATGACCTGCTTAAGTTCCAGTTCTGCCTTACTTTGATGATGAATAGCAATGTGGAAGGGTAAGCTAAATAAATTCGTTCCTGCCCTACTTGATTCTTGGTCATGATGTTTGTGCAGGAGTAGAAACCCTGATTAAGACAGGGTTGTTGTGAGATGATTTATTTCCTCTATTTTCTTATGTGTAGCTACCCTCCTTGTATTGGAGTTTTCCCAGTAGGATCCTCTGTAGAGATGGATTAGTAGAAATGTATTGTTTAAATTTGTTGTTTTCCTTGGAATATCTTTGCTTCTCCATCTATAGTGATTGAGAGTTTTGCAGGGTATAGTAGCTTAGGATGACATGTCTGGCTTTTTTAGGGTCTGGATGATATCTGTCCAGAATCTTCTGGCTTTCAGTATATCTAGTCCGAGTTATGGTGTAATTTTGATATGTCTGCCTTTATTTGTTACTTGACCTTTTTCACTTACAGCTTTTAATATTCTATATTTTCTGTATATTTAATGATTTGATTATTATGTAGTGAGTGGGTTTTCTCTTCTGGTCCAACCTATGTGGTTTACTGTAGGCTTCTTAAATGTTTATGACTATTTTTTCTTTAGGTTTGGGAAGTTTTCTTCTATGATATTGTTGAAGATGCTGTCTGTTCCTTTGAACTGGGAATCTTTACCCTTTTCCTATTATTCTTAGGTTTTGTCTTTTCATTGTGTTTCAAATTTCCTGGATGTTCTAGTATAGGAACATTTTCTTTGACCAATGTGTCAATATATTTTATGGTATTTTCTACACCTCAGATTGTCTCTCCACTTCCTTATATTCTGTTGGTGATTCTTTCACCTGTATTGCCTGCTCTCTTTCATAGGTTTCCATCTCCAGGTTGCCTCCATTTGTGATTGTGTTATTGTTTCTCTTTCCATTTAAACTATTGGACTGTTTTTTTTTTTTTTTTTTCATTTTTTTTCACCTGTTTGAATGTATTTTCCTGTATTACTTTAAGTGGCTTATTTATTTCTTCTTTAAAGACTTTTACCATTTTGCCTGTGTTTTCCTATATTTCTTTAACTCTCTTCCCAGATTCTACCTAAGGAAATCTTTATAACTTGTCAGTGGGGTATGTTTACTTATTACATATGGGAAAACAGGGATTCAGACTTATTAAGTAAACTTCCAAATATTACCTTGCTGAGAGATATCAGAACTGAGTTCCAGTGTCCTTTTATTCTCTTCACTATGACTTAGATGTCCAATGTTGAAAACACAATCCTGAGAGAGTACTGGATAGGAAAGATACAACAGTATAAAGAGTAAGAAGCATCACCTTAACAAAAGCAAATGAGTGCAGTCTTCAAACTTCTGATCATGTACTGATTCTTCACAACCAGTGGGAAAGGAATATAATTTGTAAGTTGTTCTCATTATTATCTGCCCAGTGTTCATCTCTCCATAGTAACTAGCTTGCTGGTACACAGTTTCCATAGCCACTGCTGCCTTGGTTGTGACTACCATAAGGCACTCCAATCTTTTCAGTGGAGGAAATGCCCTACACATAGCTGCTCATAATTATTGAAAGGTTAGACATATAAAATCTAGTAGTTACTTCTCTGTGGGTAGTTAAAAGAATCTTTCCAAGAGCCATTTGTGAGAGGAAGCTATTTATTTAATTTGTAAGGGTTAATCCATCATTGAAGGATACCAAGGCAGTAAGTTAAAGCAAAAATCATAGAAGAATGCTGCTTATTGCTAGGTCACTGCTTCATGTGCAGCTTGTTTTATTTTATAGCCAGGGCCCACCTACCTGGAGAGGGTGTCTCTCACAATTGGCTGGGTCTTCTCATGTGATTTATCAATCAAGACATCATCTCATAGCCAGTACCACAGGACAATTTTATCAAATTAATTCAGGTTGGGACTTCCTATTCCTAGGGGAATCTAGGCTGTGTCAATTTGAAAATAAAATCTAGCCAGGACACAAACCAAATAAACAAACAAAATATCACAATGCCGTGTCATCAAAAGATGCTTGATATTCTCTGTATAATGTTGAGTATGTTGTTTTTAACACAAAGTTCCATGAATTCCAAGCTTGCCTCACAATCACTATATAACTATGTGCATCCTTAAAATTTTGACAGACTGATCTCTCCCTTACTCATACTGAGATTACTGGTGTGCATCACTATGTGAGATTTATCCATGTTTATTTAGCCCAAGGCTTGGTGCATGTTGACAAAACAGTTTCCCAACTAAACAACATCCCCAGTTCAAACAAAAAATTCTGATATTCTTCACTATCCTTACAGGGTAACCTGAATATTCTCATAAGAATGTTTTAACGGACTCATTAAAGAATAGGCCGCAGAAGCAACCAAGCTTCTGGGACAGGGACCTACGAGCCTACATCTGCAGTCAGGACATAGAGTTGATACTCAGTCCTCTGTGTACCTTCCCTGCCAGAGGAAAGCTTGCCTCCAGGGAGTACTCTGATCATGGGATGCAGGAGAGATAATCATTTTCTCTCCATTTTCTCTCTAAGGAGGGTCCATTCAGGAGTACACAGGACACAGAAGAAGCAGAGCTTCTGGGACAAGGTCTGACGGGACAATTTATGCAGGCAGAAGGTGGGGCTGTTCTGCAGCCCTCTGTGCACTGGTCTTGCCAGGTGAGAGCTGGTCTCCCAAGAGTGCTAACACAGGCTTACAGACTCACAAGAGGAACAAGCTCCAGCCAAAGACAGCAAGAACATCTAACACCAGAGATAACCAGATGGCAAAAGCTAAATGCAAGAATCTTACCAACAGAAACCAAGACTACTTGGCATCATCAGAATCCAGTACTCCCACCACAGCAAGTCTTGAATACCCCAACACACCAGAAAAATAATATTCAGATTTAAAATCATATCTCATGATGCTGGTAGAAGACTTTAAGAAGGACATGAATAACTCCCTTAAGTAATTACAGGACAATACAAGTAAACAGGTAGAAGCTCTTAAAGAAGAAACACAAAAAGCACTTAAAGAATTAAAGTAAAACACAAAAAAACAGGTGAAGGTAATTGAAGAAAACCATCCAAGATAAAAAAAAAAAAAAAATGGAAGTAGAAACAATAAAGAATCACAAAGAGAGAAAAATCTGGAGATAGAAATCCTAGGAAAGAAATCAGGAGCCATAGATGCAGGTATCACCTACAGAACACAAGAGATAGAAGAGAGAATATCTGGTGCAAAAGATTCCATGGAAAACAATGACAAAACAATAAAACAAAATGCAAAATGCAAAAATATCCAAAATCAAAACATCTGGAAAAATCCAGGTCACAATGAGAAGACCAGACCTAAGGATAATAGACATACATGACAATGAAGATTTTCAACTTAAAGGGCTAGTAAATATCTTCAACAAAAACTATAGAAGAAAACTTCCCTAACAAAGAAAGAGATGTCCATAAACATTCAGGAAACCTAGAGAACGCCAAATAGTTTGGACCAAAAAAGAAATTCCTGCCTCTATCACATAATAATCAAAACACCAAATGCACTAAACAAAGATAAAATATTAAAAGCAATAAGGGAAAAAGGTCAAGTAAAATATGAAGGCAGATCTATTAGAATTACAGCTGATTTCTCATCAGAGACTATGAAAACCAAGAGATCCTGGACAGATGTGATATAGAACCTAAGAGAACACAAATGCCAGAGCAGGCTAATATATCCAGCAGAAATCTCAATACCATAGATGGAGAAACCAAAATATTTCATGACAAAACCAAATATTTAAAATATCTTTCCATGAATCCAGCCCTTCAAAGGATAAAAAGGAGAAAACTCCAATACAAGGAGGGAAACTACACCCTAGAAAAATCAAGAAAGTATTCTTTCAACAAACCTAAAAGAAGAGAGCCACATGAACAGAATTATAACTCAAAAAACAAAAATGACAGGAAGCATCAATTACTTTTCCTTAATATTTCTTAATAGCAATGAACTCAATTCCCAGTTTAAAAAAAAAAAACTGGCTGGCTACTTAAACAGGACTCAACATTTTGCTGCATACAAGAAACTCACCTCAGGGACAAAGACACATAGTTCATCCGAGTAAAGGGTTGGATAATAAGTTTCCAAGCAAATGTCTCAAGAAACAAGCTGGAGATGCCATTCTAATATCGAAAATATTAGACTTTCAACCTAAAGTTATCAAAAAAGACAAGGAGGGACACTTCATACACATCAAAGGTAAAATCTACCAAGATGTAATCTACAAACATTAGAGAGCATATAGATGTTCAATTCTGAACATCTATGCTCCAAATATAGGAGCATCCACATTCATTTAAGAAACTTTAGTAAAGCACAAAGCACACATCAAACCCAACAGAAAAATTATGGGAGACTTAAAAAGCCCACTCTCCTCAATGGACAGATCCTGGAAAGATAATCTAAACAGAGACATAGTAAAACTTACAGAAGTTATGGTACCAATGGATTTAACAGATATCTATAGGACATTTCACTCTAAAACCAAAGGATATACCTTCTTCTCAGCACCTCATGGTATCTTCTCCAAAACTGACCATATAATTGATCATAAAACAGGCCTCAACCGATATAAAAATATTGAAATATTCCCATACATCCTAACAGATCACCATGGTCTATGGCTACTCCTCCATAACTACATAAATAATTGAAAGCCCAAATATATATGGAAGGTGAAGAACAATCTACTCAATGATAATTTGGTCAAGGAAGAAATAAAGAAAGAAATTAAAGACCTTTTTAGAGTTTGATGAAAACGAAGCCACTAACTACCAAAATTTATGGAACACAAAGAAAGCAGTTCTCAGAGGAAAACTCACAGCTGTAAGTGCCTCCAAAAACAAACATTAGAGAGCATACACTAGCAGCTTTACAGCACAACTAAAAGCTCTAGAACAAAAGGAAGCATATTTACCCAAGATGATTAGACCACAGGAAATAATCAAACTCAGGGCTGAAATCAACCAAGTAGAAACAAAAAGAACTATACAAAGAATCAACCAAACCAGGAGCTGATTCTTTGAGAAAATAAAAAAGTTAGATAAACCCTTAGCCAGACTAATTAAAGAGAATAGGGACAGTATCCTATATAACAAAATCAGAAATGAAAATTTAGACATAACAACAGAATCTGAGGAAATTCACAAAATCATCATATCCTACTAAAAAAGCCAATGCTCATCAAAACTGGAAAACCTGGATGAAGTGGATAATTTTCTACACAGATACATGGTACCAAATTTAAATCAGGATCATATTAATGATCTTAACAGTCCCATTACCCCTAAAGAAATAGAAACAGTCATTAATAATCTCCACCCCCCCCAAAAAAAAAAACAGGACAAAATGGGTATAGTGCAAAATTCTATCTAACCTTCAAATATGACCTTATTCAAATAATCATCAAACTATTCCACAAAATGTAAACAGAAAGTACTCTACCCAATTGTTTACTCTGATCCATAAACCACAAAGAGACCCAAACATAAGAGAGAGAGAAAGAGAGAGAGAGAGAGAGAGAGAGAGAGAGAGAGAGAGAGAACTACAGACCAGTTTCTCTTATAAATATTGATATAAAGATGCTCAACAAAATTCTTGAAAACCAAGTACAAAAACATATTAAAATGGTCAATCATGCTAATAGGAAAGGATGGACTATCCAAATACTACCCCACCCAGGGATCCATCCCATAATCAGCCACCAAACCCAGACACTATTGCATATTGTACAAAGATTTTGCTGAAGGGAAGCTGATATAGCTGTCTCATATGAGGTTATGCCAGGTCTGGCAAATACAGAAGTGGATAATCACAGTCATCTATAGGATAGAACACAGGGCCCCAGTGAAGAACCTAGAGAAAGTACCCAAGGAGCTGAAGGGGTCTGCAACGCTACAGGTGGAACAACAATATGAACAAAGCAGTATCCCCAGAGCTCATGTCTTTAGCTCCATATGTAGCAGATGATGGTCTAGTTGGCCATCATGTGGAAGAGAGGTCCCTTGGTCTTGCAAACTTTATATTCCCCAGTACAGGGGAATGTCAGTGCCAAGAAGTGGGAGGGGTGGGTAGGGGAACAGGGTGGCAGGAAGGTATAGGGAACTTTCAGGATAGCATTTTAAATGTAAATAAAGTAAATATCTAATAAAAACATGGCCATCCATCATTATAAAGTAGACTTCATCCCAGGAATGCAGGGATGGTTCAATATATAGAAAACCATCAATATAATCCACTATATAAACAAACTCAAAGACAAAAAACACATGATCATCTCATTAGATGCTGAGAAAGCATTTGACAAAACCAACACCCGTTTATGATAAAAGTCTTGTGAAGATCAGAAATTCAAGGCACATACCTAAACACAATAAAAGTAATATACAGCAAACTAGTAGACAATATCAAACTAAATGGAGAAAAACGTGAAGCAATCCCACTAAAATCAGGGACTAGACAAAGCTGCCCACTTTCTGCCTACCTACTCAATATAGTACTTGAAGTCTTGGACTGAGCAATTATAAAACAAATGAAGATCAAAGGGATCCAAATGGGAAAGTAAGAAGTCAAAATATCACTATTTGCAGATGATATGATAGTATACAAAAGTGACCCCAAAATTCCACCAGAGAACACCTAAACCTGATAAACAACTTCAGTGAAGTAGCTGGATAAAATATTAGCTCAAACAAATTAGTGGACATTCTCTACACAGAGAATAAAGAGGCTGAGGAAGAAATTGGGGAAACAACACCCTTCATGATAGTCAAAAATACTATAAAATACCTCGATGTGACTCTAAGTAAGTGAAAGATCTGTATGATAAGAACTTCAAGTCTTTGGGGTAAAAAAGTAAGGAAGATCTCAGAAGATGGAAAGATCTCCCATGCTCATGGATTGACAACATTAATATAGTAAAAACTGGCTATCTTTCTTAAAGCAATCTACAGGTTCAACATAATCCTCATCAGAATTCCAACTCAATTATTTACATAGTTAGAATGGGTAATTTGCAAATTCATCTGGAATAACAAAAAGCCTAGGATAGCAAAAACCATTCTTAACTATAAGAGAAATTCTGGTAGAATCACCATCCCTGACCTCAAGCTGTATTACAGAACAATTGTGATACAAACTGAATGGTGCTGGTACAGTGACAGACAGGTAGATCAATGGAACGGAATTGAAAACCCAGAAATGAACCAACACACCTATGGTCACTTGATCTTTGACAAAAGAGATAAAACCATCCAGTGGTAAAAGGAAAGCATTTTCAACAAACAGTGCTATCTCAACTGGCAGTTAGCATGTAGAAGAATGGGATTTGATTCATTCTTATCTCCTTGTAAAAAGCTCAAGTCTAAGTGGATCAAGAAACTCCCCATAAAATTAAAGACACTCCAACGTATAGATGATAAAGTTGGGAAAAGCCTCAAAGATATGGGCAGAGGTGAAAAAATCCTGAACAGAATGACAAAGTTTGTACTTTAAGATCAAGAATTGACAAATGGGACCTCATAAAACTGCAAAGCTTCTGTAAGGCAAAGGACACGGTCAATAAGACACAAAGTCAGCCAACAGTTTGGGAAAAAATCTTTAGCAGTCCTAAATCTGATATGGGCTAATATCACATATATCCAAAGAACTCAAGAAGTTAGACTCCAAAAAAAACCAAATAACCCTATTGAAAGAAATGGGATACAGAGCTAAACTAATAATTCTCAACTGAGGAAATCTGATTGGCTGAGATACACCTAAAACAATGCTCAACATCCATAATCATCATGGAAATGCAAATCAAAACCACCCTGAGGTTCCACCTCATACCAGTCAAAATGGCTAAGATAAAAAACTCAGATGTCAACAGATGCTGGCAAAGATGTGGAGAAAGAGAAACATTCCTCCATTGCTGGTGGGATATTCAAGCTGGTACAACCACTCTAGAAATCAGTTTGGCAATTCCTCGGAAAATTGGACATAGTTCTACCAGAAGTTCCAGCAATGCCACTCCGGGCATATACCTAGAAGATGTTCCAACTTGTAATAAGAACACAGGCTCCACTATGTTCATAATAGCCTTATTTATAATAGCCAGAAGCTGGGAAGAACCCAACTATCCCTTAACAGAAGAATGGATACAGATAAAGGTGCTACATTTACACAATGGAGTACTACATAGGTATTGAAAAGAATTAATTTATGAAATTCTAAGGCAAATGAATGGATCTGGAGCATATCATCCTAAATGATGTAACCTAGTCACAAAAGAACACACATGAGCTGGGTGGTGATGGTGCACACCTTTAATCCCAGCACTTGAGAGGCAAAGGCAGGCAGATTTCTAAGTTCGAGGCCAGCCTGATCTACAAAGTGAGTTCCAGGACAGCCAGGGCTATACAGGGAAACCCTCTCTCAAAAAAAAAAAAAACCAAGAAAAGAACACACTTAATATGTACTCACTGGTAAGTGGATATTAGCACACAAGCTCAGAATACCCAAGATACAATTTGCAAAACACATGAACCTCAAGAAGAAGGAAGACCACTCTGTAGATACTTGTTTCTTCTTAAAAGGGGGAACAAAATACCCATGGAAGGAGTTGCAGATACAAAGTTCAGAGCAGAGACTGAAGAAATGACAATGCAGAGACTGCCCCACCTGGAGATCCATCCCATAAACAACTACCAAACCCAGACACTGTTACAGGTGCCAACAAGAGCTTGCTGACAGGAGTCTGATATTGCTGTCTCCTGAGAGTCTCTGCCAGTACCTGACAAGTACAGAAGTGGATGCTCACAGCCATCCATTGAAAGGAGCATAGGGTCCCCAATATAGGAGCTAGGGAAAGTACCCAAGGAGCTGAAGGTTTTTTTGAAGCCCCATAGGAGGAACAAAAATATGAACTAACCATCACCCCCAAAGCTCCCTGGAACTAATCCACCATTAAAGAAAACACACTGTGGGACTCATGGCTCTAGCTGTATATGTAGCAGAGGACATCCTAGTTGGTCATCTGCTACATCATCTCCAGTGAATTCTGCTTGACAGGCCTAAAACCTGGAAGCAATCATGAGGCAAAGAGTTTCACTTAAACTTAGTCTCCTGGAACCTTGGCATTCCCATAGCATGTACACTCAAAACCTGCCCCCGTGTTAGTATAGATCCGTATGCTCTCTTTCAGTATTGTTTTATTATAAGTGCCTTTCAGAATTGATTTTGACGTATAGCTAAGCCTCTGCCAGTGTTCCCATGTTTAGGCATTACAATTTACTTGAATAGTGCTAGAAAAGATCTGGGTTAGTATACATAGTAATTACTGAGATCAATATCCAAGTCACACTCATACACAATGGCCTAGGAAATAGGTGGGTTGTAGTATTATTCATGAAAGGTTTAGTAGAAGAGAATTCCCCTAATGCATGTTTTTCAATAGGTCCAGAGGAATAGCATAATCAGGTATTTACTAAAGGACCCCTGGTGATGGGTTTAACAATAGACTAGCATTGCATCACAGCATTCACCTGGCTCCTCTGTTTAGCTGATCTTAATTAAGGGTTGTTCCTATTCTCAGNNGTAAACATGGCCTGGCTCCCACTATCTTTTATGTATGCATTTTCTTTGTTTTCTGTTAAGAACCAATGTACCTTGGCAAATGTATTCACCTAACCTTTTTGTTTTTCTTTAGTATTATAAGACTGGTGCTTGCTTTGAGAAAATACATTCAGATACACACTCTCTCTGTGTCCATGTCTGTTTGTCACCCTTTTTGTTGCCAACTCCATGCCCACCTGTCCAAAACCCTACTTTCCTACAGATTGAGAGAGGCTGGTCCATGGCAATCATCAATGGGAGGAGAGGCCCTTGATCTTGTGAAGTTTCTATGCCCCAGTATAATGGAATGCCAGGCCAGGAAGCAGGAAGCATGGGTTGGGGAGCAGAGGGAAGTGGAGGGGATAGCAGATTTTCAGAGCGGAAACTAGGAAATTGAATAACATTTGAAATATAAATAGAGATAGTATCTGATAAAATAAATTCAAAAAAATGTTTTAATGCTGGAGCTTAATTGTCTCAAGACACCACATAACACAGAATGAGAACGAACCCAGTACTAAATGGAAGCATACATCTGCTTCTGCTGAGTTTATTGTAAAACTGTAAAACTTTGTACATTCATACACATTTCAGTGGCACTGTTAGTATAGACAGAGAGCACCTGCAAAACACAGCTTTAAATATAAGATGCTAAGAACATCCACAGCAATCTCTTTTCTTTATAAGTGACAATAGGACTCCCAACAAGCCTAAAGCAACAAAATGGATTGAAAAGCAAAATCCTTTTGTATGAGCTCTCAAAATTCTGCTCCCTGTCAGACATATCAACTCATTGGATAAGTCAGTAATTGGGTATAAGGAATATGAGGCAGCCAGGTGGACTTCAATAGGAGTAAAGTGAAGATAAGAACTGCAGGGGCCAAAAAGGACTGGTAACCTTACACCAGTTCTTTCAATGATTTTAAGCCTCATTTCCAATGTGAAGCTTCTTTACATTTCAGTAAAATATATAGTATTTGCACAAATAGACTCCACAAAAAACAAATGCTATAGTGAGAAAGCAAAACAACAGAATTCTGTTCAGTTCACTCATTTAATGTTTAATCATTTTATATTGAATTCCGGTTTCATGGCTCATTAGAGGTCCTGAAAGAGAATTCTCATGGATACTTCTGGACTAATAATTGTTTTGCAAATTCCTTTTCTAACATATTTGTTCTTTGTATTTTCCTCCTGGGAATAATAAGAACTTTTGTTTCATGAAATTTGGCACTACACTTGAGAAACAACAACTATTTTAATTGAATCTAATTTTTTTTATTAGTAGAAAATGTTGGTGTTTAGTATCTTTGATATACATATTTGACACTGATAAGCCAATGAAGTTATCAGTCTATCACTGCCTCCTACATATGTCTCTATACTCTTTCAAATACCTCCTGACAATTTTTCCCTTGTTTCCCAATCAAGATATAGGTTTCTTTTTGCGGCTCCAACAGCCAAAGGAAGATAGAACTGTGTCATTTATTAACTCCTTCTCCAGATACACCCTCCAGGAGAAAAAGCTCAGCATCCCAGCAGAAAGCTTCTTGCTTACCAGGGGCAAAGATAAGCAATATACCAGACATCTCTTGGTCTTAAAAGGTAAATTCTTCTTGGAACTCTCTGCTAAGGCATCCAAAAAAATCATGTAATGCAGTTATTTACAAGACTTGCTAGAGTAATAAAGTTAATATGAGACTAGGATAAACTCTCTCATTCATCTCATATAAAGGATTTGTCTTAGCAAGGGAGATGCAAACTTCACTTATAAGAGATATACTAGGGCGGCGGCCGTCGTTGGAGGCTGCCGGTGGCGGCGCGATGCTGCAGCTGCGGGACACGGTGGACTCGGCGGGCACGAGCCCCACGGCGCTGCTGGCGGCCGGCGAGGATGCGGGTGCCGGCCGGCCTGGGGCGGGCACGCCGCTGCGCCAGACGCTGTGGCCGCTGAACGTCCACGACCCTACACGCCGCGCCCGCGTCAAGGAGTACTTCGTGTTCCGGCCCGGCACCATCGAGCAGGCGGTGGAGGAGATCCGCGCCGTGGTACGGCCGGTGGAGGACGGCGAGATCCAGGGGGTGTGGCTGCTGACCGAG
>NC_034594.1:77113422-77170988 GCF_900095145.1 Mus pahari | reverse complement strand
AGAGAGAGAGAGAGAGAGAGAGAGAGAGAGAGAGAGAGAGAGAGAGAGAGGCAGAGACAGAGAGACAGAGATGCAGAAAGACAGAGAGGCAGAGAGACAGAGACATCACAAAGGCATTGAAAGACTAGACAGAGACATCACAAAGGCATTGAAAGACAAATCAAATTAACTAGTACTTTGTCTTCAAAAAAATAGGAAGCCACTGGATTTGCTTAGAATGTGATGAGAAAGGTCCTTTTGGCAGTTGACTGAAGGAAGTTTTGTAGTATAACAGAAGTAGGAGCAAACAAGCAATGGAGTAACTGCTGTGGTCTTTTCTGCTAATGAAAGGTCTTAGGGCATAACACAGTACAAAAGATAGGAAACGTGTTTGAATTCAGATACATAGAAATACTTCCAGAAATGAATGAAGATTGACTCATTGCAAACTGGGTATAGAGGTGAATATGGAAACAATTCCCATCATCTACTAAGCAACCAATTGGTGGGAGAGATAGCCTCCCTGAAAAACAAACAAATAAATAAATAACGTATCATGAAAGAGATTTCTAGTAAGTCATCAGAGGTATATCAACTTCTTTTCAACTCTAGATCTATCTCTTACTGTATACACTCCTTCTGTGATTGTCCTTGAACATTCTACATGATTTTTAAAGTAAGGCCAAGTCTCTCCTCTTTCTTCATATCTTTCTGTCTCTGTCTCTCTTTGTTTCTCCCTGTCTGTCTGTCTTTCTACCTCTTTTTCTCTGTCTCTCTCCCTTTCCCCAATTCTCTCCAAGTCCTCTTAAAGCTGATCTAGCACTCAATGTCCAACCATAACTCTCTCCATGCTTGTGCAGCTCTCTTCAAATGAGGCACATTATTAAGGACACCTGTACCACCTCCTTTCCTCTAGTTTGCCACTTCTAACCTTCACGCTTGTTATAAGAACACCCATATCACTAACCCCATCATCTGAAAAAACAAATCAGCACCCATCTCAACATCTTTTCTCATGTAACCTGAATTTCTATTCCCCAACAGTGCCATGCTTACCTCCCAACCTTGTCCCAATCATTTCATTTTTGTTGCCAAAGCTAAGTCATGTCCCCAGATCCTCACCAATTTCTCTCTTCACCCTGTACAAGTATTGAACAAAATTCCCTAGCTTTTTTTTTTTTTGTAAAAAAAAAAAAAAAGAAATATTGATATATGAGGATATCCATGTGTACCACCTACTGCTGTAACCTACAGAGGTCAGAAGAGGTGTTAGATTCCTGGAACTGAAGTGTTAAAGTTGGTTGTAAACCACCATGTAGGTGCTGGGACCTCTGCAAGAGTAGTAACAACTCTTAAACATTGACTCATTTTTCTAGACCTCAAGTTTTTAATAATCATTTTCTTTTCTTTTTTTCTTTTCTTTTTTTTGTGGCCAAGCAACTCTGAAGTACAATTAGGACTTTCCACACAACCTCCATAAACCTTCATATTATACAAACAAGACAAGTATATTCTTGTCTAGTGACTGTTTTACCTGCTTCTCCTCCAGCCTCAACCATACCACAAATATTTCTATCACTCAGTACCTTTCAAAAGATGTCTTCTCTGCTTGTGCTAGATATTATGTGTTTCTTTTCTCATGCCTGCCCTGTATCACATGCTGTGGTTCTCCTGACTCAGAAGTTTTGAAGCTTATGACTTGAACAGTAGTCTTAATTCTTATGATCATGAAAATGAATTTGGCAGGACACATTACAAGGTCAACCAGGCAAGAGTTTAATGAGAACAAGAAAGGAACAAGAATATGTTATTTAGGAGGAGAGCTGGGCAAAGTGAGCTTCAAAGGTTTGCAAGGTGTGCAAGGGGAGCTTTTCCTTCTCTATCTAGTCACTTAAGTTTCCTCCAGGGTGAGCACTACTAGGGCAAATGTACACTGTTTGAGGAAGTCTAGTTTACCTGGAACTAAGTCTAAAAGATGTAAAAGAAGTAGTGATATGCACAGGGGTTTAAGCACCTAAATTTGTAAAGTTTACTAGGAAAAAGGATGACGGCATAAACTTCATTCTGTCTAGAGCTGAATCCTTGCTTTAATCTGACCTGCCTAGCATGGACAACCCTTACTTCACATTTTGAGCTTCCTCAGCTCTAAGAAACCAGATGGAACAGGCTGGGAGAAAATAAATCACACCCACCTCTACTATTCATCATTGAGGGGGAGAGCAATAGCTCTACTGTGAATTTAGAGTATGCAGATACCATCTGAAGTATTCCACTGCCATTATCTTTATATCTTGATGACTTGCTGACTAACAGTTACCTTTGCATTCTGTTTCAGAACCTTGATTTGCCCATTTATTGTTCTTTATGTTCTGTTGTTTGGGATCTACTGGTCAGTTCTTCTTGGAGCAAACCTTCTCTCTAACACCATGATTTAATTTCTGGACCCACATTAATGAAAGACACTTCTATCTCTGGGACACTTGAATTCTGCTTAGATCTCCTTGTACTTAGTACGTTTATAAAGCTTTCATCTGTAATCTTTGTTGAACTCCAGTAGAATATAAAGTATTCTGCTTCTCAGACCACCCTGATAGCCACCACCAGAAATGGCACACAGAGTCTTCTGGTCCTTAGAGCTTTCAGCTGGGTAACCTGATTAATAGTCAGATGGCATTATATAAAGCCAGAAAGAACCATTCACTTTCCTCTACTGTCATTTCCCTAGAAGTACACCAGTGGACACCAATAGAGAATACATTAGAGCAACAGAAACAGAACCTCACTTCTGTGCCTTCTGTCCTCAATTACCCATCCTCACATTCAGTTGTCTCTGTCTTTGGAAATGCTGCACAGGCTCAACCTAGTGGGTTCCATGCTGTTAATAGAGTTAAGGTCTGAGTCTGTGTGTGGCAATTCTAATATGCAATGCTGAGCACGTATCCTCAATCAGCCAAATAAACTATATTAAAATTCACAAAAGGGAGCTTTAGTCAATGTGGCTACATTACAAAGAGAAACAAAGTCATTCAGTGATCTCTGCACCACAAACCCATCCTGAGTGTCCTCTCATTAGGTCTCAAAGAAACCTGGGACAAATCTCAGTACCTGTGATTCCTCTCAGAAATTTTTAGTTCATCCCCAACCTTACATATTTTCTCGCTAGGGGCTGGGCTTCTTCTTCCCTTCTGCTAGTTTCTCTATAATTCAGCCATTTTGATAAGATGCCTTCTTGGTCTCTTGGTCTCTTGGCCACTTGGTTCACTTTTCCCCTTTTGCTTTTCTCCCTTTCTCTCTTTCCTCATGGCCAAGTTCAGTCTGGACCCTTCCAAATGCCTTAGGGTGTTTTCTGCCTCATATCTACAATAAATCTTCTCCCCAACCATATCTAGGAACAGTTAGGTCTTCATTTTTAATTCACTAATGTGAAGGTTTAAGTGGGCACAAGAGAAGCCACACTCACTCCTCATTGTATTGGTTTTTGAGAGTTGTCAGAGCCCTTGTAATTAGCACCAAGATTTCAAATAATTCCTCCTCAGATTTCTGTGAAAATTCTCATCCTTGTAGATGGTTATTTCCATAATCTCATGTCCAAAATGAGGATCAGGAGGACTCTTTAGAATATCTTCATCCCTGAGTATACAATACCATTCCTTAATTTCTGTTGAGGAAGGTAGGTATGTGAGGGAAAGAGATGAGCCAGAAATCCTCTGCTCTCAAAATCTAGGGCCAAAGAGATACCCAAGGGATTTCCTGTATTGCACTTGAGAACAAGGTTTTATTCTTTTTTCAGGTTAAGTAGTTTCCACTTAGTGAAATGGGTGTTGGCAGCATAAAACAGAAGGGACCATTAGCATGGACAGCTGAAAATGTTTTTGCAAATTTTTTTCCATTAAAATTGAACTCCCAGGACATTGTGCCTATTGTGTCTTTGCACTGTTGTAGAAATTAGATTAGCATTTAATGCTACAGGAAGTTGTTAAGCCAACTCAGAGCTCTGCCATCCATGAAAGGCCCCTTGAGCCATGTTTGGCTCAC
Source organism: Mus pahari (assembly GCF_900095145.1). NCBI lineage: Eukaryota > Metazoa > Chordata > Mammalia > Rodentia > Muridae > Mus > Mus pahari. The sequence continues at coordinate 77,166,974 of NC_034594.1, read as the reverse complement.
CCTAGGAGGCTCAGAGCACCTAAGGAGTTAAGTATAGGTACTTTCAAAGATTAAGGGGCCACTTCTCTCAGACACTAGCATATCTATGTGGGCAGAGGAGTTTTAAATAGGCTAACAGGGACCCTGCCACCTGCCTCTCTGTAACCTTTCATTAAGCTGTTAAATAGCTTACAGAACAGCACCAAATAACAATCGCTCAGGCAAGCACCAACCTCTCTGGATCAACTATGTTTTAAATAGCATCTAATTGGCATTAGGAAATGATGATCAGTTTTTCCTTGGCCTTTAGATAAATCAATGGTGAACTGCTGATGATCCTGTTAGAAGAAAATCTTACTAATGTTAACTGAAAGTTGAAATGGTCCTTTTCATCCTTTTATGTAGAAAGAAAAAATAGTTAACAATATTGCAAATAGATTGGTAAGAACAAAAGAAGAGGTGGAAGTGGGGTAAAGGTTTTATCTGGTTTGAGTGCAGTCCTTTATTATATCCTCCTTTAATTATGAATTGTATTCCAGTTATAACTCTGCTTAATTATTTTTTTTTTCCGAGACAAGGATTCTCTGTTTAGCCCTGACTGTCCTGGAGCTCACTTTGTAGACCAGGCTGGCCTCGAACTCAGAAATCCTCCTGCCTCTGCCTCCCAAGTGCTGGGATTAAAGGTGTGCACCACCATGCCCTGCTCTGTCTGCTTAATTATTATGATGCAGTCAGTCTGCTAAGTAGAAATTATTTGAGTCAGCATTGATTGAAACAGTTTTGGCTTTGAATGTCTATGGTAATGCCCTGCACAGCAGAGATGTCTCACATTATGCTGAGGAGATTAAGGGTCTCCCTTGATGGAAAGCAATATATTATTCCAAGGACCCAGAATCATGAAATACTACTGTAAGACCCCAGAAACAGGGGAAGATCTTAGCCCAAGTCCCGGGATGAGATGACGCCCCCAAAACTCAAGAGACACCAGTCTTGATGCAAAACCCCACAAGGTTTATTCAAGGCTGAACTCCTAACTCACACAAGTGTTGAAGAATTCGACCCCCTTGTCTTAACAGTAGGAGGTTTTTGAAAGCAAAACCACAAGAGGGGGAAGGTGGTAGAAGTGAATTACAACTTTTTCTCCAGCTGAGCTGTCCTTGGTAAGATCACAAGAGATGGGGAGGTTGAACATTTTTTAAAGTGTTTCTCAGCCAATAGATATTCCTCTGTTGAGAACTCTTTGTTTTGCTCTGTACCCCATTTTTAATGGGGTTATTTGCATTCTGGAGTCTAGCTTCTTGAGCTCTTTGTATTTATTGGAAATTGGTCTGCTATCAGATTTAGGATTGGTAAAAATCCTTTCCCAATCTGTTGATGGCCTTTTTGTCTTGTTGACAATGACTTTTGCCTTACAGAAGCTTTGCAATTTTATGAGGTCCCATTTGTCAATTCTTGATTTTAAGGCATTGATATTCTGTTTATGAATTTTTTTCCTGTGCCCATATCTTCGAGACTTGTCCCCACTTTCTCCTCTATAAATTTCAGTGTCTCTGGTTTTATGTGGAAGTCTTTGATCCACTTAGACTTGAACTTTGTACAAGGAGATAAGAATGGATCAATTCGTATTCTTCTATGTGATAACCTCCAGTTGTGCCAGCACCATTTGTTGGTGGTTTCTGAAAGACTCAGGAAACGATATGTCTCTCTTACCTGCTCTGGTGGACAAAGCCCTCCCAGGCAGGGAAGGTGCCCAGATGTCTGGAGTCCAAAACCAGATCTGTCCCAGAAGCTGTGTGACTTCTGCCCGTCCTAGAAGTTGTGTTGCTTCTGCAGTCTGGACTCTCACCAGGGCAGACTGCTTCCTGAGTGACTCCTGGCACAAGATGGCTCCCTCCACTGCTCAGGCAGTGAGACCACTCCTGGTCACACCTCTCCCCTGGCGAGGAAGGTGCCCAGATTTCTGGAGCCCACTACTGGGACTTGGGTCTGTCCCTGAAGCTTTGTGGTTTCTACAGTCAGGAGTCTCACTGGCACAGATTGCTTTCTGAGACACCCATGACACCAGATGACTCTCCCACCTGCTCTGGCAGACAAAGCCTTCCCAGGCTGTCACCTCTCCTCTGGCAGGGAAGGTGCCCAGATGTTTGGAGCCCACAATGGGGTCCGGGGTCTGTCCCAGAAGCTGTGTGGCTTCTGCAGTCTGGAGTCTCACAGGTACATAGTGCTTCCTGAGTGACCCGGGACACCAGATGGCTCTCTCACCTGCTCTCACTTTTTTTTTTCCACACAAATTTCTTGAGTTCGCTCTATATAATGGATTTAATCCCCTATCAGAATTAGGATTGGAAAGGATCTTTTCTCAATCCTTTGGTGGTCTTTTGGTTTTACTGACAGTATCTTTTGCCTTACAATTTTATAAGGTCCCATTTGTCAATTCTTGATTTTACAGCAACAGCCATTGCTGTTCTGTTCAGAAAATTTTTCCCTGTGTGAATATCTTCAACTCTCTTCCCCACTTTCTCCTCTGTAAGTTTCAGGGTCTCTGATTTCCTGTGGTGTTCATTGATCTAATTAGACTTGAGCTTTGTACAAGGAGATGAGAAAGGATCAATTCACATTCTTCTATGTGATAACCAACAGTTGAGCCAGCACTATTTGTTGAAATTGCTGTCACTGTTCTACTGGATGGTTTTAGCCCCTTTTACAAAGACCAAGTGACCATAGGTGTACGAATGCATTTCTGAGTCTTCAATTCTTTTCCATTGGTCTACCTGTCTGTCGCTGTACCAGTACCATACAGATTTTATCACAATTGCTCTGGAGTACAGCTTTAGGTCAGGCATGGTGATTCCATTAGAGGTTCTTTTATTGGTGGGAATAGTTTTTGCTATCTTAGGTTTTTTATTATTCCAGATGAATTTGCAAATTGCCCTTTCTAACTCAGAGAAGAATTGAGTTGGAATTTTGATTGGGATTGCATTAAATTTGTACATTGCTTTCAGCAAGATACCCATTTTTACTATATTGATCCTGCCAATCCATGAGCATTGAGATCTTTCCATCTTCTGTGATCTTCTTTAATTTCTTTCTTCAGAGCCTTGAAGTTCTTATCATACAGATCTTTCACTTCCTTAGTTTGAGTCACACCAAGGTATTTTATATTATTTGTGACTATTATGAAGGGTGTTGTTTCACTAATTTGTTTCTCAGCATGTTTATCCTTTGTGTAGAGAAAGGCCATTGATTTGTTTGAGTTAGTTTTATATCCAGTTACTGCACTGAAGATGTTTATCAGGTTAAGGAGTTCTCTGGTGGAATATGTAGGGTCACTTATATATACTATCATGCTATATGCAAATAGTGATATTTTGATTTCTTCCTCTCCAATTTGTATCTCCTTGATCTCCTTTTGTAGAGAGCAGGAAGCCTTGTTTATTCCCTGATTTTAGTGGGGTTGCTTCAAGTTTCTCTCCATTTAATTTGATGTTGGCTACTAGTTTGCTGTATACTAATTTTATTATGTTTAGGTATGGGCCTTGAATTCCTGATCTTTCCAAGACTTTTATCATGAACAGGTGTTGGTTTTGTCAAATGCTTTCTCAGCATCCAATGAGGTGATCATGTGATGTTTGTCTTTGAGTTCTTTTATAAATTGGATTATGCTGGTGGATTTCTGTGTATTAAACCATGGCTGGGTTTAATAAACCATCACTGGGATAAAGCCAACTTGATCATGAAATATGTTCTTGGATTCTGTTTATGAGAATTTTGTTCTGTTTTATTTTGTTTATTTATTTATTTTATTGTTTTGTTTTTAGTTTTTGTTTGTTTGTTTGTTTGTTTGTTTTCATGACAGGGTTTCTCTGTGTAGCCCAAGGTGTCCAGGAGTTTACTCTGTAGACCAGCCTGGCCTTGAACTCAGAAATCTGCCTGCCTCTGCTTCCCAAGTGCTGGGATTAAAGTCATACTCCACCACTGCCAGCACTAGAATTTTATTGAATATCTTTACATCAATATTCATAAGGGAAACTGGTCTGAAGATCACTTTCTTTGTTGGGTGTTGTGTGGTTTATGGTCAGAATAATTGTGGTTTCATAGATTAATGGTGTAGCATACCTTCAGTTTCTATACTAAGGAGTAGTTTGAGGAGAATTGGAATTAGGTCTTCTTTGAAGGTCTGATAAAATTCTGAAATAATCACATCTGGTTTGGGGCTTTTTTGGTCCAAAGATTATTAATGACTACTTCTATTTCTTTAGGGGATATGGCATGTTTCAGATCGTTAATCTGATCCTGATTTAACTTTGGTACCTGGTATCTGTCTAGAAAAATGTCCATTTCATCCAGGTTTTCCAGTGTTGTTGAGTATAACCTTTTGTAGTAGGATCAGATGATGTTTTTGATTTCATCAGATTCTGTTGTTATGTCTCCCTTTTCATTTTTGATTTTGTTAATTAGGGTACTTTCCTTGTGCCCTCTAGTTCATCTGGCTAAGGGTTTATCTATCTTGTTGATTTTCTCAAAAAACCCGCTCCTGGTTAGGTTGATTCTTTGCATAGTTCTTTTTATTTATAATTGGTGGATTTTGGCCCTGAGTTTGCTTATTTCCTGCATTCTACTCCTCTTGGGTGAATTTGTTTCCTTTTGTTCTAGAGCTTTAGGTGTGCTGTCAAGATGCTAGTATATGTTCTCTCTAGTTTCTTTTTGGAGGCACTCAGAGTTATGAGTTTTCGTTTTAGGACTGCTTTCATTGTATCCCATAAGTTTTGGTATGTTGTGGCTTCATTTTCATTAAACTCTAAAAAGTCTGTAATTTCTTCCTTGACTAAGCTATCATTGAGTAGAGTGTTGTTCAGTTTCCACTTGAATATTGGCTTTCTATTATTTATGTTGTTATTGAAGATCGGCCTTATTCCATGGCTATCTGATAAGATGCTTGGGATAATTTCAATATTTTTTTATCTTTTCAAGCCTGTTTTGTGACCAATTATATAATCAATTTTGTAGAAGGTACCATGAGGTTCTGAGAAGTTAAATTCTTTTGTTTTAGGATAAAATGATCTGTAGATATCTGATAATTCATTTGTTTCATAACTTCTGTTAGTTTCACTGTGTCCCTGTTTAGTTTTGGTTTCTAAGATCTGTGCATTGATTAGAGTGTGGTGTTAAAGTCTTCCACTATTATTATGTGTGGTGCAATGTGTGCTTTGAACTTTACTAAAGTTTCTTTAACGAATGTGGATGTCCTTTCATTTGGAGCATAGATGTTCAGAATTGAGATTTCATCTTGATAGATTTTACCATTGTTGAGTATGAAGTGTCCCACCTTGTCTTTTTTCATAACTTTAGGTTGAAAGTTGATCTTATTTGATATTAGAATGGCTACTCCAGCTTGTTTCTTTGGACCATTTGCTTGGAAAACTGTTTTCCAGCCTTTTACTCTGAGGTAGTTTCTGCCTTTGTTACTTAAGTGGGTTTCCTCTATGTACCAAAAATTTGGGTCATTTTTATGCAGGTAGTCTGTTAGTCTATGTCTTTTTATTAGGGAAATGAGTCCATTGATATTAAGAGATAATAAGGAAAAGTAATTGTTGCTTCCTGATATTTTTGTTGTTAGAGTGGGATTCTGTTCTTGTATCTATCTTCATTTTGGTTCGTTGAAGGATTACTCACTTGATTTTTCGAGGGTGTATTTTCCCTCCCTGTATTGGAGTTTTCCCTTTCCTATCCTTTGAAGGGATGTATTTGTGGAATTGTATGAATTTGGCTTTGTCATGGAATACTTTAGTTTCTCCATCTACGATAATTGAGAGTTTTGGTGGGTATAATAGCCTTGGATGACATTTGTGCTCTCTTAGGGTCTGTATAACATCTGTCCAGGATTTTCTGGATTTCATAATCTCTGATGAGAAGTCTGTTTTAATTCTAATAGGTTTTACCTTACACATTTCTTGACATTTTTTCCTTAGTGCTTTTAATATTCTGTGTTTATTTAGTGCATTTGTTGTTTGGATTATTATATGTAGGGAAGAATTTCTTTTCTGGTCCAATCTATTTGGAGTTCTTTAGGCTTCTTGTATGTTCATGGGCATCTCTTTCTTTAGGTTAGGGAAGTTTTCTTCTCTAATTTTGTTGAATATATTTACTGTCCCTTCAGTTTGAAAATCTTTATTCTCATCTACACATATTTTCCTTAGGTTTGGTCTTCTCATTGTGTCCTGGATTTGCTGGATGCTTTGGGTTAGGGTCTTTTTGCACTTTACATTTTCTTTGAATGTTTTGTCCATGTTTTCTATAGAATCTTCTGCACCTGAGATTCTTTCTTCCATCTCTTGTACTCTGTTGGTGATGCTTGCATCTATGGTTTCTGATTAATTTCCTAGGATTTCTATTTCCAGAGTTGTCTCCATTTCTGTTTTCTTTATGGTTTCTACTTCCATTTTTAGATACTGGATGCTTTTGTTCAATTCCATCAACTGTTTGGTATGTGTTCCTGTAATTCTTTAAGGGATTGTGTGTGTGTGTGTGTGTGTGTGTGTGTGTGTGTGTGTTTCCTCTTTAAGGAGTTCTACTTGTTTACTTCTATTCTCCTGTATTTCTTTAAGGGGGTTACTAATGTCCTTAAAATCCTGTACCAGCATCATGAGATATGATTTTAAATCTGATTCTTGCTTTTCTGGTGTGTTGGGGTATCCAGGGTTCGCTGAGGTGTGAGTACTGGATTCTGGTGATGCTGAGTGGTCTTGGTTTCTGCTAATAAGATTTTTACATTTGCCTTTTGCAATCTGGTATTCTCTGGTGTTAGATATTCTAGCTGTCTCTGGCTGGAGATTGTTCATCCTATGAGTCTGTTAGACTCCTTCAGCACTCCTGGGAGATCAGCTCTCTCCTGAGTCCCAGGGATCAGAGCACTCCCTGTAGGTTAACTCTCCTCTGGCTGGATCCTGCACTCTCTCCTGCCTGGACCTTTCTCACAGTGACCCTGGATAGAAAGTGGTGATCACACCTGAGTCCAGGGGGTCAGAGCCCTCCCTGGAGATCAACTCTCCTCTGGCTGGGAAGGTGCACAGAGGGCTGAGGATCTTTTCTGCCTCCTGGCTGAGGATGAAAGCCCGAAGGGACCCTGTCCAAGAAGGGCTACTGCTTCTGTGACCTGAGTGCTCTTCTGGGAGGAGCTGCCTCAGAGAGAGCCCAGATAGAAAATGCCAATCTCACCTGAGTCCCAGGGTCAAAGCACTCTCTCGAGGATGTTTTGTTGATAACAGACACATACTTTTTGTCTTGAAGTAGCTTTAAAAATAAACGTGTAATGTTTTGCTAGAGTGGATGTGTAGAGACATATAATTTTTGGAAAGTGTATAAATATAATTCAACACACAGCAGACAACACTGTCTGGTATTTGCTCACCTTAGCCACTCTTTGTTGGTCTTCATTGCTCTTTTCTAAATCAGGTTTTTCATGATGATGCTGTATAGTATTGGGTGTGTTTTGCCTCATGTCACTGGTATTTATTGGGTTTTGCAGACACTGGTCTTCACTGACAGCAGGGTGTGGTATTCACTTGCCTTACTAATCTTTGCTGGTCCTTATTAGACTTTGTTGGCACTGGTCTTAGCTGACAATTTTGTGTGGTATTGGTTCCCCTTGCCAATCTTTGCTGGTCATCATTTGTCATAACTGCATAGAGCAAAACACACAACAGTACTTCTAGAGGTATTTTATTGGCTTCTTGCTGCTTCCACTGACTAGGGCTGATTGGCAGAGCCTTACAGTTTTATCTGAGTCGAACTGCCACTCACGACTGGTGTTTATGAATGAATGAAGCTACTTTGCTTATCCATTTGAATTGAACCACTGATAGCCTGAAAAAAACCGATTGGATGTTTCCCCCCCACACCCGCCCAAAATATTTCTAAACAAGTCCACACCTCCCTTTGCCCTATTAACCTCTACTTTTTACTACCTTTCATTGATGGTTGGTTAGAAGGAAAGCATTTAAGTACATTTATTAAAATTTGTTTTGAAAATATAAGCCTACATGACTAAGCCATTAAGGATAACTCTGCTTCTAATACAGTAGAGGAAAAGACAGGTATTGATGGGGTAATAGTGCTGTTTAAGGAGGTTGGCAAAAGAGCAGCCACTGGGTGGTCTCCTGTCTTAATGCCAGAGATGATGTTTTTGGTTTTGCTTCATAGTTTTCATGTATACAATTTTGAAAAAAGTTTAGAAGATCAACTGAAAATTGTTTTCTGTTTAAGAAGATTGATGGTTGCCTATGTACTCACACTGTGTACAGAAGTAGAAATGATTATAAAACGAAACATCCAGTGGGAGGAGAACAACATGGTTCAGGCTTGTTTCTGAAAAGGTTACTTTAGCATACAATGATTGGGGGATACAAATTATGCTGGAAGGTAAACTGCCACCTTGCCCTGCTCCACTCACTCCACTAGGGGTCCAGAGTATCTCACTGAGACAAGGGCCCAGGAAGAGCAGTAGAAACTCAGTGGGTTCTGCCAAGTGCACCTTTAGAGGAATTGTATAGAGATATATAGGTACCTTAAGCTTTCATAATCTTGCAGTAGCATATGTCTGCTAATAATGGTCGCCATGCTTATAACGCGTTGACCCAGTATCTGATAAAAATGCTAGACTTAACTAATTTTAAAGATGCTGTTGTATTGTATGGCTTGCATTATACATTTGTTAAATGCTAAATAAATGCACCACATATTATAGTGTTATTCTATGGAGACTGAAATAGATTGGTGTCACCAGAGAAGATTGTGCAAGAAGTTGGGCAACAATTCCAATGGTTGTCATTCTGGAGGCACAAAATCACAAAAATAGGACTATATAATTTACATATAAGGATAAATGTTACCAAATATTAGCTTCTTGCTTAGGGATGTTGTGCTGACTTACAAGGACAAATCCAATCTGATGATGGCATAATTGAACAAAGTTGTGTTGCATCTTTAAGAACTTGGGATAACATTGAGGAGTTTGGGGAAAAAAAATTCACCTTGTTTACTAAGGTTGAGTTCAGCTGTATACAGAGACATATCAGACCCTGGAACCAAACAGTCACTGATAGAAATATTGGCATTTGAAAAGCCAAGTATTGAATGTAAGATAGAAATCAGACTATTGAAAGCTTGAGGAACACTGATAGATATATGGTATGGATAAGGGGAAAATGATATTGGTTCTCAAGAACATAATATTAATATCATAGGGAAAATCCCAGCTAGAAATTTCAGAAATCAAAATGCCTGGTGCATTAATTGTGGTGAATTTGGTCATTTTCAAGAAATTATAAGGCTTGAATGTCAGTGCTCAAAATAGCAGATATATTGACTCTAGAGAATATTTCATTATTAGAACAGAACCAGCAGGTTCTAATTACTATGCACCAAAGAGGCTTCCAAAGTATTGTAGCCACTGTGAAAAGAGCAAACATTGGTCTGAGGACTGACAGTCTAAGCAAGACATCCTCTTGCCATTGGAAAACAAACTGAGGGGGATGTCAGCTCATGGATCCATAATAAACCATATGAGTCATCTCCTTTTGGTCAGCCAGGTTTAGCTCAACTGATTAAGAAAATTAAAATAGAGTATTTCTGATCTTATACTTACTACTCAAGAAAATGCATCTTTGGAGCTGGCCATAGGTACTGCTCTTACATTGTCACTAAAGGTTGAATGTCATACATTAACCACGTGTGTTTTTAATACTTTACCCTCAGCAAAAGTGAGAATTATCTTGGGAAGAAGAGAATTAAGTTCTCAAGGTTTTAGTAGGCATCCAGATAGAGTAGATGGAGACAGCAAGAGAAAAAAAAAATTAGAGAATGTAGGAAAAGGGTAGTGAAAATTGATGCAGGGGATAGAATTTCTCAACTATTGTTTTCTTATATCAAGGGCAATGCTGCTCCAATAGAAAGAACAGCAGCTTTTGGGAATACTTGAAAACCTGGTTCTATGCAACAGTGGTAATTATCAGAGACCCATTTAATAGTGCAAATGAATGGTGTTGATACACAACTTTTGATGAAAACAGGAACTGAGTTCAGTGTGCTTTCCAAGAAAGTCTTAGAACTAGATCTGACACTTTAGAAGGCTTAGAACAATTTACAGAACTTGGTAAATTATCATGAGTTAGAGAAATTGTCTAATGGATTACCTGTATGGGACCAGAAGTGCAAACAGGGAAATTGAATCCTTATGTGGCTGACAGACCCATAAACTTATGTAGAGGGATTTTTTTTTTACAACAATGGTGTATTGAAATTAATATATCAGCAACTCTAGAGACAGTAAATGAGGGAATTAATGGTTATATGGTATATGCTCCTGGGGAAGTTATTAATACAAATTACTGAAAAAAACCGCAAGATGTGCCCATTATTCACACACAGGCTATTGAAGGGATTGAGTTTCTAAATGTATAAAAGGAGCCACTGCTGACACACCAACAACCTTGCCCTTAAAATGGGTGTCAAACTAGCCTCTTTCTCAAGATCAGTGGCCCATAACAAAAGGAAAATTGTAGGAACTTAAAAAATTTGTGCAAGAGCAGCTGGAGGCTCAACATATATAATAGTGTACCAGCCCATGGGATTTTTCTGAGTTTGTTGTCACAAAGAAACCAGGAAAATAGTTGATGTTAACAAATTTAACAACAGGTAATAAATTATGTAATGGGCCCTTTACATCCTGGACTTCCTTTATCATCTTTGTTACTTAAACCATAATCTATAATAATAGATTTGAGAAGTTGTTTTCCACAATAACCTTACATGAGCAATATAGGGAAAGGTTTCTTTCTCTGTACCTACTCTGAACAAAAGTGGTCCAACACAGAAACTGGGCAATAAGTGCTACAGTTAACTTTTTTCACACTGAATACCTGTACCCTCCCACTGCCCTGCTCCCCTACCCACCCACTCCTACTTCTTGGCCCTGGCATTCCCCTGTACTGGGGCATATAAAGTTTGCAAGACATCCTCCTTCTAAGAAGGACCGAAGTATACCTATTTTGGTCTTCCTTCTTCTTGAGCTTTACTTGGTCTATGAATTGTATCTTGGTTATTTTAAGGATCAAAAACACTCATTTGTGCAGGAGGATGCACACTGGCATATGCATGGGCACACATTCATACACACATGAACACATAAACACATTCACACACAGCATCTATCAACTCTTTCTTATTAGACAGAGGAAGAGCTGAAATTAAAATATCTCAGATTCAAGCAGTATGATAAATTTGTAATGAGTATATACAGATTTGATCTGGTGAGACTCAAAGGCATATTTAGAAGTGATTACCTCCAGGAAACAGAATGATGGAAATGAGTCTCTCACTTTTCATTATTTCCCACTTTATTGCTCAACTTCTCCAATCTGTGAAGTATACTTAGTAACATATTCCCTATGGGGCTTATTTTTTTCTTGGTACTTCTGTGATTTTAAAAGCACTCAAATCCATCTCAACTTTATTAAAAATAAAATAATAAACCAAGTCAGTAATTATATATGTCATATTAATTCTTCATGATTCTGTTCCCATTTCCTTTCCATCCAACGCATTAGAAATAGTTTCAAAGATCTCATAAAGACACAGGACCTCTACAGAGACAGATGGTCTAAATGAAGTAGCTGGAGTCCTAGATATGATACTGAAAATAGGAATGGATGGCCCCATAGATTGCAACGCTGTTGGGTGGCCAACTTCTGTACCATCCTATAATAAAACTACTTGTCAAAATGGAACAGTTCATTATTCAGACCTTGAAACAGTAAAATATCATCCTACTATGATTCCATTATGCAGAAATTTTCCATATTTCAGAAGTTCAATTCATATAAATATTTCTATAACTCTATTAGCAAAAATGATTGATATCTTAAGTTGCATCACTTGCTAATAGCTATGTAAATTATGACATATCTAGTAGACAGACCTAAATTTACAATGATTTTATATATACTTTATTTAAGCCAGGCAGTGCTGGCACACACCTTTGATCCCAGAACTCCAGAGGCAGAGGCAGGTGGATTTCTGAGTTTGAGGTCAGCCTGGACTACAGAGTGAGTTCCAGGACAGCTAGGGCTACACAGTGAAACCCTGTCTCAAAAAAACAAAACAAAACAAAACAAAACAAAACAAAAAACCAAAAACAAAAAAATCCAACTTTATTTAATAATAATAGCTATATCAAATCTAAAAATCAAAATATAATTTCTATCCATTTATGTTTAAATTCATTTGAACATTTCTTCAGCATTAAAAGTCTCTGGGTTGGTGTAGTAACTCAATAGGTAGAGGTACTTGCACTGCTAAGCTGGACCATCTAATTTTGATCCTTTAGAGCTACATAAGAAAAGTAGGAAAGTTGTTCTCAGATCACCACATGTGTACTATGGCACATGCTCCCCATCTCTGACACAATATAAATAAACAAAAATGTAATATAATGTAATTTTTAAAATTAGATTTAAAAAGGAATTGTCTTTTTTTTGGCTCAAATAAACATGTATAGATTTATATATTGAATTGTAAATTTAAAAAAAGATGAATAGGTACTCGAACTCTATGACTCTTTATTCATTTATTTACCCATTCAACACTGTAAGTTCTCACTATCTTGTAATCTGAAGAAAATATACAAAGGGACCTACAAGATGCCTGTGGAAGCACATGATCAACAGAGAGAACTTATGCCTACAAACTGTCTTCTGACCAATCACACAAACACATACCTACATACACACATACACACACACACACACACACACACACACACACACACACACACGCATGCACACATACATGCATATACACACACATACACACATACACATCCACACACACACATATATGCACACACACAAACAAACACATGCACGTACACATGCACTAATGTATTCTCAAATTTGTCTGCATGTGTACACACATCACACACACACAGAGGTACATGGGCACACTAAACAAGATGCATGCTTACATAAAAATGTACACCCAAATAACCAATGTAATTTTAAAAAATTAAAAAAGAATACACAAATTTCTACTATACAGATGAGCTATTTCCTTAAAGATATTTACCAAAAAATAAAGAGAAGAAAAACTGAAATAAATCAGACCCATCATGAACTATCCAAATAAAAACATAAAAGAAATCTAGCTTTCAAAGAGGTATGGATTGAGGGAGCAAAGAACTATGAAATAGAAATATAGAAGTATATGTAAGCCCTTACAAGTTAGATAAAGAAGGTATGTTTTGTGCTGTGATAAAACCTTCATTGCAATGTGACTAGATTTGGAATTACCTTCTGGGCATGTCCAGAGATTAAAAAAGTAGGGAAGACCCTCCCTGAATGTGAGGGACACTTTGTCCTGGACTGGGATCTGAGAATGAATACAAAGGAAAGAGGTGAGAAGCCAACTGAGGCTTAGGACATATCTCCCTCTGTTTCCTGACAAGAGACTTAATGCGCCTTCCCACTGCTACCTGAATTCACATGCCATGATCAATTGTTTCCACTCAAACTGCTAAACAAACCAATCCCTTCCCTTCTCAAGTTTCTTCTTTCTGTCAGGTAATATGTCACAACACTAGATAATGAATGTGACAAGACTACTAAGCTTCTCCCAATATTTTTACTATCATGACATTGGAAATTGCTGCCTTAGAAGAAGGAAATGGCTACAAAAACTGAAGTCGATGGTTCTTGAAACTGTTGAAAACTAAGGTTACAGGACAAACCATTTCTCAGAACTGGAGATTAACAGGAGATACAGTGCCTCAGAAAAGGGGGCATGTGGGAAAACCTTCTAGGATCCCCATGAAAGTTCACCAAACTTTCCACAATGAAGAGTAGAGAAAAATTCACTTGCGCTTAGGAAGGCAAAATGTGTCAGTTTTGAGATATGTGTAAAACATTCTTTTCTGATAAAGTACGAAGAATGAGGAGGTATTCCACTTGCATGAAATGCCTTTCTGTTCATAATAAAACAATGTACAGCAATATGAGAGTAAATTTTAAAACACCAGCAGCACTGTGAGTTCTTCAGATACCAACTTATTCAAGCTAACAAGCACAATTTGAGCAGTTCAAGCCCAGGCTGTCTCCTATTTACCTCTGTGACAAGAAACCTAGTGTCACATTTATGAAAAAAATTTGGGGCAGAAGAGCACATGGACTGCTGAAGCAACATAGCTTCTTGGACAGGGTCCCTTCTGTCCTTCATCTTCAGCTAGGAGGCAGAGCTGAGACCCAGACATCTGTACACTTTCCCTGCCAGAGGAGAGTTGGCCTCCAGGCAGGGCTCTAACTCTGGGACCCAGTGAGAACACCATCTTTTATGCCTGGTCCCTCAGAGACCAGTCTGCACAGGAGAACATGCAAGGCTGCAGAAGAAACATAGATTCTTGAACAGGGTTCATTAGGGCCTTTATTTTCAGCCAGGAGGCAGAGATGACTCCAGTCCTATGTGCATGGTTCCTGCAGGAGAGAGCTTGCCTGCTGAGTGTGCTCTGACCACTGAGGCTCAGGAGAGAGTTGGGCTCCAAGGAGTGCTGACAGAGGCAAAACATTATATATATATATATATATATATATATATATATATATATATATGACTTATAGAAATACTAAATTATGGTTATTGTTGCAAATTCTACAAATATTGATTAATATTTTTAAGTCTTACTTTAATCTTAGCTGACTCAAAACTGCATATTTACAGAGTGAGGTATAATTGTTTTCATAATCTGTTTATATGCAATGATCAAAAGGGGTAGTTAAAACCTCTCTTATCTCAAATATCAGGCAGCTCCTTGTAGTAAAAACAATAAAATCAACTCATATGGCTACTTTGAAATATTCATTGTAGTTAACTACAGTCACCCACTGTGAAATAAGATACCTCATTATTCTACTACATCAATGAAGATCTTAAGGCACAATTTCTTTGGTAATTAAAAAAGTAAGTGAAATTATTAGGTTCTATGTAGGTAGATAATTTTTTATGGAGAAAGGAAAAACATTTTGTAACCACTGATAAGGTGCCATTGCTCTTATAAATAAACCCCCTCCTATGGTTCTGTAAGCAACCTAGTGAAACTCATTGGGTAAAAAAGGAAAGTGGAAAATGACAAATGAAAAATGTCATTAGTATAATGATATTTCTGCTTGTAGCAGGTCAGAATATTATCTCTCAAACTCTAAAATTAATCAACAGAATAAACATTAACCCTGCTGGTACCAATGGCCAATAGGAAACCCTTTATTTCCAGGAAGCAGCTCAGTCCATCTGACAAACATCTGCTGCTATTGTATGCTTTGTGCACAATTTAGAGCAGATTTTGAAGAAAGAAAAGAATGCTCATCTGTTACAAAAATTTGATAGGAACCATCAGACCATAGTTTAAAATATCAAGACAGTTGTAGTGGCTATTCCTTGTTGTCAACTTTATATTTGGAATGAACTACAATCCAGAATTGGAAGACTCACCAGTGAACCTAATCTGGAGGCTGGGAGATAGAAGTTTCTGATCTGGATCTTNGTATGGAGATCTTGAGACAGTGGTGATTGAATCCAGAAGATTTAGACAGGGAGATCTCCGAGTTCAAGGTCATCTGGGATTAAAGGTGTGGTGGCACACACCTTTAATCTGGGCTACACCTTCTGCTGGAGACCATATAAGGACACTGGAAGAAGGGAGTCTGGTTCTTCCTCTTTCGCCTTCTTGCCATGTGGGACTCAGCAACTGCTAGATCCTTGGACTTCCATTCACAGCTACTACTGAACCACTGTTAGGATTTGGACTGCAGACTGTAAGTCATCAATAAATTCCTTTACTATATAGAGCAAATTTGTAAGTTCTGTGACTCTAGAGAACCCTGACTAATATAACAGTTATTAAAGCCCTTCATCAGAATTTGTTTGTTTAGGTGCAAATACTAAATGAGAATAATATGAAGAAAGGAATGCAAAGAGATGCACTTCATACAACAGACACAGCAATCAGCGACCCATCATTGCCTTCAACTTCTGGTAGACAGAGAGGAACCTTGGATAGTCTTCTAAATAAGAATGAGTCTGGCTTCTAGGCCAGGCCTATTGCTAGGGTCCAGAGATTCAGAAGAGAATAGATACCTCAGTGTTTTATATTGACTGTCAACATGACAGGATCCAGAATCACTCAGAAGACAAGCCTCTAGGCATATCCCTAAGGACTTTCTAGATTTAGTTACTTGTGTTGCAACAACTCACCCTACCTGTGAGTAGCAGCATGGCATGGCCTGGGGTCTTGAACTAAATAAAAATTATCAAGTGAACTGAGCACTAGCATTTATTACTTCCTGCTTTCTGACTATAAATAAAATGTGTCCAGCTGCCATTTTTGGTTAATCTTTCTGTTACTTGTCATGGGATTGAAATGTGAGCTTCCAGCATTTAGTGTCTAGTTTGAGTCACCATGCTTTCATGGTGTCATGACATGATAATTCTGCCATGCAATCCTCATGATTGTGGACCCTAGCCTTCAAGAACCACAAGCTGCAATAAACTCTTTCATGTATAGGTTATCTTGGTCTTGGTATTTTATCACAGTCATAGGTAAGTAACATGTTACATCCTGACTTGGCTTTTGTTTTCCTTTCACTTCTCAACACAAAGCAAAAGAGCAGAAAATCTCATCTTTCTATTCCCAATTCTACACACTTAGTTCTAATTTGCAACTTGTTCTCAGGTCTTTAGTTCCACTTAAATTGAAATTTTGCAACAAAATAATTCCTAGTAATTTTCCATTGGAGAGGACAAAAAAAGCCCTATTCTAATTGTATTACAGTGATTTTTGGTTATCTTCATATTCCATGACTGGAGTGGCTGGGTGTTCAGGGAATTAGCAGAAGTAAGGCTTAGTGACTGGTACATGTAAGTGTGGATAGAATTAATCCTTTGTGGTATAAAGGGACCATGGGTGAATCTCAGGAAGGAGAAATGGGGTCTATGTAAAACAAAAGAGGGAAACAAAGATGCTGCCATAGACGCTTAAACTGGCCCATCAGAGAAGGAAAGTATGATAGTTAATACTGACTGCCAACTTGACAAGAGCTATACATATAACACACACTGAGTAAGCAAGGCGTCTGGAGAATCATATGAAGCAAAAGGTTAGTGTGGATTCCTGCTCACTCCATTCAATTGTTCCAGTGGAGTATATACCCTGTGCTAGGTGAAGTTAATTTTAAAGAGTTGAAAAACTTTGGCAGTGGTCTGTGTAATCTTTCCAGGCATTTGAGAATCAAGTCATGGGAAGCAAGAAAGTTGTTCTGTCTAAAACAGTTCAGTAGCCAATGTTATTTCAATCTTTAGGAGTCTGACCTTGAATTGTTTACTTCAGACACATTGAAACATAGGACACTTTGATAAAAACCATTCTCGTGGTGACTAATTCATGTGCAAAACACCTAAATTGCTTTGTTATAGCTGAATTGAAACAAAGTAGTTTCACTTACACCTTCCATAAAGATGAGTTTAACAACTGACTGAGAAAAACATGCTTATGAGAATGGGTCTGGAGAACTGTCAGTTTCTAGAAAGTCTTTGACCACATAGATTGCACAAAGATCCTTCAGCTGGCTCATGTTAGCCTTCTGGGCAGAAAACAGATTTTATATTCCTTTCCTTCAAAGAGCAATCCTGTGTACTTAACATTTCAGGATCCCCAGGTGTATGTCTGTGAGCACAAAGAATTTCATGTCCCTTATAGTGTTTCCCATCTCTCTTAGGCATTGAAATGTTTTAACACACTGAGGTGTCACATAACTAGAAAGCAAAAGTGAGAAGTCCTGTGCAAAATCAGAAATAGGAAGATGTAAAGTTAGGAGCAAACATGAATATCTACAAAGGGCCTGCCTCACTCACTAGCTCACCTTCGATCCCAGGTTCATAGACAATCTGTGCCTTCCAGGTCAAGAAAAAGAGAGCAGTTTTCCTTTCCTCCTCTGATAACTTTGTCCCTTCTAACCTCAGAGTGTTCAGAATTAACTCTATTTCTAAGAAGCAGGTCTTGGTATATTGCCGGCTTCTTACCAATGTTTGTCTGTTTCCAAATGCAGATGTACCTATTGTGTTGCTTCTCTCTCATTATGTCCATTACTTTGCAATGCTCTTTTTCCAGGAAAAAAAAAAAAAAACAAAACATTAAACAGCTCTGAAACAATGCTGTATGTAAGTGCTCATCTCCTAGCCTATGAGACTCAATATGTCTTTAGAAAAGAATAACGTGGAAATATTTTGATCTGACTACATTCTACTTTTGTGGGGTCCCAAATAGTTGCTGACAGTAACAAATGTATCATTGTGTAGAAGTAGAGGAAGGGTCATAGCACCCCTGATACATAGAATAAAGGTGAAGCTTATAGTGTGTGTCCTGCCAAACATCCTTTGCCATCTGGAATGTTTATCCAAATTATACATTATATGTAATTCAAAGTAGTTATGAATGCCACCAAACCCAATAAGATATAATTACTTAAAACATTGAGCCTATTTTGTGTGATTTCTTGGTGGGTCCACTTTTAATAAAACATCTTTTAGCCTTTTAACAATTTCAGACATGTAAACAATGTATCTTGAGCATATCTACCCACAAGTCACATGCATAACTTCCTCTAGGAATCTGCATATCCCTATCACCAAGTTATGTATTCTCTGCTTTTTAATCCCACTTCATCTAATAATTGCCATATGGCAGAATATTTACTGATCCTGATGGCTTGATCTTGTTCAGATCTTATGAAGGCCACTATAGCTGTAGTAAAATTATTAGCACAATGGCTATGTCCTATTCAGAAGATAACATTTATTTTTTTTCTTTACTTGGATATTTTTTTTATATTTCAAATGTTATGCCCTTTTCCAGTTACCCCTACCCAGGAAACCCATTATCCTATCCTCATTTTTAAGAGCTGAATAGTACTCCATTGTGTAAATGTACCACATTTTTCTGTATCCATTTCTCTGTTGAAGGACATCTGGGTTCTTCCTAGTTCCTGGTTATTATAAATAAGGCTGCTATGAACATAACAGAGCATGTTTCCTTAATACAAGTTGGAGCATCTTCTGGATATATGCTCAGGAGTGGTATTGCTGGGTCCTCTGATAGTACTATGTCCAACTTTCTGAAGAACTGCCAAACTGATTTCCAGAGTGGTTATAGTAACTTGCAATCCCACCAGAAATGGAGGAGTGTTCCTCATTCTCCACATCCTTGCCAGCATCTGCTGTCACCTGAGTTTTGGATTTTAGCCATTCTGACTGGTATGAGGTGGAATCTCAGGGTTGTTTTGATTTGAATTTTTCCCTGATGATTAAGGATATTGAACATTTCTTTATGTGCTTCTGAGCCACTCAATATTCCTCAGTTGAAAATTCTTTATTTAGCTCTATACCCCATTTTTAAAATGGGTTATTTGATTTTTTGAAGTCTAACATCTTGGGCTCTTTGTAGATATTGGATATTAGAACTCTATCGGATGTAGGATTAGTAAAAATCTTTTCCCAATCTGTTGGTTGCCTTTTTCTCCTATTGACAGTGTTCTTTGCTTTACAGAAACTTTGCAATTTTATGAGGTTCCATTTGTCAATATTTGATCTTAGAGCATAAGCCACTGGTGTTTTGTTCAGGAATTTTTCCCCTGTGCCCATGTGTTCAAGACATTTCCCCACTTTCTCTTCTATGAGTTTCAGTGTGTTTGGTCTTATGTGGAGGTCCTTGATCCACCTGGACTTGTGCTTTGTACAAGGAGATAAGAATGGATTGATCTACCTGCTTGCCACTGTACCAGTACCATGCAGTTTACTATTGCTCTGCAATGCAGTCTGAGGTCAGGGATAGTAATTCCCCCAGAAGTTCTTTTATTGTTGATACAAGTTTTCGCTCTACTGGGATTTTTGTTATTCCACATGAATTTGAAAATTGCTTGTTCTAACTCTATGAAGAATTTATTTGGACTTGTGATGTGGATTGCATTGAATCTGTAGATTGCTTTCTTCAAGGTGGCCATTAATATAGGATTACTATATTCATCCTGCCAATCCATGAGCCTGGGAGATCTTTCCATCTTCTGACATCTTCTTTGATTTCTTACTTCAGAGACTTGAAGTACCTGTCATATAGATCTTTTACACTTGCTTGGTTAGAGTCACACCAAGGTATGTAATATTATTTGTGACTGTTGTGAAGGGTGTTATTTCCCTTTCCTTTTTCAGTCTGTTTGTACTTTAAATAGAGGAAGGCTCCTGATTTGAATGAGTTAATTTTATATCTAGCCACTTCGCTGAAGTTGTTTATCAGGTTTAGGGGTTTTCTAATGGAGTTTTTGGGGTCACTTAAGTATACAAACATATCATCTGCAAATAGTGATATTTTGACTTCTTCCTTTCCAAATTTTATCCCTTTGACCTCTTTTTGTTGTCTAATTGTTCTAGTTAGAACTTTGAGTACCATACTGAATAGATAGGGAGAGGGTAGGCAACCTTGTGTAGTCCCTGACTTTAGTGGTATTGCTTCAAGTTCTTGAATTTGGTTGGCAAGAATTTTATTGAATATTTTAGAATCAAAGTTCATAAGGCAGTTTGGTCTGAAATATTCTTTGTTTATCAGGTCTTTGTTGTTTAGGTATACACATAATTGTAGCTTCATAGGACAAATTGAGTAATGTTCTTTATGTTTCTATTTTTTGGAATATTTTGAAGAGTATTGATATTAGGTCTTATTAATGGTCTGATAGAATTCTCCACTAAATCCATATGGTACTGAGCTTTTTTTGGTTTGGAGATTAATAATGACTGCTTCTATTACTTTAGGGGTTATGGGACAGTTTAGAAGGTTTATCTGATCTTATTTTAACTTTGGCACTTGGTATGTGTCTAGAAAATTGTCCATTTCTTCCAGATTTCCCTATTTAGTTGAGTATAAACTTTTGTAGTAGGATCTGATGATTTTTTTGGATTTTCTCAGTTTCTGGTATTATGTCTTCCATTTCCTTTCTGATTTTATTAATTTTGATACTGCCACTATGCCCACTGGTTAGTCTAGCTAAGGGTTTATATATCTTGTTTATTTATCAAAGAAACAGCTCCTGTTGTTGATGATTCTTTCTATAGTTCTTTTTGTTTCTATTTGGTTGACTTCAGTTCTAAGTTTGAATATTTTCTGCAGTCTACTCCTTTTGGGTATATTTGCTTCCTCTTATTCTAGAGCTTTCAGGTATGCTTTCAAGCAGCTAGTGTAAGCTCTTTCCAGTTTCTTTCTGGAGGCACTATGAGTTTTCCTCTTACCACTGCTTTTATTGTGTCCTGTATGTTTTGGCATGGCGCTTCTTAATTTCCATTAAATTCTAAAAAGTCTTTAATTTCTTTCTTTATTTCTTCTGTGACCACCTTATTATTGAGTAGAGTGTTGCTCAGCTTCCATGAGTATATGTTCCTTCTGTTGTTTTTGCTGGAATTTAGGACCAGATTTAGTCCCTGGTGATCTGATAGGGTGCATGGGATTATTTCAATATTTTTGTATCTGTTGTGGCCTGTTTTGTGACCAATTATATGGTCAGTTTTGGAGAAGGTACCATGAGGTGCTGAAAGCAAGGTATATTCATTCTTTTGGGTATATTTTTTAGTATGAAATGTTCTATGTGTATTGGTTAGATACATTTGGTTCATAACTTCTGTTACTTTCACTGTGTCTCTGTTTAGTTTCTGTTTCCATGATCCGTTCATTGATGAGAGTGGGGTGTTGAAGTCTCCCACAATTATTGTATGGGTGTGATGAGTGCTTTGAGCTTTAATAAAATTTCTTTATGAATGTAGGTTCCCTTACAATTGTAGCACAGATGTTCAGAATTGAGAGTTCATCTTGGTAGATTTTTTTTCCTTTGACTAGTATGAAGTGTCCTTCCTGATCTGTTTTGATACACTTTGGTTGAAATTTGGTTTTATTCCATATTAGACTGGCTACTCCAGTTTGTTTCTTGGGACCATTTGCTTGGAAAATTGTTCTCGATCCTTTTACTCTGAGGTTGTGTCTGTCTTTGTCACTGAAATGTGTTTCCAATATTCAGTAAAATATTGGGTCCTGTTTATGTATCTAGTCTGTTAGTCTATGTGTTTTTATTGGAGAATTGAGTCTGTTGATGTTAAGAGGTATTAAGTAAAAGTGATTGTTACTTCCTGTTATTTTTGTTGTTAGAGGTGGAATTATGTTTATATTGCTATCTACTTTTAGGTTTGTAGAAAAATTACTTTTCTGATTTTTCTAGAGCATAGTTTCCCTCTTTCTCTTGGTGTTTTCTATCTATTATCCTTTATAGGGCTGGATTTGTCAAAAGATATTGTTTAAATTTGGTTTGTAATGGAATATCTTGGTTTCTCCATCTATGTTAATTGAGAATTTTGCTGGGTATAATATTCTGGTCTGGGCATTTATATTCTCTTAGGATCTGTATGACATCTGCCTTCTAGCTTACATAGTCTCTGGTGATAAGTCTGGTGTAATTTTATTAGGTCTGCCTTTATATGTTACTTGACCTTTTCCCATTGCTGGTATAATATTCTTTCTTTGTTTAGTGCACTTGGTGTTTTGATTATGTGACATGAGGAATGTCTTTGCTGGTTCAGTCTATTTGGAGTTCTTTAGGCTTCTTGTATGTTCATGAGTGTCACTTCCTTTAGGTTAGGCAAATTTTCTTCTATAATTTTTTGTTGGAAATATTTACTGGCCCTTTAAGTTGGGAATCATTGCTCTCTTCTATACCTATTATCCTTAGGTTTCATCTAATCATTGTATCCTGGATTCTCTATATGTTTTAGGTTAGGAGTTTTTTGTATTTTGCATTTTCTTTGTCTTTTGTGTCAATATTTTCTATGGTATTTTCTACCCAAGAGACTCTTTCTTTCTATCTCTTTTATTCTGTTGGTGATGCTTGTATATATGACCCCTTATCTCTTTCCTAGATATTCTTTTTTTTTTTTTTTTGACAGGGTTTCTCTGTATAGCCCTGGCTGTCCTGGAGCTCACTTTGTAGACCAGGCTGGCTTTGAACTCAGAAATCTGCTTGCCTCTGCCTCCCGAGTGCTGGGATTAAAGGCATGAACCACCACCCGGCTCTAGATATTATAACTCCAGTGTTGTCTTCTTTTGTGATTTCCTTATTGTTTATATTTCCATTTTTAGATCTTGGATGGTTTTATTCATTTCCTTCTGTTTGATTGTGCTTTCTTGTAATTCTTTAAGGGATTTTTGTGTTTCCTTTTCAAGTTCTTCTACCTGTTTACCTATGTTCTCCTGTATTTCTTTAAGGGACTTATTTATGTCTTTCTTAAAGTCCTTTATCATCATCATGAGAAGTGATTTTAGACCTGAGTCTTGCTTTTCTGGTGTGATGGTGTGTCTGGGACTTGTCATGGTGGGGGAATTGGGTTCTGATTATGCCAAGTAACCTTGGTTTCTGTTGCTTATGTTCATACGCTTGTCCCCCATCATCTGAATATCTCTAGTGCTACCTACTCTCACTATCTGACTGGCACCTGTCCTTCCTTTAATCCTGGTTGTGTCAGAACTCTTCAGAATCCAGTTGTCTCAGTGATCCTGTAAGTTTAGGGTTCTATGATCCTGAGTTTTAGGGTGTTTCAAAGTTCCTGGGAGCCAAGCTGCCTCTGGCACCCTGATGTCCTGGTGTGACCAAGCTCCAGGAATTCTGGGCTGCTGGGATCCTGTGATCCTGACTGTATTAGAGTGCCTGGGATTTGAACCTCCTCTGGGTGCTGTGGGCCTGGTTGCAGAGTTTGAGCCTAAGGTAAACTGACACAGACCAGAAGGAACCCAAGCCTCTTGTCAGGTGGGGTTCCTGAGTCCCTGGATCCTGCTGGCCCCAGTTACTCCCTGTGATATTGTAATAGATGTCCTGTCTTACACATCCTTGATCCTAAGATCCTGGGCGTGCTAGAGTGTCTGGTAGTGGAAACTCCTCTGGGTGCTGTGGGAGAAGATAACATTTCATAACATTCCTCCTCATTCTCTGGTTCTCACATTCTTTCTACATCTTCTTCTGAAGTGTTCCATGAGACTTCCAAGGAAGATTGCTATATATTTCCTATTTAGAGCATGTTAAGCTTTTATTTCAGGACACACTTGAAAGGTGATGTGAGAAATAGACTTACTTGTCAATGCAAAAGAACATTTAAAAGTTAGAACTGTCCTTGGGAAACATTTCACTGTCTCTGCTTTTTTGTATCATTAACTTACATGACAATTTTTAAGAATTACATATCCAGTTCTCTGGTTTCCATTTTTAATATTTTGCATGGTAATTGGGCTGGAAATTTTTTTGTCAACTTGATATAAGCTAGGATGATCTAGGAAAAAAGGAGCCTCAGTTGGGAAAATGCCTCCTTAAGACTGGCCTGTAAGTAAGCTTCTGGGGACATTTTCTTGATGAGCAATTGATGGCAGAGCACCCAGCCTACTACCAAAAGTGCCCTCCCTTAGCTGGTGGTTCTGAGATATATAAGAAAGCAGGTAAGTGAACCATGGAGAGAAACCCAGTAAACAGCATTCCTCCTTAGCTTCAGCTTAAGAACTGCCTCTATTCCCTTGTCCCCTTTTGTTCCCATGCTGTCACCCCTCAGTGATGCCCTGGTACCTAGAAGAGTAAGTGAAAAAAATCCATTCTTTAGCAAGTTGTTTCTGGTTATGGTGTTTTATCATTGAAATTGAACTTCAAACTAAGACAGAGTTAATTGTCATTTCTATTGCTACAGCAAAACACCATGGCCCAAAAGCAAGTTGAGGAGGAAAGGGTTTATTGGGTTATAGTTCCACAGCACAGTTTGCTATTGAAGAAAGTCAAGACAAGAATTCAAACAGAGTAGAATCCTGGAAGGAAGAGCTGGTGTAGAGGATATTGTCATAGGGGTACTGCTTACTGGCTTGCTTCTTTTACTTGCTCAGCCTACTTTCTTATAGAACCTAGGATCAAAAGCTCAGGGACTGGCTAAGCCCAACACCATTGAAAACTAGTTGATAATATGGCTTAAAACTGGATCTCGTGTAAGTATTTTCTCAACTGAGACTCCTTTCTCTCTGACGTCTCTAGCTTGTGTTAAGACAAAAACTAGCCGGTGCAGACTATAATAAGAAATGTGTAAGTCAAATAAACAATTTATTCTCCAAGTTATTTTTCACAATTTTTATCAAAGGAATAATAAGTAAACTAGAATAGTAGGCTTTCATTGACCTCAAGTCTTGAAATGAAACTGATGAGCTAGAAAGAAATTTCAGTTGCTAAGATGCTTCCACATAAGCATGAATACTTAGGTTAACACACCAGAACTTTTATAAAAGTGTTTCACGTGATGGCCTGTACTTAAAATCCCAGCAATGTAATTATAGACCGGAGGATGCCTTAGGTTCAGTGACCACCAAATTTGACCAAATCTGCAAACCAAAAGCCAATGAGAGGCCATGGCCCTGAAATTAAAGTGGATAATATCTCAGGTAGACATTGGAGGGATGATATCTGGCATCCAAGTACAGACATGTATACATACATACACATGTATAAACACAATCATATATACACATTAAAACTAGATTATATGTTGTTATTATTATTATATTATTCTATAAATTCAGAAAGGATTTCTGGCCAATAATGTGTTTCAAAATACACAAAAACACTTAGGATTTGTGACAGCTTACTAGACATACATAATTAATAACTTACCATAGACATATAGTTATTTTTAAAATTCCAAGCAGGAAACCAATTAGAAGAATGGCATAACAACACCAGGGAAACAGTTAGTTACTGTTTATTGTTAAGAACATCAGCCTGCGAACTGCCAGTTTAACATTGTATTTCTTGTCAGTCAAAATGAGAAGTGATTGTATATGAATTATTCAGTTTACCTAGGCTATGATCAAATTTTTTAACAGTTGTTTGAGTCTAAAATAAAGCAAAGCTATACTGTTCAGATAGAAAAAAAAACCCTGCTCAGATTTTTGTACAGTGAACACTTACTGAAGAATAGAAATAAATATGAGAACATTTCTATATTAAACACATACTTGATCTCTTTGGAAACAGTCCCTAAGAGACCTCAAATGCTTGATGCTATACTTCAATCCGGAGACTATTATCTTAGTACCTTCAGTTTTATAGACTAGGTGGCTTACAGCACCAGGAACCTCATGGTTCTCTTGGTTCAAGAGGGTGAGATGGCCAAGATAAGGCAACAGTTTTAATATATGGTGAGGTCCTGTGTCCTGATTCAAAGATTGCCATTTCCTCTCTGGTCCACCATATAGAGCAAGGTAGCTCCCTGTTATCTCCCATTAACAAGAACTCTAACTCTTGACTTCTCACTTACCAATCCCCTACCTTATAAAACATTCACTGTGATGACTAGTTCTCAACAAATGAGGTTGTATATGTGTTTGTGTGTGTGTGTGTGTGTGTGTGTGTGTGTGTGTGTGTATGTGTGTGTACATGCACATGTATATGTAGGTATGTGCATATAAGTGGAGGCAAGACCTCAGCCTCATCTGTCATTCTTCCAATACTGTTAATGTTATTTTTGTGAGGTGGAATCTCTCAGTGCCTGAAGCTCATCATGTATGATAGACTGAGTGAAAAACAATCTGCAAAGGTTTCTATGGCTCTGCTTCACCAAATCTGTGATTACAAATATATGCCACAATTGTCAGAATTTTTAGATGACGTCTAAGGATGTAAGGCAGGTTGTTTTGCTTGTAATAGGACAAATGATTATCATTTAAGCTATCCCACACCCAAAATTATAAATTTTGAAAAAGGATACAACATTAAAACATTTGCATACATAATCCGAACAGAGGTCCTGCAATAGAGGACCATCAGCTTTGTCCATGACAAGATCCCCTTATACTCTAATCATGCTAGAACTTTCCTTAGAATGGGGATCTGAAAAGGGATATACAGTAGTCTTTACAAAGGACATTTATTCAAGAGGGATAACTCAGTTGACTCAGAAATTCTCATCCACATCGAGAATAGTGAGAGGTTTGCCAGTGATTGGTCCTTTCAGCCCCCTCGAAAGGAGACATTTATAACCAAACTTGTTTTAATAAGCAAGAAGGTAAATGACAAATACCACCAAAAAGTGCTATCAAGTGCCAGCAGTAACAGCTGCCTAGAGGAGGCAATGATAGTTGGAGCAGCTTACAGCCAGCAGACTTCACTGCCTAGTGTATTATATATGAACTACACTCAGTCCCAAGGGCTATGCTGATGTTCAAAGACAGGTGTCTGGACCTAATCCTCAGACCTCTTTCTCCCTGGCACATGCTCATGATGCCCACCTGCTGGGATAGCAAGCTGCCTGCCATGGCTCTGGCAACTAAGTCCAGACTGAATAGAAAGAGGCAGAAGTGTGGCCCCTGTCATACAAATTAATTACTCTAGTATCCAGACTGCACCTGAGCCTCCTGCCAAGGACAAGCTGTGATTCCAAATGTCATCAGCATCCTTCCCAGCCTCAATCAAAGAAATAGCCAGAATGTAGCAACTGCAGAGCCTTTCAGAGAACTTGATTCTTCTATTTCAAGGGCGGGGAGGTGGGCGGTGTAATAACACGTTAGAGATCTTTACAGGTTGGGTGAAGCATGACATGAAACACTGATAGGAGTCCAGACTATCATAATCAGCAGATCAGCATATCTGGTTGATAGACTCTGAACATTATGAGTCCACTGACAGAAGGATTCAGTGTGAGATGACAAAGCGAGCCCTGTGTATGATGGTGACTCACATCAGGGTCTGGAAACATCTTTGTTTGAACAGTCTGGTAAATGAGCAGGATTATAGATGTTATCATCCACATATTTCATGACACCATACAGACTTCTGCTGTATTGCAAAAATTTAAAGGCCCTTATCCTAATTGCTAAATAAAATATTTTATTGCATATATGTGTAATTCTAGCACTGGAGAGGAAGAGAGGCAGATTACTGGGATTCATTGGCCATCTAACAGTCTACTTGGTATGCTTTATGCTTTATTCCTGTCTAAAAATCAATGCAGGCAGTACCAGAGAAATGACATTCAAGGTTGTTTTCTGGCTTTTCCACATATACACATGCACAAAAAATAATAATTCTTTTTAAATTCCTTCAACAGGTATTTCTTCACTAGAGAAGATATAAGCATGAAATTTATGCATTGGTCCATCATCTGAGAGCTTATTCACTATGGTAATGAACTCTTGGAGGTAAGTGACCTCATGTTCCTTGATAAAATAGTACACATCCCTATTGCTTCCCTATTCCTCTAGAAAGATCCAGAGAATTGTGAAAATAAGACATGGAAAGAGAAAAGGAAGGAAGGGAGGTGAGAGAGAGAGAGAGAGAGAGAGAGAGAGAGAGAGAGAGAGAGAGAGAGAGAGAGAGAGAGTAATTCTTGTATAAGGGTAATAGCAGATACAGAAAGCCTGCTCAATGGGTAAAAGCACTTATCCCAAAGCTCACATGATGGAAGTAGAGACCTGATACTCCATATTTATCCTCTCATTACAACTACCACCCTCCTACGCACGAAAGTAAATACATAACAAAAATAATTAAGAAAGAGTACTCTCAACTTTGAAATTGAGCAGAAACATTTACTTCATTTTTCATGATTCACTCTGAAATATAATATTTCTAAGCCAAAAATAAGACACAGTTCACTACTTGATTGAATTCTTTACTTGTCCATTGTCCCAGACTAATCTTAGATTATAAACATCAGTAACTAATATATCTCATAAGTACATATTTGTACAACAAGACTCAACACTTTAATTACAGATTTTTTTAATTGGATTTTTTCTTTATTTATATTTCAAATGTTTTCCCCTTTCCAGGTCTCCCCTTCCGAAACCCCTATCCCATACTCCCTACCGTTGTCTCTATGAGAGTGCTCCTCTACCCACTTACCCACTCCAGTCTTCCTGCCATGGCATTCCCCTACATTGGGGCATCAAACACCCTCAGGTTCAAGGGCCTCTCCTCCCATTGATGTCCAACAAAGCCATTGTCTGTCACATATGAGGCCAGAGCTTTGGGTTCCTCCATGTGTATTCTTTGGTTGGTGGTCCAATCCCTGTGAGCTCCAGGTGGGTCTGGCCTGTTTATACTTTTGCTCCACCCACAGTGGTGCTAAATCCCTTCAGCTCCTTCAGTCCCTTCTCTAACTATTCCACTAGGGACCCCTGCACTCAGTCCAATAGATGGCTGTGTGAATCTCCCTCTGTATTTGTCAGGCTCTGGCACAGCCTTGGAGGAAACAGCTATATCAGGCTTCTATCCACAAGCACTTTCTGGTGTCCACAATATGGTCAGTGTTTTGTGGTTTTGAGAAATAATTAAAGTTCATGTAGGTCTTTTACTTCCTTGGTTAAAATTACACCAAGATATTTTATGGGATTGTGGCTATTGTAAAGGCAAAATATTAAAAATATTGTTTCCCTAATTTCTTTTTCAGCCTTTTTATAGTTTGTATAAAGAAGGGCTACTGGTTTTTTTTTGTTTGTTTGTTTCTTTGCTTTTTTTTGTTTTTGTTTTTGTTTTTGTTTTTGTTTTTTGTTTTTTGTTTTTTTTTTTTTTTGTTTTTGTTTTTTTTGTTTTGGTTACATTTGATTTTGTATCCAACTATGAAACTGAAGTAGTTTATCAGCAGAGCAATTCTCCAATAGAATTTTGGGGGGTTATAAACTTATATAAACTAGCATGTCATTTGTGAATAGTGATAATTTTGACTTCTTCCTTTGCAATTTGTATTCCCATCATCTCCTTTACTTCTCTAATTATTCTTGCTGGAACTTCAAGTAATATGATGAATCAATACAGACAGCAGGTAGCTTTGTTTTGTCCCTGATTTTAGTGGAATATGTTTAATTTTATCTCCATTTAATTCGATCTTGGCTCTTGGTTCGCCAAACATTGCCTTTCTTATGTTTTGATAGTGATTTTGTATACCTGATACCTTTAAGACTTTTAACATGACAAGGTATTGAATTTACCAAAGAAGTTTTGAGCATCTACTGAGATGATCATGTGGGTTTACTTTACAGTTTGTTTTTATGGTAAAATATTTTGGAGGATTTTTGTATATTGAACCACCCCTGTATCCCTGGTGTGAAACCTACTTGACCATCATGGATGATTTCTTTTAATGTGTTCTTGGATATGTCAAATATTTTTACATCAGTGCTCTTTAGAGAAATTGGACTGAAATTCTCTTTTTTATTGAGTATATGGTTTAGGTATCAGAGTGATTGGCCTTATGGAATGAGTTTGGCATGTTCTTTCTGTTTCTATTTGTTGGTGTCAGATATTCTTTGAAAGTCTGGTACAATTCTGCACTAAAACTATCTGTCCATGTACTGCTGCTGTTGTTGTTGCTGTTGTTGAGAAACATTTATATACAGCTTCTATTTCCTTAGAAGTCATAGGATTTTTTACATTGTTTGTCTGATCTTGATTTACCTTTGGTAAATGGTATCTATTGAGAAAATATTCAATTTTGTTTAGATTCTCCAACTTTATGAAGTATATGCTTTTTCTAATTATTTTTTTCTAATTCTTTAGATTTCTTCACTGTTAATTTTTATGGCTACTTTTTCATGTGTGATTTTTTTGATGTTGATAATGCCTCACTTCCCTTTAGTTAGTTGGCTAAGGTTTTGTCTATTTTGCTGGTTTTCTCAAAGAACCAGATCTAGGTTTGGATAATTATTTAAATTGTTCTCTTTATTTCTGATTTATTGATTTCAGCCCTAAATTTGATTATTTTGTCCAATCTAATCCTCTTGAGCAAGTTTCTTCATTTTATTCTAGTGCTTTCATGTGTGCTGTTAATTTGCTAGTATGAGATCTCTCCAATTTCTTTATGAAAGCACTTTATGCTATGAACATTCCTATTAGCATTGCTTTCATTGTATCCCATAAATTTTGTTATTTTGTGCTTTCATTTTCATTGAATTTTAGAAAGTTTCTTATTTCTTTCTTATTTCTCTTCTGACATAGTGATCATTGGGTAGACAATTTTTAATTTTCCATGTTTGTTCTGTTTTTATTGAATTCTAGCTTTAATTAATGGTGGTCTAATGAGAAACCAGGAGTTATTTCAAATGTGCTGAATCTATTGAGACTTTCTTTGGCAGTGACTATTTTTCCAATATTAGAGAAGTTTCTGAGAGGTACTGGGAATTGGACATATTCTTTGGTTTTTGAGTAAAATTTTCTGTAGTTTAGGTCCACTTGATTCTTAAGCTCGGTTAGTTGCCCTTTTTCATTTTAGTTTCTGTCTCTATGACCTGTCCATTGGTGAAAGTGGGGTCTTGAATACTCCCTCTATTAATGTGTAGATTTCAATATGTGGTTTAAAATTTAGTAATGTGTCTTTATGAATGTTGGTTCCCTTGTGTTTGGGGCATCAATGTTCAGAATTGAGATGTGATCTAGGTAGATTTATCCTATTATGAGTCTGCAGTGATCTTGCCTAACTCTTTGGATTAAATTTGGTTTAAAGTCTATTTGATTAGATGTTAGACTTGCTACTCCAGCTTACTTCTTAAAACCTTTTCATGAAAAATCCTTTTTTTTTTTTTTTTTACAGTGCTAGATTTGTTGCTGAGGTATGTTTCTTGTACGCAACATGATTATGGATACTGTTTTCACATCCATTCTGCTAACCTGTGACTCTTAATTATGGAATGGAGTACACTGATGCTGAGAGATGTTAAGAACAAGCATTTGCTCTTTCCTATTATTTTGATGCTGGTGATGATGGTTCTCTCTCTCTCTCTCTCTCTCTCTCTCTCTCTCTCTCTCTCTCTCTCTGTGTGTGTGTGTGTGTGTGTGTGTGTGTGTGTTGGTACTTTTTGTTTGCTGATATAAGGGGATTTATTTCCTGTGGCTTTTTATGTTGAGTATAGTTAACCTCTGTTGTTTAGAGTTTTTCATTTAGTATCCTCTGTAGACCTGGGTTTGTGGATAATGTTTAAATTTGGTTTTACCATGGAATGAACATCTTATTTTATTCATATATGGTGAGTGAAATTTTGGCTGGTTTTAATAATCTGGGCTGGTATCTATGGTCTCTTAGACTCTAAAAGATTTCAACTCAGGACTTTCTGCCTTTTATAGTCTCTGCTGAAAAATCAGATATAAATCTGCCTTCATATATTACTTGGCATTTTCCCTCTTTTTTCTTCTGTAATTTTATTGCTTTGATTATTATTTGGCAGGAGGATTCTATTTTTTTTGGTCCAATCTACTTGGTGTTCTATAAGCTTCTTTTGTGTAAATAGACATATCTTTATTTAGGTTGGGGATACTTTCTATGATTATGATGAAAATATTGTTTGAGCCTTGTAGAAGGAATATTCTCTTCCTTTAATATATTATTCTTAGGTTGTATTGGATTCATTTTTATTAATAAATCACAACATGGGACTGTGATGCACCTCAATTATTTTGTTCCCAAATGGGAGATGAGCACACAGCCTTGTTATTTTAATATGTTTTAAGCAGCACAATAACTGAGAGATTGCCTAACCTTCTATCCTGCTAGAATTTACCTCCCACCAATAATTCTGAATTTCTACTCACTCACTTCTACATTTCACCTTGGCTACTCTGGATCCATTTTGTGGTGCCCTCTGGGCCCTGCTTCCTTGGCCCAGAGCCCAGGAAAGTCTCCTTGCTTGTTTACCCCATTGAGACCTCTGTCTTTCATCACTCCATGCTTTCTTAGAGCAGATCCCTTTCTTCCTCTCCTCCAAGTCTCAAGCCTGGGAACCCTAAAATCCAAACTCTGTCTGTCCTCCCTACCTATTGGATGCAGGGATATTTATTTACCAGTTTGAATCAACTGGGGGCAGGTTCCCAGAAGCTACATGCAGCCCCTCCTATATAAAACACTTTTGGGGGAACATAGGATTTGCAATACAAGAAGGTAGAGCTTTGTTTTTTTCCTAGTGCCACAAACTTCTTGGATGTTTTGTATTGTGAATTTGTATCAATTTCTTTAGTTGTATCTTCTATATCTGAGAATCTCTTTTCCATCTCTATTTTGGTCCAGTCTACTTGGTGTTCTATAAGCTTCTTGTATGTAAATAGACATATTTTTATTTCGGTTGGGGATGTTTTCTGATTATGATGAAAATATTGTTTGGGCCTTGTAGAAAGAATATTCTCTTCTTTTAATATATTATTCTTAGGTTTTGTTAGATTCATTTTTATTAATAAGTCTCAACATGGGATTCTGTATTCTATATTCTTTATTCTGTATTCTGTTGATGATGGTTACATTCATATTTCCTGTTCTCTTCCCTTGGATTTCCATCACCAGAATTCCCTCAGTTGGTATTTTCTTTATTTCTTTTACTTCCATCTTAAGTTCTTGGACAGTTTTATGCATTCCATTCCACTCTTTGGTAGTATTTTCCTTTAATTTCTGTAAGGGTTCTATACATTCGCCTTTTTAAGGCCTCTATTATCATTATAAGATTGTATTTAAGCTCATCATTTTGACCTTGAGCTGTGTTAGTATAGTCAAGCTTTGCTGTAGCAAGATAGCAAATGCTGATGGCCTTGGAAGCCAGGTAATTTAGAATTGATCCTGAGCTGGCATTTCCCACATGAATAACCTTGAATCTTTTACTGGATGTGATATTTTGTATAACTGGCACTATTAGCATGTGAGCCTTTGTTGAAGTAGATGTGTCCTTGTTTGAGTGGGTATATCACAGTGGGTGAGGCATTTAAGTCCTTTGTCCTAGCTTTCTGGGAGCCAGTTTTCTCCTAGCACCCTTCAGATGAAGATGTGGAACTCCCAACTCTTCCTGTACTATGCCTGCCTGGACACAGCCTTGATGATACTGGACTGAACCTCTGAACCTGTAAGTCAGCTCCAATTAAATATTCTCCTTATAAGAATTGCCTTGGTCATGGTGTCTGCTCACAGACATAAAACTCTAAGACAGAAGTTGTTACCAAGACTGGGGTATTGCTATGATAAGCCTGACCATGCTTTGCTTGGAAGAATGTGGATTTTGTTACTTTGAATTTGGAAAGCAGTGGAATCTTTAAGTGAAGCCTAATGTGATTTCCT
The DNA here is from genome assembly GCF_900095145.1 of Mus pahari. Classification (NCBI taxonomy): domain Eukaryota; kingdom Metazoa; phylum Chordata; class Mammalia; order Rodentia; family Muridae; genus Mus; species Mus pahari. The sequence goes on along the minus strand of NC_034594.1, from coordinate 77,132,771 downwards.
AATAAGCATATAGAAGACTTTGCTACTGAGTGTGATTTGAACGGCTCAGACTTGGACCAAGAAGATTCAGTGGAGAAAAATTTCAGTGGCATAAAGAGTGTTTCTCAGGTATTTTGGTGAAGAATATGGCTGCTTTTTGTCATTGGCCAAAGAATTTGCCTGAGGTTAAGGTTAAAAGGTCTAGGTTAATTGCTTTGAAGAAGGATGTTTCAAAGTAGCCTGGTATTAATTCTGTTGTATGGTTACTAAAGTTATCTCTATGTAGAATATTTTAATGAAAAGAAACAAGCTGAGAAAGAACAAGTACAAAATATATGGTTCAAGTATTAAAGAGGCACCAGGAAGTAGTATGGAGCTGAATCCTATATTATAGGAGATAACAGATTAAGGGAGTGGGACTTTGGGGCAAGATGCCACCCAGTTAAATATAGGTCCAGACATGGTGGTACACACAATTAATCTCAAGAGACAGAGCCACGCAGGCAGATCTCTCAATTCATTATCAATCTACAGAGCAAGTTCCAGGGAAGTTAAGCTTAGGCAGTGAAGGAGTTGGAAAAGAGAAAGTTGATGATAATGTGATAGAACAAGGGGACCGTATTTTAGCTTAAGTAAGCAGCAGAAAGTGGCAGCTTCAGCCACATGGCTCTGGCTTTAGAGCTAAAAACAGAAGGAAGTTCTGGGACAATGGATACTGGTTAGCTGCAGCTAAGAAATTAATAATGATGAAAAGAGACGAACATCACTGAGGTGAATGTGTCTGGGAAGTATTTTCTGAGAATAGAACAAAGCTGTTTTCCAAAGATAACCAAGGTTGTACCATGTGCAGCAGCTACACATAGTAATGTGTAAGAATCTCCCAGGTGGTACTGGTTTTGCAGGTATGAAGGAGTCATGGAGAGCTGCTGAGACTTGGCACTATGAAAGGGCATAGAAGGTTAAGATTCAATCTCAGTTTCAGTGGATGGCCCAGAACTGAAAGTGTCATGCAAAACAGTTGAGGCTTGGCACCATGAAGAGAGCCTATGAGAGGCTCTTGGTGAAACCTAATTGCAGTGGGAAATGCCAGTGTATTGGAAATGCCAGTACCATAGGACAATCACTAAGAATAGCAACAGCAATGGAATGGAATCAACCAGAGTCTAGAATGTTAAGGAGGTCAGAGATGGAGAAGTGACTCAAGTCCTTTTGAGGAGCCCAGAAGATCCTGTGTGGATCCCTGACATTGATTGAACAAGAAGCTGTGAAGTTAAAGTTGACTTGGAGACCAGAAAATGTTAAAGATGTCAGAGTCATTGCAAAGGTCACTGCTTCTATCTAAGGAAGAAATAGAATTAAGGCAGATGTGATTTTACAGCCTCACTTGTTCATATTGTAGACTTATCTCTTATAACTAGACATATAGTTCTCTCTTTAGATTTCACTGACTGGGTAGTGTAAAGCTTCATGTCCTGAAATCTCAAGAAGATCATAAAGGCCTTTGAGTCCTGCAAGGGGCTGGGGGGAGGTCACTTAGAAACAAAAGCAGGATCCAGATATAATCTCGCAGCCTGCCTTACTCATTGCTATAACAAAATATCTGATAACACCCACCTTAAAAAGGAAGGGCTTAATTTGTTTCACTGTTCAAGATAATCATTTCATAAAGACTGGGAAAGATGATGGTAGGAGTATGAGGCAGCTGGTCACATTGCATGTCATGTCAAAAAACAGAAAGAGAGGGATCTTGATACAGAGCTCACTTACTTGTTTTGTTTTTGTGTGTGTGTGTGTTTGTTTTTCTTGTTTTTTATGATTTTTAAAAATTTTTTATTACTACACTGTTGCTATCTTCAGACACATCAGAAGTAGGCAATAGACCCCACCACAGATGATTATGAACCATAAGGTGGTGGTTGGAAATTGAACTCATGACCTCTAGAAGGGTGGTCAGTGCTCTAAACTTCAAAGTCAAGTCTCCAGCCCCCTAACTTTCTCCCCTTTTTTTTTTTTTTTTTTTTCGGTCCATAACCTCAGCCTATAGAGTAGTCCCAGCCACATTAAGGTGGGTCTTATCTTAATTAACTCAATCTAGACACTCTTTGACATGTCCAGAGCATTGGTCTTGCTGGTTCTGAATCATCAACTTGACAGTATTAATCCTCACAGCCCTTCTCTATTACTCCTCTACCTACCAATTCACACGTAAGGCAGCTACACTCAATTCTTCCCTGGCTCTTGCTTACATGATTAGTAACCTAAACTGATTAGCTTGAGTCACTAACTTTTAGTCTTCTGACCTACCATTATAGACATTTTTTTTTTAATTTTCTCTTACGTTCATCACCAGATCACATTCCCATCTTCATCGTCCTGGGAATGGTATTTCACACTGCAAGGCTGCTGGTTATTTTCTCTCTAGACAATGAAATCCCCCTATTAACTTCAATTCCAGGAAGCCTATGGCTTGCTTCAGGTGACAGGTTCCCTAAATCAGCAGACAAATGTAACCCTCACCTGACCTTCAAGGTTCTTGGCAGAAGTTTCTTCTACTGTTGTCTCTATCCCTTCATGGAATAATGAACTGCATCCTAGAATTTTTCTGGAAGTTTCTGCAGGTCAAAATTTTTGTCATAGACAACAACCTCCAGACAAATGGCAGCAGCTTGAGAATGAACTGGCATGAGAGGTTGCTCTCTGAGCAGACTCTTTCCATCCTAAGAGTAACTAAGTAATTGTTGTCTAATGCGCTGAGTTTGTACTAGATCCAGGTACAATCTAGTAGCCTGGACTAGTATTAAACTCTAGTTCCATTACATATCATTACAATTTAGCAGATGCTTGATTTGGGACTGAAATTTTTCCTGAAGGCCTATGTGTCATGAACCTCTCCCTAGAATAGCTGGTGGGACCTTTAGTGCCAGGAGCCTGATGTAAGTTCCTTAGTTCATTGGGGCCCTTTAAAAGTGGTAGTGGTACTCCAGGACATTAGTCTTTTGGATGTGATTGTTTGCTAAGGTTATAGAAACAAATCCCATATAGTCAAGGCTGGCCTCCTACTCAATATGTAGCTACGGATGACCTTGAATTTCTAGTCCTCCTGTCTCTACTGCTTAAGAGCTATGATTATAGGAATGTGCCCAGGCCTGATTAATGTGATCCAGGGAGTCAGGTATTTTTTTGTATATTAGGCAAGCATTCTACCTACAAATCTGTAGCCCAACCCCACCCTTAGACACAGACATTTTCTGTATTTTGCTTCCTGATCATGACATGCACAGTTTTGCAACACATATCTGCCTCAGCACAGACCCAAAGACAGAGAACAAACTGAACATTGATGAAAAGGTACCAAGAAGAGAGTCAAAATGAATATTTTCTCTTTATAAGTTGATTTATTTCTTGTATTTGTTTTAGTTACAAAAGGATAAGTAACACAGGATGTTTCAATCTAGCTTCAAGCCTGGAAACAGACACAGGAGTAGTGTGAGAGAGGAATCATATCCACCACAAAAGGACACCCTAGAGTTAAGATCCCTGATTCTGAAACATTCCAGACCCATACTCAGCAAGATAGACAGGGAACAATAACAAACTAATCATATTGAGTCCTGTCTTATAACAAGCAACGGACTTTTCTTAACACATAGACTGGGGCAGGTGTCATCCCTACTAAATGCATTTATGTTTAAAAGAAAATTGATGAGCTAGCCTGCAGTATTTTGAGGAAGTGAGCTCATCCCATTTTTAAAGGTAAAGGGAAATAAAAAACATTTCATTGCCTCTTTTAGAATATATCCAATAAAATAAAAAAGGAAGAAAGAAAGAAAGAAAGAAAGAAAGAGAGAAGTCATAAGCCTTTACAGCACACACACACACACACACACACACACACACACACACACCACTCTATACTTTTCTTTGCCTCTTTTCACAAAATTGTTTATTCTCCTTAAAAGTCTTTTTCATAAAAAAAAAATCTGAGCATATTGACAAGATACTGGTGAAAAATGGTGGTAACTTTTATTGCAGAAGCTATTTCTGTTGACCCCAGTACCATCATCATTCACAGGTGAACACATAAAAATCATGCATGATTCTTATATATTATTAATGCTAGATATTTGATGGCCTTTATTCTTGTATGCCTGCCATATGCTGTCAGGCCTATATAAAATTCAGTCAACCAGTTAACAGACCAGTTAACCTTTGTGGAACACAATGTATTCTCAGATCTGTACTGGGAACTGGGAATGCTGAAGGATCTCTTCACCCTTTACCAAGTATGTACAAAAGCCATAACCTCTTAGACACCAATTGTTCAAGTTACTCTTTGGGAGAGTCAACATAAAATATTTCATCTCTTGACATATGGGTGGTGAATGAGTGAACAATTAAACTCTTGTGGGTCATATATAAGTAAGTGCTGTGGGAGGGGGATAAAGCAAGGCAGTGACAGGCAGAGAAAAATGCTTGGTTATGATTTGTGTTTGGAGAAGTATAATGCCTTAACTGCTTATAGAACCCTGCAATTTACTTTTGCCACATTTCCTATGGAGTGAGAGAGATAGCACACTGCTTGTACTCTACCAATCCACTGTCTTGTTAGTCCGTAAGATCTCCTCACCATGCCTTGTTTCTTATTTTTGCTTCTCAGATCCCTGGGACCACACATAATACCCATACTCATTGAGCTCTGTCATTTTACTTTAAACAACACTGGCAATGTATTACATAATTCATTGGCTCTCACAACCTCTCCAAGGGATGAATGCTCTTATTTTATTTTTGGCACAGTATATGTTCTTTGCTACAAGAGCTACAAGAAGCTTAGCATCAATACACCATCTACACAGTTCAGTTGTAGGTCTCTATTTCCTTCAATATTTCTGTATGGTCAGCTTAGAATTTTTTCTCACTTTCCATCCAGTTTTCTTTTGTGCTTGGTGTCTCACCACAGGAATAATAATCATAACTACAATACCAATATATAGCTGTTTGCCCCAGCTATCTGCTTATTGATATAAAGGGTAGTATGTTAATTCCAAGGACATGATATGATAGGAATAGCTAGAAAATGTGGAATACCCAAACAAGGAACCACAGCAAAGCACATGTGGAATTATGAGTGAAAAATTGCTACTATCTTGGCGTAGGTTAATGAAGCAATGATATTACTCACCTTCTAACAAGTCTGTACCAATGGAAGTTATCCTTTCATGATTAAAAGAAAAATGGTCAATGCCATACATATCAAAATACAGGTCTGACACCTGGTCTTTGCTGTTGGGACAGATCCATAGTTGTCTGCTCCCATGAAGACTCCATATCCCAATCCATCCTAGAGGACCCACTGCACTCAGAAAAGTTGATAATAACTGAGCCACCCCCACCCTCCCCCTGAGTCCTGGAGCTACTGCTGGGAACCTGGTGGACTCAGGACCCATTAACCACTAAAACACCTGCCCTCCTGAGTACCACTCCCCTTCCGTCCATCCCTCACACTCCTTCTGCCTGGTCCTTGCTGCTGGGGAAGACCCCTAGTTGGTCTATTCCCATGAAGACTCCATATCCCAACCCATCCTAGAGGACTCACTACATTTAGAGCAGTTGACTCCTAGTCGGTCTGCTCCCGTGAAGACTCCATATCCTGATACATCCTAGAGGACCCGCTGCACTCAGAACAGTTCCATACATTGCACTGAGAGTAGTTGAGAAGTTGAGGAGTTGAGGACCCTCTGCACTCAAAGCAGTTGAGGAAACCCTGCTCTCAGAGCATGTGAGGATCGGCTGCACTCAGGGCAGCTGGACAATAGCTTGAATAGCTCCACTGAAGACTCAACAGTCTGAAGGCCTCCTACAAGATGCAGCCAGAGCAATAATCAGGAGCTTCTCTGCACTTGTGAAGAGCCCCAAGTTAGAAGGCCCCACAGGTGGTTTGATACAGTCAGGGCCGCAGGAATATGGGGAAACCTGAAGCAACCCAAGGATAAAAGAGGAAAACTCCATACACTTACCCAGATCGACAAACACCAGGGATATCTAGATGGCAAAAGGCAAGCACAAGACCATAAGCAACAGAAGCCAAAATATGTGGGCATCATCAGAACCCAGTTCTTGCAACAAAGCAAGCCATGAATACATCAACACACCTGAAAATCAGGAATCTGCCCTAAAATCCTATCTCATGAAGGTAATAGAATCCTTTAAGGAAGATATCAATAACTCACTGAAAGAAATACAGGAAATCATAGGCAAATAGGAGAAGGAATTGAATAAAGCAATCCAACACATAAAAGTGAAAGTAGAAACAATAAAGAAAACACAAATGGAGGCAAACCTGGAAATGAAAAACCTAGGAAAGAGGTCAGGAATTACAGATGTAAGTATTACCAACAGAATACAAGAGATGGAAGAGAGAATCTCAGGTATAGAAGATACAGTGGAAGAGATTGACACAACTGTCAAAGATAATTCAAAACATAAAAAGCTCCAAACTCAAAGCATCCAGGAAATTCAGGACATAATGGAAAGACCGAATCTAAGAATAATCTGAGTAGAGGAAAATTAAGATTTACAGCTCAAAGGATCTGAAAAGGTCTTCAACAAAATTATAGAAGAAAACTTCCCAAACCTAAAGAATGAGCTGGTCATCAATGTACAAGAAGCATATAGAAAACCAAATAAATGTGACCAGAAAAGAAAATCTTACTGTCACATTACTATCAAAATACTAAATACACAGAGCAAAGAAAGAATATTAAAAGCTGCAAGGGGAAAAGGCCAAGTAAAATAAAACAGTAGACCTATCAGAATTACACCAGACTTCTCACCAGAGACTATAAAAGTCAGAAGGGCTTGGTGAGGTCATGCAGACTCTAAGAGAACAGAAATGCCAGCCCAGGCTACTATACCCAGCAAAACTCTCAATCAGCATAAATAGAGAAAACAAAATATTCGAGGATATAACCAAATTCAAACAATATCTATCTACCAACCCAGCCTTACAGAGGTTCCTGGAAGGAAAAATCCAACACAAGGAAGATATCTGCACCACAGAAAGGACAAACTATTAAGTATCTCATAACAAAGTCTTGAACAGAAAGCCACAGGCACATAAAACCACCTTACAAAAGCAAACATGTCAGGAACCAGCAGTCATCTCTCTTTTAATGTCTCTCAATATTAATGGACTCAACTCGCATATAAAAAGACATAAGCTAACAGACTGGATGCACAAACAAGATCAAGCATTTTGCTGCATACAAGAAACACACCTCAACAACAACGACTGGCACTATCTCAGAGTAAACAGATGGAAAAAAAGTTTTCCACACAAATGGTTCAAGGAAACAAGCAGGAGTCACCATCCTAATATCTAATAAAATAGACTTTCAACCAAAAGTTATCAAGAATGATGGACACTTCATATTCATCAAGGGGAAAATCCATCAAGAGAAACTCTCAATTCTGAACATCTATGCCCCAAATGCAAGAGCACACAAACTCATAAAAGAAACTTTACTAAAACTCACATTGAACCCTACACAATAATAGTGGGATATTTCAATACCCCACTCACACCAATGAACAGATCCTAGAAATAGAAACTAAACAGAGGCACATGGACACTAACAGAATTTATGAAACAAATGGATTTAACAGATATGTACAAACATTTCATGCAAAAAGAAAAGAATACACCTTCTTCTCAGAACCTCATGGTACCTTCTCCAAAATCAACCATAGAATTGATCGCAAACAATGCTCAACAGATACAAGAAGATTAAAATGATACCATGCATCCTATCTTACCACAGTGGCCTAAGGCTGACCTTCAACAACAGCAAAAACTACAAAAAGCCCATATACACGTTGAAACTGAACAACTCTTTACTCAGTGATAACTTGGTCAAGGAAGAAATAAATAAAGAAATTAAAGATTTCCTAGAATTTAATGAAAATTTTTACAAATCATACCCAAACCTATGGGTTTGGGAAGCAATGAAAGCAGTACTGAGAGGAAAGTTCATAGGAATTTAATGAAAATTTTTACAAATCATACCCAAACCTATGGGTTTGGGAAGCAATGAAAGCAGTACTGAGAGGAAAGTTCATACCACTAAGTGTCCTGGTAAAGAAACGAGAGATCTTACACTAACAACTTAACAGCACACTTGAGAGCCCTAGAACAAAAAGTGGCAAACTCATCTAAGAGGAATAGCAGGCAAGAAATAGATAAACTCAGGGCTGAAATTAACCAAATAGAAACAAAGAAAACAATAAAAAGAATCAGCAAAACCAAAAGTTGGTTCATTGAAAGAATCAAAAAGATAGATAATCCCCTAGCCAAACTAACTAAAGGGCCAACAGGCAGTATCCAAATTAATAAAGTCAGAAAGGAAAAGGGAGAGATAACAACAGAAATGGAGGAAATTAAAAAAAAAAATCATCAGATCCTATTTTAAAGCCTATACTCAACAAAACTGGAAAATCTAGATGAAATGGATGGTTTTCTAGACAGATACCACATACCAAAGTTAAATCAAGGGCAGGTAAACTATCTAAACAGGCCCATATGGCACAAGGAAATAGAAGAAGTCATTAAAAACCTCACAACCATAAAAAGCCCAGGGCCAGATGGATTTAGTGCAGAATTCTACCAGACCTTCAAAGAAGACCTGATACCAATTTTTCCTCAAACTATTCAATAAAATAGAAACTAAAGTAATACTATCTAACTCATTCTATGAAGCCACAATTACTCTGATACCTAAACCACACAAGGAGCCAACCAAAAATGAGACCTTCAGACCAATCTCATTTATGAATATCGATACAAAAATACTCAATAAAATTCTTGCAAACCGAAACTAAGAACACATCAAAACCATCATTCACCATGATCATATAGGCTTCATCCCAGGGATGCAAGCTTGGTTTAGTATTCAAAAATCTATTACTATAATCCACTATATAAGCAAAATCAAAGAAAAAAAAATTCCATGATCATCTCCTTAGATGCTGAAAATCATTTGACAAAATACAACACCTCTTCATGTTAAAAGTGTTGGAATGATCAGGAATTCAAGGCCCATACATAAGCATAGTAAAATCAATTTACTATAAAACAAAAGTCAATTTCAAATTAAATGGAGGCATACTTGAAGCAATCCACTGAAATTGGGGATAAGACAAGGATGCCCACTCTCCCAATATCTATTCAATATAGTACTCAAAGTTTTAGCTAGAACAATAAGATAATAAAAAGAGATCAAGGAAATACAAACTGGTAAAGAAGAAATAAAGGTATCACTATCTGCAGATGATATGATAGTTTATATAAGTAACCCCAAAAATTCTACCAGAGAACTTCTCCAGCTGATAAACAACTTCAGCAAAGTGGCTGGATATAAAATTACTCAGATAAATCAGTAGTCTTCCTTTATACAAAGGATAAACAGGCTGAGAAAGAAATTAGGGAAACAATTCACTTCATCATAGCCACAAATAGGATAAAATATCTTGAGGTAACTCTAACCAAACAAGAGAAAGACCTGTATGATAAAACTTCAAGTCTTTCAAGAAAGAAATTGAAGATCTCAGAAAATGGAGAGATCTCCCATGCTCATGGATTGGAAGAATTAACATAGTAAAATTGGCCATCTTACAAAAGGCAATCTATAGATTCAATACAATTCCCATCAAAATCCCAACACAATTCTTCAAGGACATAGAAAGAGCAACTCCCAAATTCATATTGAAAGGCAAAGAACCTAGAATAGCAAAAACATTTTTTAACAATAAGAGAACAGCTGGGGGAATCACCATCCCTGAACTCAAGCTTTACTACAGAGCAATAGTAATAAAACTCTATGCGATTTTTACAGAGACAGACATGTTGATCAATGGAATAGAATTAAAGACCCAGAAATAAAACCACACACTTAACATGACTTGATTTTTGACAAAGATGTCAAAAATATATGATGGAAAAAAGAAAGCATCTTCAGCAAATGGTGCTGGTCTAACTGGCTGTCTGTATGTAGAAGAATGAAAATAGAACCATATTTGTCACCGTTTACAAAGCTAAAGTCCAAGTGGTTCAAGGACCTCAACATAAAACCAGATACACTGAATCTAATAGAAGAGAAAGTGGGAAAGAACATTGAACTCATTGGCACAGGGTGAAATTTCCTAAATAGAATTCCAGTGGCTCATGCTCTAAGATCAAGAATTGATAAATGGGACCTCATAAAACTGGAAAGCTTCTGTAAGGCAAAGGACATAGTCGATAAGACAAATCTGAAACCTACAGATTGGAAAAAAAAAAAAAACTGCACTAACCCCACATTCAATAGAGGGCTAATATCCAAAATAAATAAAGAACTCAAGAAGTTAATCACCAAAAAAAACAAATAACCCAACCAAAAAATGGGATATAGAACTAAACCAAGAATTCACAACTGAGGAATCTTGAATGGCTGCAAAGTAATTAGGAAATGTTCAAAGTCCCTAGTGATCAGAGAAATGCAAGTCAAAACAACCTTGAGTCAACCAATCAGAATGGCTAAGATCAAAACCTCAGGTGACAACACATGTTGGAGAGGCTGTGAAGAAAGAGGATCACTCCTCCATGGTTGTTGGGATTTCAAACTGGTACAACCACTCAGGAAATCAATCTGGAAAATCCTCAGAAAATTGGAAATAGATCTACCTCCTGAAGACCCAGCTATACTACTCTTGGGAATATACCCAAAAGATGCCCCACCATGCCACAGGGACACTTGTTCCACTATGTTCTTAGCAGCCTTATTTGTGATAGCCAGAAGCTGGGAACAACCTAGGTGTCCCACAACAGAAGAATGGATACAGAAAATGTGATTCATTTACACAATGATTCTATTCAGCTATTAAGAATGAGGACATCCTGATTTTTGCAGGCAAATGGATCGAACTAGAAAATATCATCCTGAGTGAGGTAACTCAGACACAAAAGATTTTCATGGTATGATAGTATGTACTCACTAATAAATGGACATTAGCCCCCCCCCAAAAAAAAATAAAAACAAAAGCTACAGAATACACAAGATACAGTCCATAGGATTCAAAAGGCTCAACAAACTAAAGTGTCCAAGTGAGGAAACTTGGAAGAGAGAAGAAAACATCTTAAGTCAGGAGGCAGGGAGGAACTTGGAAGGGAAAGTGGATGGGGAAAGGGGAACCAGATCTTGTACTAGGTGAGGGAAAAGGACTGAAGCCCTGAAGGATGTCAGAAAGAAGGTAAACAGAAAACCTCAAGAAATAGGAGGTTTGGGGTACCCTCATCCAGAGTATACCAGAGACCTGGGAGGTGAGAGACTCCCAGGAATCACAGGGAAGGATCTTGTATCAAATGCCTGGTAGTCAGGAGAAAAAACTTATAGAGCGTACCTCCAGCAGGAAGACAGGACATTAAGTGAGGGATGGGGTTACCATTCCAGAATCACACCTCTGACTCATAATTGTTTCTATTTGAAAGAATTACAGGGATGGAAATGAAGAGGACCCTGAGGAAAAGAAGTCCCTGGGACAGGCCCAAAGTGGGATCCAGCTCAAGGGGAGGTCCCAAGGCCTTATGGAGTGATCACAAAAAGAGATCTATCATAACTGCCCTCCAAAAGACCAACAAGCAGATGAATGAGTTAGATGCAGATATTTGTACCCAACCAATGGACAAAAGCAGCTGACCCCAGTTGTTGAATTAGGGAAGGCTGAAAGGATTTGAGGAGAAGGGTGATCCTGTAGGAGGACCAGCAGTTGTAACTAATCTAGACCCCTGAGATCTCTCAAACACAGGACAACCAAACAGACAGCATACACCAGCTGGTATGAGGCCCCCAACACACATACAGTAGAGGACTTCCAGGTCTATGTTCATTCAGAGATGATGCATCTAACCCTCAAGAGACAGGAGGCCCCGTGGAGTTTAAAGTCAGATGGAGTGGAGGGTGGGGACATCCATGTGTGCCACACCCACTCCAGTGAAGACTACATGACAGGCCTAAAAGAAACTCAGTCTCCTTTAACCTTGACACGAATGCTCCAAACCTGTCCCTGTGTTAGTAGGTGAAGAGATCAGTGTGCTTTCTCTCAGCATTATTTTATTATAGGTGCCTCCAAGAAATGATTTTACATATACCTAAATCAGGTTGAACTTTACTCCCTGGACTTCACCAATGTCCTAGGCAGCTCTTGAGTTGACCCTGGGCTTGGAATTTCATAAGAATGTTACTCATTCAGATGAAATGTCCCAATGCTGACAGTTAGCAATCAAGCATCTCACAGTTTGCTGGGTAGGAGCTAGTAATCTCAGGGCTAGTTCAAAATAGTATACTTAGAATTCTCATTACAGACATGAATGGCAGCCTACATTACATAATAGTAGAAAGCAGGTAGGTTGTGGTTTTAGAAGGAACTGGAGTATTGTATTATTCATGAAAAGGTTAGTAAAACAGAACTCCCCTGATGCATGTTTTTCACTAGTCCCAGAGGAATAGCATAATTAGGTATTTACTAAGGGACCCCTGGTGGTGGGTTTAACAATAGACTATGATTGCATCAGACTGATTTTTAGATAAGACTATTTCTATCTCAGTTGTAAACACTGCCTGGCTGCTGTCAACTCTTTATGTATGCATTTTTCTCTATTTTGTGTAAAGAACCATTAAGCATCTCAATGAACCTTGGCTGGTATATTGCCTATCTTTCTTGTTTTTGTTTGTTTGTTTGTTTTTGTTTGTTTGTTTGTTTTTCTGTATTATAAGTCTGGTGCTCACTTTGAGAAATTATATTCAGATATAGCACTCTCTCTGGTATCCATGTTTGTTTGTCATCTGCCAACGCTTTGCTCACCTGAATACCGGGATCCTGGTTCCCCATGGGTTGAAAGACTGACTGAATCCAGTCCGTGACACATATGGAGACAAGGTATGGTGGGGAGGATGTGTGGGATATTGAGCAGTTGGAGGATGGGAACAGAGAGGAGGCAAATGGAATATGGAGTGTAAAAAATGAATTACAAAGAAAGAAAGAAAGAAAGAAAGAAAGAAAGAAAGAAAGAAAGAAAGAAAGAAAGAAAGAAAGAAAGAAAAAGAAAGCAAGCAAGCTGCTATGAAAATAGTCAACAACAACAACAAAAAATACATGTCATTTTTGTTAGACACCTGAAGTTGAACTCAGGGGAATTTACTGAGTACAGCTGAGTAAAAAGGAAAGCTCACTATTGCAGAAACAATAATGGGCAAAGGTTTCTTATAATAATAAAACTGACAGCAAACTAAACTTCCGAGAAAAATTTATTTAGATTAAAAAATTTCAGAGAAGTAAAAGTAGAAACTATTGGAGACCATTTAAAAATACTTCAGAGAGCTTCTGGTCTGTACCTCATACATGGGAAATCGGCTTACCTGCCTCACTCCCACACTCCACAACCTGTCTATCTTCTAGGCGGCCTTTGGTAACCAGTGACACAGATAGGAGCCTGACATGACTGACCTCTGAGAAGCTTTACCAGCAGGTGACTGAGACAGATGCAGATGCTTCCAGCTAACCATTGGATTGAAGTTGGGGACCCTATGGAAGCGTTAGGTAGGGAAAGGTTTGATGGAGCCAAGGGGGATTGCAGTCCTGTAGGAAGAAAAATAGTGTCAACTAAGCTGGACTCCTCAGAGCTCCCACGGACTAAGCCACCAATCAAGTAGCATTCTTGAGCTGATCCTTGGTACCAAGTACGTATGGAGCAGTAGACTATCTTGTCTGGCCTCAATGAGAGAATATGCGACTAATTCAGTCGAACCTGATGCCCCAGCGAAGAAGAATGCTGGTGGGGGTAAGGTTGACTTGGCTGGGTAGGTTGGGCAGCACCATCTCAGATGTGGAAAGGGGTATGGTGAAGAACTCGGGGAGAGAGAGCCAGGAAGGAAGCAACTTTTGGAATATAAATAAATAAAATAATTTAATGTAAAGACACTCTTTTGAGAGGCTTGAGCACATTTTCAATGGACATTATGTAAGTTATGGATATATCTCTTATTCAAATATTTGAATTTAAAGGGGGAATGGAAGAGTTGAATGGAGGAAAGGGCGATTAGGAATGGAGATCTTGGATCACATACACACAAAGTGTACAAAAATTACAACAGTTTTGACCAAGTCTGTAGACATGTTTAGTTGCTGTAGAGTGTGGAATATAAAACTGTCTTTCAGAAAATCCTTTTAGGAACACCTTCATCTCTTAACCACAATTCAAAAATTTTAATCCAGAAAGAATAGAGCAGAACAGAACAGTCATTAGCCATTTTTAACAAAATCTCAAACATTTGATTTTATCTATAAACAATCAGTAGCCAGATGATGGGGTAAAAACTTCCTAGCTCAGAAAGGTAAAAAAAAAGCAGCCACCTGATATTGCTTCTCAGTCAATATCCCATAAAGCAAGTCTTTCTTCTCCATGTCATTGCAAAACCCCCTCAAACTGAATGTCCCCCTTATACTCCTTGTCTATCTCTCTATTCATTCTCCTGACTATACTCTCTGGTTTTTATTTTTTTTCCTGTGTCTTTGAATCCCTGTCAAGTGGTTGCTTGCTTCATCTCTTAACCTATTGTTGAATTTATTTAATTCACTTTACATAATCAGAAAGCTGCTGGATTAAAGGTGTGTACTAGGGCTGAGCGATACCATCACTAGAAACAGGTTTTTCTAGCATATAACAAAATATCAGGGTTCATAGTGTGATTAAACATCTTACAACAGTCACCAAGATTCATGCCTTTAAAATCAAAGTCTTTCTGACACAGTATGCCATTCTGAACATACATTTGTGTATGCTAACCATGTATTCTCCCAGGGAGCTCTATTTCCAGCCCTTCTGTACATTTTTAATTTCCAGATATAATCTCATTAAATTGCCTAGACTGAGAGTAAACTTGTACTAGCTCAGAAAGTCTTTGTACTTATTATGATTCTCCTTGGTTCTGAGCCTCCATATAGAAAGCACACCACCTATTGTAACTCTAGCTCCAGAAATTCTGAAGCCCTGGTTTAACCTCTATGGTCAACAATGTGCCTCTGTAAATAAACAGTAAGCAAATAAATAAATCTTCAAAAAGAAATGAGACAAAAATGAAAGGAGAAATGCTTTGTATATCATATGGTCACAGTTGAGAGTTTACTCATGATGAAAACCTAAGGACATTCTAAATAGAGAAGGTTAAATCAGAGAAAAAAGGAGATGAGGAGACTGATAGCCAGAGAGACAAACTACATTTCCCTTGTCACAGAATCCAAGTGGCAAATGCAACACTATGTAGAAACCACCATGTAGAACTACTTAAAAGCTTTAAAAAAAAAAAAAAAAAGAAAAAAAAAAATAACCCAAGAAAGAAAGAAATGAAGTAGAGTCCCAAAGAAAAACAGAATTGATTAAAAAAAATCTTACATTAACTATCATTTGTTACCCAAAGCAATTGAGCCCATTTCCATTAACAGGTCTTTGTCAGGTTGGTAATAGCACTAGCAAAAACCATAGTCGTCTTCTTCTCCTTCACGGGAAGATTAGGGTCATTAAATCCAGAGAAAATGATGGCTTAATTAAAAGGTAATTGTGTTACAGGAATGTTTCATCAGGGAGAGCTAAGTTCTGTTCACTAGAATATTCCAAGAGGGGCCAGCCAGGATACCACTGATGGATTTTGGAAGGAGTCCCTTTGGGAGGCTGTAATTCTTGGAATTGACGTCCACATATCAGTAGCTGAAGAACTAGTAGGGACAAGGCAATGTGGACTCCTTTCTTTAAAGAAACTGGTGAAATTGCTGCAATATAAAGAATACTAGAGCAAAAACAAACCACGAGACTCTGAGAAGCTGGGTTAGGTACCACTCAGGTCACATTTACCTCCATCAGCCTCTTTGCACCCTCACAGCTGACTGTAATTCGAACTGCCACAAGGAAGTTACTAGTTACTAGCACTTTACTAAGAGATTCTGTCTGTCCATCCTTTTTCTTCCCATCACTGAAGCAAGTTTACTAAATGTCCTAACCAATCAGGTTAACCCCCTTTCCCAGCTACTCAGGTCAAACTCCTCTACCCCTGTGTGGAATACAAGTCAGCCCCAGCGTGCTTGTTATTATGAATAAACCTCCTGTGATTGCAGTAAGAACAATCTCTCATGAGTTCTTGGGGGTCACGTTATCCCTAGACTTGAGTAGGGATATCTGAAAATTAAAATTCGGGGTTTTTTCAAGGTGAAAAGAAATTCACAGCTAAAGCACCTTTAAACTGTTTTTGATCCCATTATCCAGTAAAGTTCTGAATGAAAATGAATCAATTTCAAGGGAACATTTAAGCAGCAAATCTCAGAAATCCATAATCAATATTGTCTCCTTCCTACCAGGTTGTTTCTGACACTCCTATAGGAAGTTCCATTGACAAATCTGTGATAATACCATAGAAATCTCTGGGAATGTCCCCAAAAGTGGCAGGTGTTAGCCTAAATGTGTCATTGCCTTTTTCAACAGATGATATTAATAAACCAGAAGACTCTAATGATCAATTTCATTGTTGTAGGCAGGCTGTCTCGGCAATGTCATGCTTATCAGATGGAGATAGACAGGCTCCTAAGGCCGGCAGCAGGTACCACAGGTACTGAAAAAAAAATCACTCTATAAATGTACATATATTACTGAAGCATCCATTTCACCCTAGGATATCAGGGAACATCTACATGGAAAGAAAGAAAACAGAATTACAAGTTAATATCATTTCTTTTAAGATAAAAATTTTGAAGGTTTTCCATACTGTGCTGCTCAATTTAGGTAGTTTCCACTGGAACTCCTCTGGTGATTAATACATTCACTCCCTTATACTGTGAGGGTAATTTTAATGGGAAGAATTTAAATATGTCCATGAAAGAAATGTTTGCAGTCAAATTGACCTTGTTTCTGAAAAGTCTCTGCAGTAGAGTTGCTGTGAATGAGTTCTGTGTCTGAGCCTCAGTTTATTAGTTGGCTTAAAGCAGATGTGAAAAGTCATACATTTTGTATGTCACCGGAACAAACACATGAGAAAAAAAAGAAGACAAATTAATTTTGATTCACGGTTTTAGTCCATGGTCATTCTAATCATTATGTTGGGCTTGATGCAAGGCAGAATGTCTTAGAAGTGGGAGTGGATGATAGAACAGACTGTTCTCCTCATCGAACTGGAAGGCAGGCAGACAGAAGTCAGCTCTCCCCAAAGAAATGCTTTCAGTTCTGTACTTCTTTAAGCCATGCCCTATTGAGCCATTGATGAACTTCTCTGCTTATGCTAAGGTAACACTAGTTAGATTCATTTTGGCAGAGGGAACTGCAAATAAGAAAAATGCACTCCCCCGCCCCCAGAGTAGACTGGGAAAGCCTGTGTGCGTGGTTTTGATTGATGACTGATTTGCAAAGGCATTGTGTGCAATGTAGAGTAAAATGCTGAGCCCAATTCTGGAATCAAAGCAAAACAAAATAAAATGAAAACAGCATTAACAACATGAAACATTACCAAAACCCCATCAATCACTGAGCACAAAAAACAAAACAAACAAACCAACAAACAAACAAAACCACCAAGCTCAAGGCTTACCGTCTATCCATCCCCATCCTGGAAATCCTCACACTGGAAAACTCATACCCCTCAAAAAGCTGTATGAGCCTGTTTTTGTCCAGTTCCATGCTTCTTCTCATGCAAGCAGAGGTAGTCACCCTGATGTGTCTTTCCCATAAAGTCAATTGTGAGAGGTTTATTGTGCAGTGTGACTTTGTCGTTTTCCTTGACTCTTGGATGCCAGGATACCTTTCATTTCAGAGCTGTTATACTTGCATTAGGAAACCTTTCTCACTCAGACCATCAATTTTCCATGGTGAAGCTTTTCATCTCAGAGTTGTAACATGTCCAGGCAGTACCATGCCTGGCCAGTAGTAATGGGATCTATGGGACAGCTGAGTGACTAAGCCAGGAGGAAGAAACCAGAAACCAATGTTCCTCCGTGACTTCTACTTCAGTTGTTGTCTTAAATTCCTGCACTGAATTTCCCTCAGAAATGGACTGTGAACTGAAATTTGTAGATGAAATAAAAGATTTTCCTTCCAAATTGCCTCCCTCCCATTTATGGAAGCTAGTAGCAAATATGAACTCAGGACCAGAAGATGTTGACAAGAATAATAGATGTGGGAGGGAGATAGTTCAAGCAGTAAATTGCATGATGTTCAAGCATGGGAGCCTATCTTGATGCCCACAACCTATGTAACAAAAGCCAGGTGTGATAGTTCATGCTTATAATCCCAGTGCTGGGGACACAGAGAAAGGCAGATGCCTGGGGTTCACTAGCCCAGTAGCCTAGCTGAACCAATGAGCTCCCTAGTAAGATGGGTAGGGCCTTAGAAATACAACCAATGTTAATATCTGATCCTATACATATTAGTGTGCGTGCACACACACAGAAACAAACACTTAAATAAATATATTAAAGTATGTTGCCTTCCCTTGCACACTTCCCCATATTTGTACAGGTTGTATGACCTTAGAGCTCCCCTCCTTTTCCAAGTATGACCAGGTATTAGCTTTAGCACATAAAATGAAAGTAAAGACAATGTAAAGAACCTGTGGACTGTCTGGGTTTCTTTTATCACCCTGAAAAGGATGTGGTCAGGCTAACCTGCTACAGACATGAATGCCCAGGGACCAGTCTTCCTAATGATTCTTACCAGAGCCAAGCCAGAGGAGTTTATTCCCAGCCACTAACTACCATTTGTAGAAATTTTATTCTGACCCCTGACACCAGAACAAGCACCAGTTGCCTTTTTTTTTTTTAAGTGTCAGTTACATGGTCTTAATTGTTAGTAATACAGAAATATTGGGGAATTGGAGGTAACCCATTATTATGGCTTGCACTGTGCCCTCCACACTCAATACAGAAGCTCTAATTACTAGTACATTACAGTGTGATAGTTTTGGGAGCTGGGAGTTCATGAGTGCTTCCAGCTGACTTTTGCCAACCCTCACATCCTCAGATGTAGCATAAGTACCCTGTGTGGTTTGGTCTCCAAATTGTCATGGGCTCCCAATGGTTGAAATCGGGACTTAAATACATGAAGGGAAACATAAAATAGACATTGGACTTGAAGCTAACATCCATGAAGCATGTGTACTGGCTAATTACGTGTCAACTTGACACAGGCTGGAGTTATCACAGAGAAATGAGCTTTAGTTGGGGAAATGCCTCCATGAGATCCAGCTGTAAGGCATTTTCTCAATTAGTGATCAAGGGGGGAGGGCCCCTTGTGGGTGGTGCCATCT
>NC_034594.1:77096350-77111680 GCF_900095145.1 Mus pahari | reverse complement strand
AGTCTTGGTTCTATAAGAGAGCAGGCTGAGCAAGCCAGTGGAGGCAAGCCAGTAAAGAATATCCCTCCATGGCTTCTGCATCAGCTCCTGCTTTCTGACCTGCTTGAGTTCCAGTCCTGCATCCTTGGGTGATCAACAGCAGTATGGGAATGTAAGCCGAATAAACCCTTTTCTCCCCAACTTGCTTCTTGGTCATGATGTTTGTCCAGGAATAGAAACCCTGACTAAGACAGCATGCAACCTCTGACAAATCATTTCTCTACTCAGAGGGCTGTTTGGATTGACTTGGAGCTATGGATGCTCATATTGGTCTTGAAGTTGAAAGAGTTACTTTGCAATCACTTCTATTGGCAAAACTACTTACAGATCATTAACCATTAGATTATATGGAACAGTTCATCAACATTTTCTCTCATCCCCTACATCTGTAAATAGGCTTGGGGGTGCTTATTACATTGTTACTTTCATAGAGATTTTCCTCTATAGTGTACAGTTCCTACCCACCACCCTTTCCTGGTAGAAAAAGTCATATGCCTCAAAGTGCATAATTATTTAAATGCAATCAAAAATGAAATATCAACTAAGAATGGCAGGTTTGGAAATCCATCCCCACCCACAACTTTCTATTTGTATCTGTCTGTCTATGCAGCTGTTTTCATTAATTTTCCCAGTCCTCTTATTACATTAATTTTGGATAAATTGTCATGCTTCTTAGCAGTCTTCTGACCTGGAATTCCTTGCATTTAAATACAGACATAAAGAGAGGTTGTGTTCATATTTAATACTATGTTTTCTTTTTGTTTATGTTTTTATTTTGTCAAAACTTATTCCTAATTTCTTTCTATTTGTCTTTATTCATGTGTACCAGAGTGGGTTTATATTTATTATATATGCATAGATACCTGCAATTGGAATGGCAGTCACACATAAGCTGCCTGATATAGGTGTTGTGAACTGAACCTGTGTCCTCTGCAAGCAGAGATAGTATTGAAAACCACTGAGCCAACGCTTCAGCTCCTCATTTCATTTTATTAAAACACAAATAGTGAGAATGCTAGTTTTTGCAAAACATCCATGTTAAGATAGACCCAGACCACAAGACTAAGAGTGTAAAAATCAGAAAATGGGTGAGTAAATTCTTTACTACTTCAGGGTTGGAAGAAGGCCTTATCTTAGAAAAGAATTTTTCTGTGAAGACCCACATAACAAGTATGTGTGGGTAATATAGCTTCTGAACCTAAACATTCTTGCCAAATTTCTATACAAATTTCATATGCTGTGTGTGTGTGTGTGTGTGTGTGTGTGAGTGTGCAGACTACAGCATAATACTTGCTATTATAGGTATCATTTTTCAGCTACTATTTGACTTGTATTTTGAAACAAGATCTTTCTTTGAACTGTAGCTCACCAAATAGGCAAGGCTGGCTGGCTAGCAAGCTCTAGGAATCCTCCTTCCTCTTTCTTCACCTGCTTCCATAAATACATTTGAGTTCTTGGTATGTTAATTTTATATTATGTGTCAGGTTTTTTCAGCAGGGCTTTGCCCTATAATTACTTTTGTTTGAATATAATCATTAAGGTGGGGAAATTACAGGCAATTTATAAAGAAAATCAACCCCCTTCATTATCCTTGGGATTTCATGCATGTGCCACTAAGCCTGCTTCTCTTTTTGGACTCTAAGGATCAGACTCAGGTCTTCACGCTAACAGTGCACTTACTTTGCTGAGTTACCTCTCCAATCCCTATACACTTTCTGCATGCCGGGGAAGGCCTTTCTTCCTGCCTTAAGTGTTTATAACTTGTTTTGATTTGGAGGGCTGCTTGGACATAGTCCCCCAGGAGAATTAAAGTTGCTAACAACTATACACCCAGAAATTTGTTCTATTTTTGTTAGAAGTGATAGTAGTCGAACAGGGGTTCCCAGGTGTGGTCCCTGGGACAGTGGCAGCATCACTGGGGACATTTGAGACCTGCTGATGGCCAGAGACTGCAGGAGAGGGTATGGCAAATGCAATGGCTCATAACTTCAATAAGAATCAATCTGTATAGTTGTTTGTTTTTCTTCAACACTCCTGAGAAAGTCATTTCCTCAGCAATGTCCCCATGGCCATTCCCAGATTGTGGTGAGTATGGAGGCCACACCTCAATATGTAAGATTGAGAGAGATTGGAAGGCAGCCTAGAATGCTGAACTCAGGCCTTACATACATAAATATATTGCTCCAATCTCAAGCTAGACATGGTGGTATTTGCCTGCAATCCCAGTGCTCAAAAAGTTAGAGACAGACAGATTGCTGGGGCTTGCTCACTGGTCAGCCTAGTCCCCATAAAAGTGAGAGAACCTCTCTCAAAAACCAAGGCAGAATGAGACTACAAGGGGTTCCACAGATAGATCTACAGGTTTAGCGCTCCCCCCCCCTCTCTCTCTCTCTCNCACACACACACACACACAACTGGCCACATTGGACAGTAAGTTGATGTGGGACTGAGCCTCAGACCACCGTTGTAGAGCTCTGGTACTCATCTGATACACATGATGGTCTGCTCATTGGTCACCAAACATAGCCTTGCATGTCCAGAGCCCAGCACTGCATTAGTAACAGGGAGCTAGGCGTTTTGTGAGTGTTCCTGTTTCCTTGCAATGTGAGGCTAACATCATCTCTGGACAGCAGAGGACTGAGAAGATCAACTGTAGCCAAGTGGGGATTCTTCCCCATTCATGCAGCCTTTGGTGGTTTTTCTAAGCCTAGCTAGTGCTGGTCCTTCTTCTAGCATCCAACTGTTTTCTCTGTTTTTCTTACTCAACCTTCTCTTCTGAAGATTGTGACTTTGCTCATCTGTTTCCCACCTGGAATTCTCTGCCTTACTTTTAAAGATAAATTGTTTCTGTTAGGGTGTTTCATCATAGCAACAAAAGTGTAACTAAGAGAATTGTGAAGTTGCATTTTTTTAACTACATCTCCATTTGAGAGTTTGTGAGATTTTAGTTCCCTCATTGAAGTAAATCATATTCATATATTCATTTTGTCGTGGGCTGCCTTATGTCTTGAATGACACAGAAACCTTTATTTTCTGTATTCATCCAGTGGTCATGAGCAACTTGGGTTTACCTGAAAGGGGAGCTGAAAATGAAAAAGATGGGGGAGGGGAGAGAGAAGAATGAAGCCAAGACATCTAAGATTAATATTCAGCACTTCTGTTTATACAGGAAGAGCTCACAGACCCATCCTTTGTTTCAGCTGGATTGTGTTGCAGAGCAAGGTAGGTGGTTAGTCTGTTCTTCTAACTTCCTGTAGGAAGTTGCACTTGCTACCAAGGTGGATAACTCCGCCTAGGTCACTAAGGTCCAAAGGGGCAAACTCTCAAGGTCTATTCACCCTGCTTATGGCTGGAAAAAACCTGCTCGAGGCTTGGAAGGGCAAAGTTTTCAGACTTCTTCACACATGATGTTGCATTGCTTATGCTTTTCTTCTTGGTTGAGCCCTAGCCACTTTTCTTTTAGAACTTCATAGAAAACTGCTGTTGGAAAGGTCATGTGGAACTGATTAAGTCAACAGCACCTAGAAACATGTCATTCAGGGCGAAAGAGATTTGACATTTTATACATGCCCTTGGGAGCTACTAAGATCCCAGTTTTCCCGGATTCCCACACCCTCATAACACAAGGGCTAACAATAAGATTTGCTGAGTTGTTCAAGGTCTTATTTGCCCCTGTCCAGGTGTATGCTTGCTTTTCAGGTATTGCTCAAAGGTTTGGATATTGAAATCTTCATCTACCATAAACCATTGAGATAAAAGTTGACGTTCACATACAGTCTAAAGAGCAAGCTTCAACAAAATGAACTCATCGGCTGAGTTTGGCATAGCACACAGCTCAAGGGCTAGTGACTATGTGCTAATTAACTTAATTGATGAATGGTAAGCAGGCAATGGGTAATGTTGTAAAGCTTGTAAGCTCAGGAAGAAGCAAGACACAAAAGCCTACCTTCTGGGGACTACCAGACTTTCCGTTTTGATTATATATTCAGGTCTGCAGAGCAGTTTGGGGTGGCTTATCCCTTCCTGGAAATGGTGTGACACACATATGTGATTCATAAACAGTGACAGCCATGAAAACCTGTATAGCCATTTTCCCTTTCTTTTCTCTCCTCTACTTCCAGTGTGGTTTGAATGATCCTGTATCTTTAAGTGAAATATTTATGAAAGTGTTTGAAATTTGAAGTAATTATGGATATTTTCAGCATTTTGTGGCACAATCATTTTCAAAGGAAAGGTTAGAGGCATTAGGGAATCCTAAAACACTTTCAGAACTGTGAGCTTAAACCCACTTTCATAATAACAGAAGTATGTTGCTTGCATTTTTATGATATTGATATTTTCATGCAGATGCAAAATTATGGGTACAGCTATTTATACTTCAGCACAAATTGAGTTAAGTCTCAAAAGCAGTTGATGTCATAGACTGTTTTACTGACAGAATGGTGATGTTAATTATTGCCATCCTGGAACCGGCTTTACAGTCAGGAACTGGCTTAATACTCACCAGTTACCTCCAAAAACAATGACAACAATGATGTTATTCCTGGGCAACCATGAGAGGACTGGCATGTCGGTTGCCATGGCAATCACCATATATTCCCACCTGCCTGCCCTTACCTGCCCACGGCAGTGCCTGTGGGTAAGTGACAGACCAAATAAAAGGTGGAGTCCCCTGACCTTCACTCTCTTCCCTTCTTTTTGGAAATCCCCCTTTGTCATTTCCCCCAGAATAACATCTCCCATGGAACTGTGCTGGTCTGATGTGATCTGTCCTACGAGCTGCCATTCTAACACAGCATTTGATGCTGAAACTTGGATATCACTAAACTAAAGTGTGCCACCAGCAGGGACCATGACGGACTGACCACCTCTACTGCTGCCGGTCCTTTATTGGTTACTAGGGGTAACATTATTATAACTCCTGGATACAGAGGTGACCAGTAACCATAAAGTCAGCTCCTGCTGAGGCTTGGCACTGGCCTTCAAAGCATACCGTGAGAGAGATGAAAAGGCACGTAGACAAAAATAGCATATGCTGGCACAGGCTGTAGCCACTGCCCCAAACTCCTGGTCTTCTAAAACTCAGAGACAACCAGGCTCTTGCTACAAATATGGTCAACAAGGGCATTGGGAGAGGGCTTTCCCTCACTCCTGTAAGCCAAAGGGGCAATGTCCTAGGTGCCATCAGGAGGGACATTGGGCTGTCAAATTGCCCTCACGTCTTGTAGGACAAAGGGAAATCACTCCTAGGTAACCCTCCAGCCAAGCTCCTAGGCTTGGCTATAGATGACTGAAGAGGCCTAAGCTCCCTTGAGCCAGCCACTGCCCTCGTTATTAGGGAACCCCACATAGTCATCATGGTATGTGTGTAGCCCATTTCTTTCCTCTTGGACACTGGAGCCACCTACTTGGTCCTAATGGAGTTTTGGAGACACAACTCCCTCTCTCATTTCCCTGTTGTCAGAGTAGGAGGGCAACATTTCCTTCCTCTCAAGACTCCATGACTTAGTTGGAATTTTAGGGGTATACTCACCCATTCCTTTTTTGGAAGTACCACCATGTCCTGGCCCCTTATCAGGAAGGGATCTTCTAGATAGGTTGTGAGCCTCTATTTCCTTTGCTCCTCTAATTCACCTAAACCCAAGCTTGCTAGCAGCCCCTCTGTTCCTTCTAGGCAGTCAACCTACTAACCCTTACATGCCCTTTCCTTTAACAGCTTCTCATGTAGATCCCCAAGTCTGGAATGTCCAGAACCCCTCTGTTGCTAAACAAGGATTGCAAGCTGGTAGAACCACTCTGGAAATCAGGCTGGCAGGTCCTCAGAAAACCTGAGGACAAGCTATACCACTCTTGGGCATATACCAAGAAGATGCTCCAACATGTAATAAGAACACATGCTCCACTATGTTCATAGCAGCCTTACTTATAATAGCAAGAAGCTGGAAACAACTCAGATGTCCCTCAATAGAGGAATGGATACCGAACACGTGGTACAATTGCACAATGGAGTACTATCTAGCTTTTAAAATCAATGACTTCATGAAATTCACAGGCAAAATGGATGGAATTTGAAAATATAATCCTGACTAAGGTAACCCAGTCACAAAAGGACACATATGTTATGCACTCATTGATAAGTGGATATTAGCCCAGAAGTTTGAAATACCCAAATTACAATTCACCGACCATACGAAGCTCAAGAAGAGGGAAGACCAAAGTGTGGATGCTTCAGTGCTTCTTAGAAGGAGGAACAAAATACTCACAGGAGGGAATATGGAGATAAAGTGTGGAGCAAAGACTGAAGGAAAGGCCATCCAGAGACAGCCCCACCAGGGGATTCATCCCATATATAGTCACCAAACCCAAACACTATTGCAAATGAAGAAAAGTGCTTGTTGTCAGGAGACGTATATGGCTGTCTCATAGAGGCTCTGCCTAAGCATGACACATACAGAGGCTGATGCTGGCTTCCAACCATTGTACTGAGTGTGGGGGTTCCCCATGGAGGAGTTGGCAAAGAAATTGAAGGAGTTGAGGGGATTTGCAGCCCCATGGGGGAGCAATAGTGTCAACCAGACAGATACCCTGGAGTTCCCCAGGACTGGACCACCAACCAAAGAGTACACATGAAGGGACCCATGGCTCCAGCCACAATTATTGCTGAGGATGTCCTTGTTAGACATAAGTGGAAAGAACAGCCCTTGGTCCTGTTGGTGTTCAATGCCTCAGTGTAGGGGAATGCCAGGACGGGAAGGCAGGAGAGGGTGAATGGGTGGTAGAGAGATGGCCGGGGATGGGCATGGAATAGGAGGTCCTGGGTGGGAAATCTGGAAATCGTATAACATTTGAAATGTAAATAAAGAAAACATCCAATAAAAGAAAATTAATTACTTGACTCTACCAGGTACATCATCCAAGCTCAGTACCCTCTTTCTCTCCAGAGCCTCAGGGAACTTAAACCTATCATTTCTATCTTCTTAAGGAAAAAAAAAAAATTCTTTGCCTTACCTCTTCCCCCTTTAACGCTAACATACTAGCAGTTAAGAAACCTAATGGAGCCTATCTTCTGATATGAGATATCAGGAACCTTAAGTCTGCACTGGCTTCCCTCCCTCTTGTTGTGGCTAACCCTTATACACTTCTGTACACTATCACCTTGGGCACTTCTTACATCTCGGTCCTTGATTTAAAGGATGCATTTTTTTTTTTCTATCCCTCTAGATGCCCAGTCATAGAACATATTTGCCTTTACCTGGACAGATCCTGACATCCATGTTTTTATCCAACTTACCTGGATGTTTTTACCTCTGAGATTCTGGGATAGCCCACAATTATTTGTCCAGGCCCTGGCTTTTGACTTACTGGCTCTGTCTCTCCCAAATCTAAGAATGTTCATTACTTAGAGAATATTCTTCTCTGTAGCTCCTCTCTGAAAATTAGCCAAGTTGACACAGCTGCTCTTCCGAATTCCTTTTCCAGTCAAGGCTACAGGGTCTCACCTTCTAAAGTCCAACTGTCAACACCTCAGGTCACCTATATCAGAATAACAATTCCCCCAACCCACAAGGCTTTACCTTAGATAGAAAGAATCTGATGCAGTCTCTAACTGTTCCTTCTACAAATGAGATTTTTATCATTCCTAGTAATAGCCAGTTCTTAAGTTCCTGATTACCTTTTCCCTCCTTGCCTGCCCCTTATATGAAACAGCATTAGGTCCCACCCATGAACCTCTTCTCAAAACTGTTTCAAAGCCTTTCCTAAGGCTCCAACAGGATCCACTTAAGGCCCCAGCCTTACATCTCCCTGACCTAGCTAGTACCTTGTACTTCTATTGGAAAAGAGAGATTTGCCCTTGGAGTCCTAGGTAACCAACTGATACCCTCTTTTGCATCTATAGCATACCTGTCAAAAAAAAAAAAAAAAAAACTAGGTCTAACCATCCAAGGATGGGCACCTTGTATTCGTACCTTAACAGATGCTGAACTCCTTATTTGAGAGAAACAAACAAAACAAAACAAAACAAAACAAAACAAAAACAAAAACAAAAACAAAACTAACCTTTGGGTCAACTATAAATGTCTTCTCTTCTCATAATCTGTCACAACTCCTAACTTACAAAGTCTTCTGACTACCTCCCTCCAAGGTTCTTTTTCTTCCTGTAGCACTAATTGAAGTCTCCACATTCACCTTCCAGTCATGCCTGTATCTTAATATTTCCAATCTTCTTCCTCAACCAAATACTAATTACTCTCTATCTCACTCTGGCACTGAAACTTTAGAGGAACTATTACCTAATCCTTTACACATTCAGGAGGGCACATTGCCTCAGGCCATCTATACCTGGTATACACATGGCATTTCCTTTCTACATTTAGGTGCCAGAAGAGCTGGCTATGCTATAGTGTCAGACACAGTAGTGGTTGAGTCACAGCCCTTCCGCTCATACCAGAATCAACAACCTGAATAACCCTTACTTGTGCCTTTCAACTGGCACAGGAACAATGCCTCAACATCTACACAGACTCCAAATACACTTTCCATATCCTCCTCTCCCATGCTGCTATCTATAAGGAGCACAGGTTGCTTATGACAAATGGAAAATTAGTATCTAATGTAAAGCAAATTATGGCCATGCAAAAGGCCTCCTAGATCCCCACAACTATTGGGATGGTCCACTGCAGATCCTACCAGATGGATGACTACCCTTGGGGAAGGGAAACAACTGAGCCAACAAGGCAGCTACAGCTGCAGTTCTTAGGGGTCTAGACTCATTTTACCCTCCCCAGTTCCCTCCTCTGAGAGATCATCTCCCAATTTGGTGTCCTGGCCTCCTTCCAGTCAGAAAATTGTCCTGAGTTCACTTCACAAATTTCTCAAACTCTATAAAAAGCCCTAGACATTCTTACCCTGAAACCTGTATCCCCACCCCCAGTCACTGACACTTGTCAAACTCTGTCCTATTTTCACCAACTCTTCCATCTTACCATCCAAGCAATGTCTTATATTGTTAAGACCCACCTACAACCTACTTCTGAGGACTTAAGTTTCTTAAAATCTATCTCTGCCTCTTGCAACATCTGTCAGCTCCAGGTATCATAGTACCCCTTTCCCAACCTATCAGGTTAGAGGTTCCCTTCCTGGAACTGGCGGGCAACTTGACTTTACCCATATGCCCAGAAACTTGACTTTACCCATATGCCCACTGTCAAAAGTGCCAAGTACCACCTGGCCTTGGTGGACACCTACTCAGGGTGGTGGGTGGAGGCATTTTCCACAATTATCAAAGGGGCTCAGTTTCCTTCGCTGAGAGATCATCCCCTATTTGAAGTCCCAGCCTCTTTCCAGTCATACAATGATTCTGAGTTCACTTCCCAAATTTCTCAAACTCTATATAAAGCCTTAGACACCTTCTGGCCTTTTCATGTTCTCTACCACCCCAATCTTCAGGTAAGGTAGAAAGAACTAACCACTCCCTAAAAAACACTCTTGTCAAACTGTCACAGGAACTTATCTCTGTCAGCAGAGATAACACCTTATTAGCCTTGCTTCTTCCCCTGAGCCAATTGCCATCCCAGCTAATGAGATCAAGTAATGAAACATGGGAGGAAGAAATTGAGAAAGAAACAAAAGAGGGAATTGAAAGATCTGAGAGCCTAGGGTACCAATAAAAGATGAGCTAAGAGTCCACTATATAGACAGACAGCTCTGGAGACTCCTATCTTCTAAACAGGGCATTTTCTCCTTCAATACATGCCTGTTTCCACTCACTCTGAGCCCCTAATCTTTCCTTTTTATAGTAACTGTTCCACTTCTTTTTCATCACTGGGAAGAACTCAGACACATGCCAACTGACCCATAGAACAGACACTCAAGTTAGAAAGCCACCTAACAGGAGCTTGTGGAGAACGTGAGGTCATTAGGGGTGTCCCTCTGTAAAAAATAATATCCCCAGCCTCCTTTTCTCTCTATTTCTTTGTTTCCTTATCAGCAATCATAGAGTGAATTTATTCCTTTCCTACTTGGTCCTGATATAATACTATAATAAGCCCCAACACAGTTCATATAAAAATGAACTGAAATGAAATCAAGAGGCAAACTAAACCTTTCCCCTTTAAATTTAATATATCAAATATTGTGTTCCAAAATGAAAACACACAGTTTGCCTCGTAATTCTCTTTTATTTTTACTTATGAATTCATTACATAAATATAATATTGTTATCAATTTTTGAGAACTTTATATATGCATACAATATCCTTTTATCATATTTATCCCCAGTCCTCTCCATAACTCCTCTCAGATTTGCAATATCCATTCTCCCCCAACCCTGTCCAAACTTCGTTTTTCTTTTCTTCCTCATTTAATAATAATATGGTTATTCTAATTTGTGCTATCCACATACTCATTGATGCATCCTCTGGCCTGTGATTCAGGTCAGAGCCTCACTCTTAAAGAAAACTCTCTCTTA
This sequence comes from Mus pahari, assembly GCF_900095145.1. Lineage (NCBI taxonomy): Eukaryota > Metazoa > Chordata > Mammalia > Rodentia > Muridae > Mus > Mus pahari. The sequence goes on along the minus strand of NC_034594.1, from coordinate 77,101,173 downwards.
GGAGCCAGCAACTGCCATACAGCTTCTTATAGGTGTGGGAACTCATGATCCTGGGATTTCATAGGATATCCATTGGCTTACCACCTTCTGTGAATCCATGAGCATCAATGACCAGAAAAGTTTGTCTCCTTCTTGTTCTTCCCTGCCTTTTAGTTCTGCCAATGTTCTGTCCTATTTCATGATGGACTGTGAGCCTTGGAATTGACAGTGTGTGTTGCAGATGTCCCACTAGTAGTTGAGCATTCCAAAGACATTTCTTTGCACTTGGATCAGATATAGGTCCTCCTTTTTATTTTCTGCTCTGCTTGGAGATTTAAGCTGGATAATTCAAAAGAAATTGTAAATTTAATCAAATCAACTTTTTCTGCAAAGATCTCCCTTCCATTGGAGCATATCAATATATATCCTCCCTCATCTCAATCTCTCTGTATGTCTGACTTAACAAACTCATTTATTCTTGAAACCATTACATGAAAAGTGTGCTCTTCCCCCAGCCTTGAGCTGACTAAATAGACCTTAAGTGTTTGCCAGAGTTGGACCTTAATGACCTAGGTGGAATCTTCCACCCTGAGGCACCTGCAGTTGTGACTGCTCACTGAGCTTGCTTTGCAACAAAATCCAGCAGAAACAAAGGATGGAGTCTGTGGGCTGTCCCTATGTAAATACAGTGCTGAATATTAAACTTTGATCCTTGATCAGAAACTTTGTTTTGGCTTCATCCTTACCTCGGACTTCCCTGCCCCTCCTCCTTCCTTTCTCATTTCCAGTCCCTCTTCCAGGTAAACCAGTTCATGCATGGCTGATGGACAGCTACAGAAAAGTAATCAAGAATATATATATATATATATTCTTGTAAATATATATTCATAGTAAATAATATATATATACATATATATATATTATTTACTATATATTTTATATAATATAAATATATATATTTCTCCCCCCCCAAGGGAATATTTTTCAAGTAGAAAATATGTTCATTGAACCCCGAGAATAAGTTCAAGTGACAAACCACTTGAAAATAATTCAAAAGCACAGATTGGCCATAAAATACCAGTGACAGGAGGAAGTGAAGTTACACATAGTATGACCAGTGGAGAGGGCTGTGAGTTGTCAGCCTTCCAAACACAGGACAGGTGGCTAACTTCTAGGAATATATTCAATGTAAAATGTAGAAAAGCAGGGCCAGCATGATACTTATCAATAATAAGATGGAAAATCTGAGTTCCATTCCCAGAACCCAAATAGTAAAAAGACAAAGCCAACTCACACGCACTCTGACCTCCACAGCTCTGTGACACACAAGAGTACACAACTGTCCCCACCAAACACACACAAGTTTTAGAAAGCCTTGAGGTAGGGTGAGATCTCAATTGTTAATTTCTTGCCTTACAAGCGTAAAAACTTGGCTTCGGTCTGCCAGAATTCCTCTCAAATGGGGAAAAAAATGCTGGGTCATCCTAGCACTGAGAAGGAAAAAAAAATTTAAAAAAATTTCTAGGTTGCCAGTTCCTAGAATGTCTTACCTATGGACTGGATTAAGTAGTAATGTCTCAATGTTGTAGAATATCCAGTGTTTTCAATTTAATGTCAGGGGCTTATTAATATGAGAACCGATATCCTCACTCTTTAATTAATTATAGAGAGTAGAGTAAGTGAGGGGATTTTATTTCATAATCCTTCAGAACTAGAAAAAATAGTGTACCTATTTAGCACACAAGAATTTTCTTTTTTATATCCTTGGTTAAAATACCTCATCTCCTTTATTTAACCCAATTGCCTGAGTACTTCAGGAACATATAACCTCCCAAGAATGCAATGTAGCCCCTCACCCAAATTCCTGAACCTCTTAGTTCAGGATGGAGAGCCTTATATAATGTGTATCATAGGGCTTGAGTTTCCTTTATCCTCCTGACATATGGGCTCAATGACACAGACAGTAACTTTTAAGACCAAGATAGACAAAAGTGCCTGGGCGAGAAGATACCAACTGCCTGCTAAGGAAGACAGAGTAGTGTTTCCTGCTTGGGTGATGATCTTGAAGTCTAATTAATGCACTCACAGTGTAAATAAACCATATTGATTTATTTCTTGTGGTTAACAGTTTCTCTCCAAGTTTTCTTTGAACAAAGGAAATGTAAAATACTACAGTGCCATTGTACTAAACCAAACACAACCAATCTGCCCCATTGCATCCACAGTTCATTTAATAAGAGTATAAATCAGGCCATTTTCATCTCTGGATTTTGAAAGTACCACACAATTGTAAAAATCAGAATAAAGATCCATTATGATCCCCAGAACACAGGAAAGTGCTAGATGGATATGGCAGCCTACCTCTAATCCTAGCCACACTACAGGTAGACATAGCGGATCCCATAAGCAAGCTGCTAGTCAGACTAGTGCAATTTTTATACACTGAATTCAGTTTATAAGCAGGAAGGGACTAGGAAAGACACTGGACATCAACTTCTGGACTCCCCACTTATACATGTTGAGGTTACCACATGAAGGCACACAAGCATACACACTACAAACATGCATGTTTCAAAATATTAAGGATTAAAACAGTTGAACTCTGAGTTTGAAGCTGTGCTCAGCAATGAACTGTTTATGAACTTGTCCTGTCATAAACCACTGACAATTGTTCCAGATCCTTCTACAATGAAGAAACTTCCCTGGCACTAAGTAAAAATATGGCTCCTTTATAATAATAAAGCACTGTGTAGATATAATGTAAATTCAGAAGCCTCTTAAATAGCAACCTTGGTTCCATCTGTCTGTTAAAAAGAAAAACTCATAATTGCTTGCAATCATTTTTATTTACCATTTTCTCAACTGTTTAGCAGCTGCTATAGGGTGGAGGACAGAAGGGCAGGAGGAGATGTGGTTAATTAATAAAAGTCATTCTCTGCCTTGGTTTCAAATGTTGTCACTGCTTAAAATGTCAAAACTATGCCCGTGTCCCACTCTCTAGCTTATAACATCTCTAACTGAACACAGACCGAATGTTCACCCCCAGAAAACTTAGAATAGACAAGGAAACCTGACTGCCTCCCTCTGAATGACTTGCTGAAGGCATGGCAAGGGAAGAATCACTACTGGCGAATATTCAACTGTCTGAGAAAATAGATTACATGTATTTCCACCTTAACTTTCAAATTTAGCTTTTCAAGTGAACCAGCAAGTCAATAAGTCAATCTAGCAAGACACTGCCCAAAGAACATCAGTTTCTAGAGATACTGGTAATCCCGTGTGGGGGGGGGGGGGGACACACACACACACACACACACACACACACACACACACACACACACACACACACACACACACACACACACACAATGTAGGACAGGTATATCTTTAAGAAAGAAGGCTCTCAGTGGGTGCATTTGTAGGTACACTGCAGGTAAATCTGCAGGACACAATTAAAGGTACTGAGATGTATCAGACCCTGGCCATATGATGTTCACAGGCATGGGTGTTTAAATGCAAAGATCATATCACTTGTTTTCTCCACACCAAGATGGTACAGGGACATCACCTCAGCAGTTCCTCAGCAGGTTCTGATAAAAGTTGTTCTGTTTCCCAACAGACTATTTCCATTTTGAAGTCAACAATGAGGCAGACTTATCTCCATCTAGCTTTCTACAGCCATGTTTTAAGGTTGTGTTTTCCTAGAAGTTTACAAGAAAAATATTAAGATATGTTGGGAGCAGGTTCACTGGGCAAAATGCGTGCTGTGCAAATATGAGGAGTTCAGCTGAATCCCACGAGGGTCTGTGTTTTAAAAGTCCAGGCACAGTTTCACAAATTTCTAATGTTAGGACTCAGGAGGAGAGACAGGTAGGTCTGTATGGCTCTCTGGCCAGTGAATATAGACAAATCAGTGAGCTACACACACAGAAAGAGAGCCTATCTTAAAAATAGCACATGAAGACTGACTAAGGAAGACAAGTGACATCAACCTCTGGCCTCCACACATACATAAGTATGTGTATATATACACACCTATAAAATACCTATTCAACACACACACACACACAGTTTGTCAGAAATGATGGAATATACCACTTAAGATGTGAAGTATTCTGAAGATTAAGTGTATGCTAGAGGTTAATTTCACATTGATGGTAGAGGATGATGAATGACTATCATTAAAGTCCCTGAGCAGCCTAAGAATTCTTCCTCTGCAGAGAATGCTGAACACCTGTTTCCAAAGTATTTAAATCTTAGTGTTCATCTAGATGTAAGGCTTCTGCTGCATTTGGAGTAGAATTCTGACACCTAGTCTCCTGTGTTAGAATGCTCAACTGCAGACTCTACCACTGTTCATACAAGTAACTTTTTCGCCTGCTCAGATCTCACTTCAGCAAATGACACTGGGAGATACTGTTACCCTATGGTTCTCTGTAAATGTATGCCCCAAGGAGGAAGCATACTCACCTATGTGGTCTCTAGTACATTCACCAGTCATCAGCCAGGAAGCTCCGACATTACAGGCCAGTGACCTTTGACACTGCATATGTGATCAGGTTCTCTATTCTCTGGCAGCCTTCCAGGGATGTCTGGTCACCTGGCCTATCCATGCCAAGAATACTATTACCTAGAATGTACTATATCCACTCTGCTTTCTTAAGTACTCCCCATCCACTCAATGAGATTGTGGTTGCTACACAGAACTCATTTTTTACTCTGTACTTACAGCTGTAGAGTTGAACCCAGTCTTCCTCCACTTCAGTGATCCCTTCACTGGTAGCCCTGAATAAATCTCTTTCCTCCTCTCTCTCTCTCTCTCTCTCTCTCTCTCTCTCTCTCTC
>NC_034594.1:77067606-77096305 GCF_900095145.1 Mus pahari | reverse complement strand
TTTTTTTTTTTTTTTTTTTTTTTTTTTTTTTTTTTGTTTCTCTGTCTAGCCCTGGCTGTCCTGGAACTCTCTCTCTCTCTCTCTCTCTCTCTCTCTCTCTCTCTCTCTCTCCCTCTCTCTCTCTTGCTTTCTCTACTTCTGCCTTTCTTTTTCTTTGTGTATGTGTATGCATGTGTGTCTGTGTATACAGATATGTATGCTGATATGTATTAGGAATCTGGATCCTAGAGAAATACTCAGGTGTCATCCCATAGGTGGCAATTACATTTTATTGTTATTATTATTAAAATTTTTTCGTACAGTATTTCTGAGCATGATTTTCTCTCCCTTATCTCCTCTCGGGTTCTCCTTCTCTTCCGACCACATACTTTCTTTCTCTCTCTGAATAAAATAAAAATCAAAGAATAAAATAAATTGAAAAAAATCTAGCAAACAAAAGGAAAAAAGAAACTAAGAAAGAACATGCACAGAGAGAAAGAAAAAATTAAAAAATTATCCACAAAAACACAAAAACAGAATCAATAATATACTATCAAAAGACCAGTAAGATTTCTCTTAAAAGTATTAGATTAAAAATCTCCAAAATTTCCTGAGTTCATTTTCTGTTGGTCATCCTACTGCTGAGCATGGGGTCTGCCCTTAAGTATGGTTTGTATACTCAGTAAGACTCCATTGGAGAAACTCCCTTTTTCTTTGGGTATGGTTGTCCATTTAACATAGCTTCCCCCTCTCATCGGGAACTATGTTTCGGACCTGTGTAGGCCTTGTGCAAGCTGCCACACTCTTTATAAGTTCATATGTTTTAATCATTTTGTATCTGCAAGACACAGTTTCCATCCTCTCTGGCACTAACAATATTTCCACTTCTTCTTCCACATAGTTATCTGAGCCCTGAGATGAGTGATTTCCTGGTAACATCCCATTTAGGTCATCCATTTAGTCCCTCTCTGTACATTGCACAGTTTTGGGTCTCTGTATTAGTTCCAATATACTTTAAGAGGTAGCTCCTGTGATGATGGCTGTGTGAGACTCTCATCTATAGGTAGAGCAGAATGTCATTAGGAGTCATTTCCTTGCTTCCTTTGCAGATGAATAATATTTGGTTTTCTTCTGGGTCTGTTGGACTATCAGAAAAGGGTCAGCCATGAGTTTTATCTCATGAAGTCAGCCTTAAATCCAATCAGGTACCAGTTGGTTGCTCCCACATTTGTACCATTTAATAATGGTACTAGGAGGTCATCATTGTGGATCAAAAGTCTGTAGCTGCGTCAGGGAATGATCACCTTCTTTTTAGGCAGGATCTCTCACTAACCTGGAACAAACCAAGTATAGAAAGCTGGATATTTAGCCCAGTTCAATGGATACAACCTGGCTCTGTTTCTGTATCTGCAGGATGATAAGCCTATGTCACCATACCCAACTTTTTCCAATCTGTTCTGGAGTATTAACTCAGACTTCCACTCACCAAGGCTGACTTAGATACAGCTGCTGCTGAATGTCAGATCAGTTAACAGCAGAGACCAGCACTGAGTTGCAGATATAGCACAATTCCTCTACGTGACCAGCCAGCAACCTGTTAGCAGGTTGACTGCATAGGACCACTTCCTCCATGGAACAACATTTTGTTCTTACTGGAGTAGATACTTATTCTGGTAATGGATTCGCCTTTCCTACACAGAATGCTTCTGCCAAAACCACCATCCACAGACTTAAAGAATGCCTTATCCATCATGATGGTATTCCACACAGTATTGCTTCTGACCAAAGAACTCATTTCACAGCCAGAGAATTGCAACTGTGGGCCCATGATCATTGAATCCACTGGTCTTACCATGTTCCCCATCATCGTGGAGTAGCTGGTCTGATAGAAAGATGGAATGGCCTTTTGAAAACACAGTTACAGCACCAATTAAGTGCCAGCATCATGGAGCACTGGAGAAGAGTTCTTCGGAAGGCAGTAATATATGCTGTGAATCAGCATCTGGTATATGGTACAGTTTTTCCCATAGGAAGGATCCATGGGTCCAGTAATCAAGGGATGAAAAAGGGAATAATTCCACTCACTATCACTCCTAGTGACCCTCTAGGAAAAGTTTTGCTTCCTGTCCCCAAAACTCTAGGTTCCACTGGGCTAGAAGTTTTGGTTCCACAGGAGGTAGTGCTTCTCCCAGAAGTCTGGAACCTCAGACTTCCCCCCTGGTCATTTTGAGCTTCTAATACCCTTAAACCAACAGGCAAGAAGGAGATAACAGTGTTAGGAAGGGTGATTGATGCAGATTTCCGTGGGAAAATTGGATTGCCTCTCCACAATGGAGGTAAGAAGAATTATGCCTGGAGTACAGGAGATCCCTTAAGCCATCACTTAGTACTACCATGTCCCATGGTTAAAGACAATAGGAAACTACAACAGTCTAATCCAAGCAGGGTGACAAAGGACACAGACCCATCAGGAATGAAGGGATGGGTTACTCCTCCAGAAAAAGAGCCAAACCCTGCTGAAGTGCTTGCAGATTGTAGAGGAAATACAGAATGGGTAATAGAGGTAGGTAGTTATAAATACCAGTTAAGGCCACATAACCAGTTGCAGAAACAGGATTATAAAGTAATATGGATGCTTTTGTTTTATTCTGTTAAGATACATTTGCTTTTCTTCCAATTGCCTTAACATCAATTGATATTTAAGGAGAGATACTAAAAGAATGTTCTGAAGGGACATTGCCCCATTGTAAATTTACAAATGAATTTGTGACTGTACAAGGAATAGGAATATCATGTTAGGTGTATTCATAATCTTGTTATTGTTTTATGTGGGCATGACATGTTATTTGTGTCAAGTTAATAAGGGGTAGATTGTAGTAGCTATTCCTGGTTGTCAACTTGACTATATCTGTATTGAACTACAATGCAGAATTGGAAGGCTCACCTGTGATCCTGTCTTGAATCTGGGAAATACACATTTCTGACCTGGATCTTGGCATGGAGGTCTTAAGGCATAGTGGATATGAATCCCAGGAAACCAAAGCAAGAAAATCTCTGAGTTCAATGTCATCTGGGACAAAGCAAGTTCCAGATCCAGGCATGGTGGTAGGTACCTTTAATCTGGGCCACAGTTTCACTGGAGACCTACAAAAGGACATTGGAAGAAAGAAGATACTCTTCTTCTGCTGCTTGCCTTGTGGAACTGAGCAACACCTAGATCTTTGGACTTCCATTGAAAGCTGCTGGGGAGTTGGGGAGTTGTACTACAGACTGTAAGTCATTAACAAATTCCCTTACTTTATAGAGACTACCCATTAATTCTGTGACTCTAGAGAACCTTGAGTAATACACACATCAAATTTCCAGACTACTAAACACCACCTTAGGAACTACTTCCTAGGAAACCTGGCCCACTCCAAGCTCCTTCCACTGATGAACACTTGTCAGGAACAAGAGGATAGAAAAAGTACTATTCACACCTAAACAAAGGGATGCATCACTTTGCCAACAGACATAAGACCCCTTTTTCTGGGCTTGTGGTCAAGCAGTGGCACCAAGAGCCCAGGCAAGGGCTCTCTCACTGGGTGAGATTGAGAGATATCCGGCCAAGAAAGGAGGCTGTAGAAACTTTGTGAGAAAGGGATGCTTGACTTCATTTCTTGGAAGCAAGTTAGAACTAGCCAGGGATAGATCTGAGAAAGATGTGGGTAAACAACTCAGAGGGATGGCAAATGCACAAGTTTGACCAGTAGTCAGAATCTAGGCCAGATATTTTAAGGTTTTTGGTGTCATATCTAAGAATGAAATAAAAGTGTACATAGGTTTGCAAAAGTAGCAAGATCATTTAAATCAAAGTGACTCAGTATTGCATTCAGCAAACACTTTCAAAATTGAAGGCCATGTAAGTGAGGGTGCTTAGTATCCCTGCTATTGTTTGAATGCTCCATTTTTGTTTTTGTTTTTGTTTTCAAAAGAAGGAAAACATTGTTTGATAAGGAACTTCTTGGGTTGTCCTTCATTTTCAAGTTATATAAATATTTCCTCATGGAGCATGTCCTATCCCATAATGCAGCTGATTTTATTTATATACACACTTAATTGTATACAGGTATAACACTATACACAGTGGATTCTTCTTAAAAGCTGCACAGATTGTCCTATTGTGTATGTACCCAAAACCAGTCCAGGCCAGATTGCCCATCTTTCTTTGATTCTGGGTGTGTTCCCAGATTGTCTCAATAATTACAGGACATTTTCAAGGGTTCCTAAGGATAATAACAGATTTCCATTGTTTAAAGCAGGTACATCTTGATACAAGTGGAAAACCCAGGTTGCCAACTGGTTCCTTGGTGCATTGTTAGGAAAGGCAAACATATATAGTCCATACTAAGTGGAGTACAAAGTTGAAAGTGATTATAAGAGGGAGACAGAAAGAAAAAAGATACACTGTATATTTTCCATGTGATAATTAATATTTACTGTTAGATTTGCAGAATCCACAACCTAGAATCTACATGGCATACCTATGAGCTTGTCTTTGAGGATGTTTCTAGATGGGGTTAATAGAGGTGAGAAGACTCATTCTAATGATAGGCAGCCTTGTGTCATCTTTTGCGGTTTCTGACAGAGTAAAAGGAAAGTGAGCTGACACTAACAATCATCACTCTCTGCTTTCTGACTGGATGCAATGTGACCAGCTGCATCATGCCCCTGCCTCCGTACTCTGCAGTTTAGATTTAGAATCACCATAAACACCTGGTCTGGATACATAGATGAGAGAGAGAGAGAGAGAGAGAGAGAGAGAGAGAGAGAGAGACAGAGAGACAGACAGAAAGAGAGACAGACAGAAAAAATATATAAAGAGAGGTAGAAAGACACAGAGACAGTTTTTTAGATCAAGTAAATTAAAGTGGAAAGAACTACCCTGACAGTGTACATCACCAGGGCATGAGGTCCTAAACCACCAGCATTCATCTCTCCATTCTTCTTGGCAGTGGCCATGCAATGTGACCATTTGTCTCATACACACGCTTCTGCCATCATGCCATCTTCAACATGATATGCTGTGCCCTCAAACTTTGAACCAAAATAACTTCTTCCTTCCTTAAGTTGCTTTTTTTTTTCAGTCATTTTATCACAGCAACAGGAAATCAATTAATATACTTCACTTTACCAGGACATGTCCACCACTCCTACCAAACCCTGCTTCTTTCATGCAGACCCATCACTGGAGTCTATGTCACTCAGTATTTACCTTCAGTCAAGATCCAACTGCACCTGTCTGAGAAAGGCCACGTCTATTTCCATATTCCTGTCTGACATACATTATCTTCTCTTTACCTGAATACTTCTTGACTTCCACTGATAATGAAATATCACAGTGATTAAGACTTCCTATAGACTCAATATTTGCAAGAATTTCTGGCTTCTCCAAGAATAGACCTTAACAACATCTGCAAAGGTACTGGCTGAGAAGGACATATATCAATTGTGGGTATTGTACTTTGATTGATTCTTTCTTTTGTTTTTAAATTCATATATTATTTATCATCCCTTTCTTTTTCAAGAAAAATAAAAGTACAGGGAAACATTAGCTTTGGGTTTTATTTTGTTATATGGCTATTTCTTGACATTTTAAAAAAAGCTTTCATAATAACTGGTATTTTTATTCTAAAGGCATTTTCATCTACTCCAGTCCACTGGCTCAACCTTAGCTAATTAAGATCACAAAATGATGAATCTATAAATATATAAAAGTTTATGGCAGATGTGTGGGCTGATATGAGTCTGCATACTAGGTGAGCCTATTTCCACATAAGAATAATAGCAGACCACCAAAGCTAATGTCAAATCACTATGTATCTGAAAATTCCTAGAAATATCTGATCTCCCTGCCTTGACCTTCTGAGTGCTGGGATTACAAGTTTTTACCATCACACCTAATTTATTCTGGTTAACAGCCTCCCAGGCCCGGTGTATACTAGGCAAGCACTTTACCAACTAAACTACTGCCCCATCCACCTTTCCTCTCTTTATGGGAGGAAAGAATAGGGAAGGAAGAATCATTCATACTTCCCAACCTCTAAGATCTTAGAAGTATTCTTTTAGAGCTTATGTCTAGAGTCATCCCAAAAGCTATAGCAGAGGAGTGCCCACAGTTGACTGCTCTGAACAATTCTGGTTGGGGACAGAACTTCTGTTGTCTCCTTGCCAAAACAAGGCTAATTATATCCTTTCCTATGTGAATCTCTGCAAAAGTGCTGAGGGTATAATCAGTTGCTAAAGCACTTGCCTTACAAGTGTAAGGACAAAAGTTGTTTATCATAACATTTGAGAAAAAAAAAAAAAACAGGTAGAGTCAAACACATGCAAGTCTAGCAGTGGTTGAGATAGAGTAGACAGACAGAACTCTGGAGCTCTTTCACTGGGCAGCAAGGTATTCTTTAGTAAAATTATAGGATAATGAGGAGCCTAGAGGTTATCTTCTGAGAAACACACACACACACACACACACACACACACACACACACAAAAAAAAAAAAAAAAAAAAACTTTTGGCAGAGTGCTTGTCTAGTGGTCTGACCCCGAACTGTCCTCTCTTGACAAGGTCTCTGCGCCTAGTATGTTCCATATATCTGTGCACCTTGCTCCTTCTTCTTTACATCTCCTCCTTGGCTAGTGAGTATCTAATTAATACTTCAGATGGCAGGAACCATCTCTCACTTCCCACAAAATCAATGTCTCTGCTCCAGCTCATCCTCAAATAGATCTATCTCAACTACTCACCAAATATCATATATTTAAAGAACTCATTAAGGTTGTGACTTTTACATTTCCTTATGTGATTATCTAATGCACATTTATTTCCCCCATCTGTAACATATCCTCCCTTGAGAGTTTTTCTATTTGACATTTACTTTGGTTTCTTTATCTGTTCTGTTCCCAGAACCTAACACATAGTGTATGGTACATCACAGATGCTCAATTAATATCTTTGAGCAATTATAGAGATGAAAATTATATTTATTCTTGTGATATTTTTAAGTATCAGAAAGTTGAAAAATTCTGTTATTCTTGTTTCTGAAGAGTAAGAAAACCATTCTGTAAGTTTTCTTGGGATACATGAATAAATGTCTGTTCATACAAGATAGGGCACCAACAATTCTCCAAACAAACAAAAACAAACAAAAACCATCCATGCAAACCTCACTAAGCAAACACATGGGTTTACTTGGAATGCTAAAGGCATTCCCAATGAGAGATTAATCATAACTGCAAGGGCTACTCAAAAGAAGTTGTGTTACCAAAATGCCTATACTAGAATGGATAACAACTCCTGAAACTTATTTCCTGCAGCTTCATGTGTGACTTTCAGGCACATTAACCAGTCACAGAGAGTCTTTTTCCTGAAGTTGTTAATGGTCTCTCTATATATAGCCTTATCAAGAGGTCTTTTGAATACTGTAACTTTCCAGAGCTTCCTAAGACTTCTGAGTTGATTTTTCTTCCCCCAGAATCTTGGGAGCTCTTATCTTCCCTCTGGGTGGGAATGTTTCCACTGGAAGGTAATAAATACATAACAGAAGCAAGCTTGCCCTGCACCAATGAGGATGAATTTATTCATCAGCCATTACTGTAGTTGTGTACAAACATACTTAGTGAAAATATCAGCTGCAGCATTGTTTGTAATAGTAAAAGCCAAGGTGCAGCACACATTATATTCATTCAAGAAACAAAGTAGAAAAGCACTATCCATTCACAAAGTGGAAAGTCAATGATTAGAGTATAAAGCAATGATGATTTTTATGCAGGTTCAGAAGGATTCCCATGGTAGAATACATAGTGGAAAAGCAAGACACAGAATAATCCACAAAGTGATTTGGGGCAAGGAGTATAGGCTTGACCCCAATATCTTTCATATGCTAAGCACATATTCTACCACTGACCTGCCTATCCCAGCATTTATGTTTGCTTGTTTATCATGAACTGACGTAGATTCTCTCATTTGGATAAGACATTTCTATACACAAAAAAAGAAAGTATATAGCCATGTTAACTTCATGAGGAAATGGGCTGGATAAGCTGCATAGTTTTTACCATGTACTATTCTGAAACATTGAATATTTGTGTACATTCAGTACACATAAATATAAACAAATATTGTGGCACACAGTTATACTCTAAGTACTCTGAAAGCTTAGGAAGGAGACAATGGTATCTATGGGGCTCACCTAGCCATATCAGGAAAGTCCCCTTCACTAAGAGACCCCAATCACAAAACATAAGGTAATCTTAGACACACATACACATATGGAGAGAGAGAGAGAGAGAGAGAGAGAGAGAGAGAGAGATTTTAATAAACAAACAACAACAAAACCCTCTAAAATGGAAGCAAGCACTCAAATTAACCAATATAAAGAACAGCATTTCTCTGTATTTCCATACATCAAAGTTGGCTTAGATGAAGTGAATCAGGTGTCCATGTGTTTATACCTCCAGGGCCTACATGTGTTTATACCTCCAGGTGGAGAACCTATAAGAATACAGTTCACATATTCCACGTCTGAATAGAGCAAATGCTGACTTACACATCTTAGTGTATCAGATGGGTTTTCAGGTTGAGTTGCCAAAAACTAGTTACTTTAAAAATAAATACAGATCCAAAGTATGATAAATATCCTCATGACATCCATATGGAGTATATGCACACTGTGTTTGGGAGAGAATGGAATTATGTAACGATACACCATGGTATAGTAGAGCTGAATTCTTTGATCTCATAAATAATAAAACTATCCCAGGTACTATATTAATTGAACTGTGACAGATATTCACTTCCTCTACCTCTGTGACTGTGCATTATCTGGTTCACCAACAGCTGATAGGAGAGAAGAGACACAGCAGGGACTCTTTCATTCTATCTTCCCTGGAAGGTCTTCAGATTGAATATACTGGTAAGGTAATTATTTAGCCATTTTACTTATTATCTCTCCATAAGTATGTTTCTATACCTTCCTAATCTCTGCATTCATATGTCTCTTATCTTTGCCAGTATTTCCACATATCTTTGAAACAGATGGTAGCAAACTTATTTATCTTCCTAGGTTAAGCAAAGCATGACCTGGAACTTAGAATGACAACTTCATAACAGAGAAGAGGTGATGGTGAGAATAAAGACAGCTCCATCATGAGGCCCTGAACTTTTATGTTGAAGTACCCCCATGTAGCATGCCATGAAGAGAAACTGTCTTATAGCCATATCCTCTGAAGCTCAGGAAGATGTAGAAAGTTCTAAGGAAAGGTTTGTTAAGACTCAGGAAATAAATATCTCAGGAAGAAAGCAATTCAGAAGTCTGAGAAAGTCTCTAAAATAGAACAGATGCAAAAATTCCTTCACAACTTTTATACAGAGTAAGAACACCTAAGGAGTCACAGACCATCCAAGTTGCATGAACCAGACCAGTGGAATGCAAGGAATGCTCTCTGATTTGTTGAGTCATGCAGAGTGCTCCAGGCTCATGAGATTCATGAGACATCACCTGAGCTCTGAAAATTGCTTCCAGAAGATCACAGACTCAGATAGTATGCAAAGACTAAAAGCATTTATTCTGCAGAAAGCATAAAAGTGTAACCATTGTTCAAAATGGCAACAGTAGACAAAGACATTTGAGTCCCTTTTATATCAGAACTGCTTAATTGCTTCTGAGATAACTAAAACATAGCACAATTCTTAGGGGTTAAAAACACATTAACAGAAGGTATAAAGAAGATAAACACCACAGGACTCCAGGTGCAAAAACAGGAGATAAGATATTGACTGGGTTTATCTAAACAAAACTTCAAAGATGGCTAGGTTACAGTCTTAAGCTTTCCATGATCCTTTAATCTAGTAACAAATGGTGAACATATAGCAAGATAATTGCTTCTAATGTATATGCACACAGACCTTCTCTGTTTTAGCCTCTTGTTTAATTTATGCCATGAATTTATGTGCAAACTTTTAGTGATCTTTTATCTTGTGAACATAAGCAAGAACTGAGAACAGAGCACAGAGATAAGTCTCCCTCGCCTTTTCTTCCCAGACTTAGAGCTGGAACAGTTATAACAGAGACAGGAGAAAGGCTGCTTTCTCCTAGCCTCCTTCTCTGTCACATTGTGGTGATAATCAGAGGCTGCAGCTCCCAGCCTCAAAGTGACTAAGACAGGGAGATCAGATTTGAAAGCAAAGTCCCTCAGCAAGTAGACTGTGGCCTCGTTTCTGGGTGGAAATAAATTGGGATGCAAAAAAGGAGTGACTTACATGTACAAAGAAATAGAAGCTAAATTAGCCCAATGACCATGTAAATTTGGAAAAGCCTGCTAAGTTAGATGACCTCTTGTGTCCTCTCTAAAGCGCACGTTAAATAAAAATGTTTTATTTTATTATTGGTTAATGTATATTTTGTGTGACTTAAAATGACAATGTTACTAATAAAATACCCACTGGAGAGTCCTCATACCACAAATACCTTGCATAACCACTTGAGTTCATCCTGAGTAACCAGGTAAATGAGTCTGATGTAGTGATGCTTATGGGTAATCCTCTTGTCAGGGAGGGGGTAATGGGCAGATTACATGTAGCAGTTTAGCCATTCAGCCTTGATTATTCAGGAAGATGTCTAAGAAAACAAGGCATATGTCTCCTGAAAAAAAAAAGCAACCTTGAGACCTATAGCCTTTATATTAATTCATATCCAAGTGAACTTATGCAGATATGCAGATACACACCTACACGTGCAAACACACACACACACACACACACACACACACAGTCAATGCTGAGGTATAACCTCAGTATGGGGAGGGTCCTGAGAAAGGTGAGAATAGAAACAGAGCTGACTCAGTAATAACTCAGAGTCAGTAGTAGATGCAAGCTGTCAGTTCAGGTACTTTCTGTGTTCTCTGAAAATTGTCATCATTCTTTCTTCTTCTTTCTTCATGCTTTCTTCTCATGCTTTTGACTTCTCCCAACCAGAGATCCTGAATCCAGTCTTTTATAGGCCAAAGTTATGTCATCAATGCTTTGATCATTGTTAATAATCCTCAAAGATTCTTAAATTTATGTATATTCTATGAATCCAGAATCAGTAGTCCCAACCCCCATTTTCTTAGTGCAGAAACTAATCACAAAGCAAAAACACACTTCTTTATAGGTTTATATAGCCTATTTTCCACTGGTAACTGGACACAGCACTTGTGGTTCCCCCATATAGCAGACAGCAGCCTTTAGTAACTATTTTCTTATAAAAACAGAAAGATGACAGACTACTAAAATTAAAATGATTCTTTACACAGTTTCAAATTTGTGTAAGTAAAGCTGTTAGATATCTCTAATGTCTTTCCAGGCATTATCATCTCCAATTCTTCAAATAGCTTGGGGAACAAAGTACTAACTAAGCTTCTACATCATCTTTTAATTCCCTAATCTTTGTTCTTCATCCTAGCCATTCTATAGCCTCACATACTCTCCTACTAATACTATTGATTCTTAAATCATAGTTAATTTCACTTTTTTCTGTCCATATCTTTTCATCTTGAGACCACTTTAATTCTCTACCCTTGATGTCCTCAAGTTCAACTTGGCGAATTAATGCAGCAGTCATTGGAGCAGAGGATACATGTGTCTGGTCATGATTTGAAATTCACGTCCAAGTCTGGCAATGAACTATTTCTATAAATAAGCATGTGGGCTTTTATGGCATCTGTGTTTGTACTCTATAGATACTTTCCCATGGCCTTAAAGGCTAAGCAAAAGACCTGTTCCTCATCCTCCACAGAATCATGGTCACCTCCATTTCCCATTTCTGAGAAGCACTTCTGTTTCATTTATTATGGCATGATTAGCTCTGAGAAACAGGGAGGATGTATACTCTCCAGAAAGAAATATGAAAAGAAAAGGATTAAAGATAGCAGATCACATTCAGGTCAACAGCAACCATCAGCATGCCTGGGGATCATGGGGAACAATAGCCTGGCAATACTTCAGGGGCGGGGCCTATGCCACACCTCCCCCTATACAGCCAAGCCAGACCCAACATATTCATTTGACCAATTGCAACTGAAATAAATGGACATCCATGTATGAGAGCACCAGAACATATGGACCACACAGTAATGCCAATCAGGCTATCTGCTTGCATCTGTATCTCTGAAATGTGGGTTCAGTCATCAAAAACATCCAAGACAGAATAGGACCAACATGAAGAATTCAAATCTTTCCTCTTACTACAAAATAGCTGTGCAACATGACATCTACAAAACTCCCTAAGTTTCTAAAGCAGTGGGCTAAGTAACTTTTCCTTTAAAAAAAATTATTGGTAGCCTTATTTATAATAGCCAGAAGCTGCAAAGAACCCAGATGTCCCTCAACAGAGGAATGGATACAGAAAATGTACATTTTCACAATGGTTTACTATTCAGCTATTAAAAACAATGAATTTATAAAATTTGTAAGCAAATGAATGTAACTGGAGTATATCATCCTGAGTGAGGTAGCCCAATCACAAAAGAGCACACATGATATGCACTCACTGATAAGTGGATATTAGCCCAGAAGTCCAGAAGCTTGGAATACCCAAGATACAATTTACAAAACACATGAAACTCAAGAAGAATAAAGACTATAGTGTGGATACTTCTATCCATCTTAGAAGGGGGGAACAAAACACCCGTGGAATGAGTTACAGAAACAAAGTGTGGAGTCGAGACTGAAGAAAGGTCCACCTACAGAGACTCACCTAAGGATCCATCCCATTTATAATCACCATACAGAGAAACTGTTGTGTATACTAACAAGTGTTTGCTGACAGGAGCCTGATATAGCTCTCTCCTGAGAGGCTCTGCCAATGCCTCACAAATACAGAGGTGGATGCTCACAGCCATCCATTGGTCTGAGCATAGGATGCCCAATGAAGGAGCTAGAGAAAGGACCCAAGGAGATGAAGGGTTTTGCAGGTCCATAGGAGGAACAACAATAGGAACTAGCCAGTACCCTGAGAGCTCCCAGGGACTAAACCACCAACCAAAGAGCACACATGGTGGGATTCATGGCTCCAGCTACATATGCGGCAGAGGATAGCCTAGTTGGTTATCAATGGGAGGAGAGGCCATTGGTCCTGTGTAGGTTCTATGCCCCAGTCAGTATAGGGGAATGCCAGGGCCAGGAAGCAGAAGTGGGTGGGTTGGTGAGCGTGGGGGAGGGGAGAGGGTATTTTTCAGAGAGGAAACCAGGAAAGGTGATAACAGTTGAAATGTAAAGAAAATATCCAATAACAAAAAAATAAAATACATCACGAAGTTAGGATGAGAAAAAGAAGCTTCAAAAGGTGCAGTATGGAAGATAATAGAACACATGAGTTATTAAATTAGAAGGAGAATATTGGACATAAAAGGGTATGGCAGGGAAATAGAGCATTCTAGAGATGGGCAGGAAGGAGTGTAGAATCAGTCAATGCAAAGTTTGTATGAAATCACCTTAAGGAAACCATTAATTTATAAGCTAATTAAAAAGCACTTAACTCATGTTAAATACACAATTCAACAATTATTTGTATATTTATATAATTGCAAAATCACTACCTTTAATACACAAATATTACACAATTTTTTAGGAATGCTATTATTTGATTAAAATATATGAACATTTTATAACTTAAAAAATACTTTACCTGAGGTATTGAACAACCCAAAAGGTCTTAGAAGCCCAACAAGCCAATTAAATAGGCAAGGAAGATTGATAAGCAGAGAAAGGAACTTTATTCAATGACCATACAGAGTAGGGAATGAATTAAGAGGTATAGTAATTTCCCATTCACACTCCAGTGAAATTATGTATAATTAAACAGTCCTGGTCCAGGCATGGTCCTGCCTATCACTGGTCCATCATTATCTCAGCTGCAGTCTTTCCTGAAAGGTATTCTGACACACTTTTAAAACTATTTGAAATATCCTCCTAGGAAACAAGATCTGCTTCTGGCTGGCAGAAGAGCCTCAGCTTTTAGTTTCTCTCAGCTTGATACCTGGAGAAATGCCAATTTCTTGTGGCTTCCCTGTCTTAAAACTGCAATAGTTAAAGTAAAGAGCACAGATGTCTCCTTGTAAAATATCATTGCTCCTATCAGGATGCATACAGAATGTGACTTGAGAAAATCATTTGTAATCTATAAGAAAGAAAAGAAATGCAAGCACCCTAAGCTGTAGAGCTGTCCCAAGTGCCCTGTACTCCTCAGGGTGTGGCAGCAGCCCAACTGGCACTGCAGATAGGCACATCTTCCTCTGTCTATACTGCAACTCAGAGGGTAAATTCCAAAGAAAATATAAAATCAAGGAAGTACACTTGGAAAAATCAGCTGGAAGCATACGCTCCATCATCTGTCAGTCTGTCCCCAGTAACATCACCAGCAAGAGGCTGGTTAACTGATAGCCACATGCGCTGGGAGGCCTAGGCAAATTCCTCTTCAGTCATAATAGACACCAAGAACAAAAGACTCTAGGCCCCACACACCACGTGCCTATTTCATCACATTTCAACAGGGGTTTCAGATGTGATTTTCTGCAAAGGACAACTGATAGACACCAGTCAGACTGCGATCTAGTCCCAGACTCTCTCTTCAATACTGACAGGCATTCTACTGGGAGCACTGCCTATGAACCACTAGCTAACAGGCTTCCTGGTGTTTGAGTTTCTCACCTAGGGAAGTGAGTTTATAGATTTACCAGCACAGAAAAATCAAAGGGCTACGGGTGGTAAAAATGTCTGAATGCTACCATTTCCCTACTTTCTGCTGGGGATTCTATGAGCCTAAATACAAGCTCCTTCTGCAATCTTCCTCAGAGATCTATAAAAAGCAAACCATAACTCTGACAGGTGGTTCATGTCTATCTAGAACACTTCCAAATGACTGACCCTAATGTGTATGGTGTTTGTTAATGTTTGAATATTTAACTGCAACCATAGTTCACCTTCTTGTATGGGAAAGGCATGAATGCTTCAATCTCTATATAATGTCCTTGGTAGTAATTAAAATATCTTAAAGAAACACTGTGCATCTTACTTTAGGTACTGGACTGTTGAAATGGTTGAAACAATTGTTCCCACAAATTGAAATTCCTCAAGGCATACATTACCTACCATCTGGGAAGCAAGCCTCAACTCCAGTCAGAAATTAGTTGGTTCCCACTATCCTAGGCTTCCCATTTAACCCATAACTTTCACCAAAGTGGTTTATTTCATAATCCTTTAACGACTTCCTTTCTGAGTTATACTGAGTTATACTGTGCTAAGCTTTGGATCCGTTGAGAAAAAAGGATGTGTGAACCAGGCCATCGATATGCTGAACTTGCAGTGATATAAAGGAAAAATTAGCCCTCTGAGTGCCCTCTCCTTATCATGTGAACCTGCACAAGATGATAGGTCTGGCCCTTCTAGCCTGTCTTGTACCCACCACAGTATTCTGCATGCAAATTCCACTTGTTCTCTGGACATCTTTCCTCTTTTCTCCCTGTTATTAACCTTGTGAGAGGATGTGGTTAAATTCACCCCCAGTGTCACATATAGAGACAGGTATCTATGATAGGTGTAAATTTGAAGAAATTGACAATTATCCCAGTGCCTTTTCTTTGGGCACATAAATAAGCCAGCATACTTCCTTATAAATGAAGCCAGGTGAAGTACATTATGATATCAGCAACCAGAGATGCCCTAAATAATCTTTCCTCATGGAGGCACAGGATGAAGTAAGGGGAACTAACTGGTCTGAAAGCTACAGAGTTTCACACCCCAAACATTAGGTAATGTGCTATAGTAAGCAGTCAATGGCTGCCCAATAAACATTTTCATATCTTATTGCCTAATCATTTCTGCCATGAAATTATCTCTGATGACTTTTTGAATCAGGACTGTCTTAGGTGCTTGATCCACCCATAGCACCTGCCATTGAAAACTAAAAGACAGCAGCAACTAGAAAATCCTAATTATTCACATGCTGTAAAACTTTTCTGCCTCCAATTAAAAGCATGTGTTTACTTGCATTGTCAGAAACAGGGCTGCAATCTAGTTCTATAAACTGTAAACCATCCATGATACATAATCAGAGTAAGCAAAAACCTGAAAGTAGAGCACTTTAATAAAGGAACAAGAAAGGCTTGTTAACCTTTGTGGTTCAAAGCTCTGTGGATTCATGCATGCTCCTCAAGGCAGCATTTTAAAGATTCCTCTGTCCATGAGTGCTGAAAGTGTCAAAACCAGACTCCAACCTATTAAGGACTACAAACTTAAATTTGTATACTCAGTGTAAGCCTCTATAAAGATACATGGATACTCTCTCTGAGAATGGCTGTTCTTTCTGGTAAATCACAGGCCCTTATGGGTCTTTTACCTGCTAAGCTCCTTTGCAAGAACATGAAAAAGCAAGAGAACATGAAAAGATGGGCTCTAGTAACCCACATTTACATCCCAGACACTAAGGACCAGGCGCTTCTGAAGTGCTTCAGGCTAGGCTTAGTCTGAGAGCATGTTTCAAGCATGGCTTAGTGTCACAGCATCACTAGCAAATTAAGATCAACTACCGAGCATAGAGATATAGTTAATAGTGAGGGCAAGAGAAGAATAGTTATTCAATGCAGCTTCATACAGAAAAACAAAGGGGTCTAGTGAGATCTCCTCCGCGTGACCGTACTCTGAGTAATGACAAAATGTTCAGGTTTAAACAGAGGATGAGAAGTGTGCATAACCAGTAGTGTTCCAGGGGTGGCTTTGCTCATCATTAACCTCTCATTGTCTTGCTCCATCCAATTCTACAAGATGGTCCATCACATTGTCAGAACTATGTTAAAATCTCATCTGGGAAGTTAAGTATACACACACAGAGAGACACACACACACACACACACACACACAAACTTTGGAAGCATCAGATTCTAGGTCTTTTTTGTTTTTCTCCCAGAATATACTCCAGCAGAAATTTCAATTCCTTGTGATTAATTTTTGAATAGTCTTATAATCAAAGTGTGTGGAGGGAGTGATGGGTAGAGAGAAGAAGGGGAAGAAGGAAAGAAAGGAAAAGGAGAGAGAGAGAGAGAGAGAGAGAGAGAGAGAGAGAGAGAGAGAGAGAGAGAGAGAGAAATCAGAAAATGGGAAGTGTAATGAAGAGAAACCTAAAACCTGAGCTCCTGACCAGGATTTGCATTCTCAAGCTATATCATCCCCACCTTCCCTCATCTCAGAATAATGTTACGTAGGTTGAACATTTGTCTAGACAATTCCTGAAATGATTTATAAACATGAGTTATTCCTATTTAAATTGAAGTCATATTTTTTTCAGAGAAGTCAGATAAAAGTTAGAGGCTCACTGAGAAAGTTCTCAAAGCAATCAGACATGTAAGGAGCTGCAAACCTGTGAGTATAAAAAGGACATGCCTACTGACTATGTAATAAGTAACTCAGCTTCAATCCAGGAATAGCAGAAGGGAGCCAAATGCTATGCAGAATAATTTAATGACATCTGAACCCAGGTCATCCTTGGATGCTGCCTTCTTGTGATTTAGACCAGTTCATAAATGGTAGTTAATAGCCCATTTCGAGAAGAATCTCTGCATACATAATGTCTGTAGGTAACATTTGAGAATATGTGTCTATTTCTAGTTATATGGACAAGGGGATCTGTGATCAGGTACTTGCCATATAGCCAAAAATATAGAAGACATTCTGTGAACCTATTGCATGGTGATGATTGATTATATCCTCACCTCCTCCCATAACATACCTTATAACTTAACACCTTATTTCAAACCAGTTCTGGGTGTCAAAATATCCTAGTGTAAGAGAGACCTGTAATACAATGCACCATGGATGCTCCTTTTCTTGTTACTGGGGTGAAATACCTGACAAAATCAATTTAAGTTTGAAGATGGAGTCCATCACAGCAAAGAAGGCACAGGGCAGGATCATGAAGCACTGCTCACACAGAATCTGCAGTCACAAACCAGTCAAAGATAAACATTGATGATAATCACTTTCTTTTTATATGGTCAGGTTCCCATCCCATAGGATGTAATCACTTACAACTATTGTGTATCTTCTCACTTCAGCCTACAAACTCACAGAGAAGGCCAAAGATTTGTTTCCATGGTGATTCTTGACTCAGTCTAGTTGCTAATCAAAATTAACCCACACAGACC
Source organism: Mus pahari (assembly GCF_900095145.1). Classification (NCBI taxonomy): domain Eukaryota; kingdom Metazoa; phylum Chordata; class Mammalia; order Rodentia; family Muridae; genus Mus; species Mus pahari. The sequence continues at coordinate 77,078,110 of NC_034594.1, read as the reverse complement.
ACAATCTTTTTGTATCTTCTAGGAAGACAAGCATTTTGCACAGTTCATCTCTTGATTGCAGTGATTTTTAGAACAGGCAACAAGATGCAGCTGATCCTCACTTCTGTTGGAGAATAAAGAAGAGTGCTTGGTTCTGTGGAACATATAATCTACATATAGAAGGGAGGTCATTAATCCTTCTTCTTGCTTTTGGTCTAAGTGAAGCAAAGTTTCTTTGGACTTTGTTAGTAAAAGATTAAGACAAGATCCAGGCCTGAGCTCATGTAGGCTATGGGCAAAGCTCCTAGTGCTATTCTCACATCATTCAAAGATCATCATTTATATGTTTCAAATAACTACTTGTGGGTTGGCATTCTGCCTTGACATTGGGGTGCTAGGACAACATGAAGGATAATGAAATGCAGGGGCACTTTGCAATATTCCTTGCTCAAATCCATCTGGGTATCAGTTCCTGGCATACCAATACCCACTCAGGGGAAGTGAAACACAGACTAAAACAGGCATCCCAGTCCCTGTTTCTCTGGATGAGAAATGGAGCAGTCTGGGGTCTACCCTGTAGTTCTCATACCCCCCATACACCCAGATGCCCTGGATACATCAAGAAGTTGAGACCAAGCGGTCATTGATGAGCCTATGGCTGAGGGGTGTCTGGCTTAGCTCATGGTGTAGGTCAAGAGCTGGGAAGGGCCTTTGGTAATGGAGGTTTTCCATGCTGGTTGTCCTAGAGGAAGGGTACAGTCTTTGCTTGTCCAAATTGTGTGTTCATGGTAGAAAAAAATAGATGCTAAGAATTTACTAATGATGGCCCAGAGATTAAATACCTTTTACAGGAAGGAATGTCTGAGACTAGAAGCTTATTGGCTAAACCCTCAGTGTGGCCTATCTAGATACCTCACTAGCATGGAGAACTCTGGCCTCTATGTTACATGATTAGTTGTCATGGCCATTTTGTGGGGTGTCTTGGTCAAGTACTCCAGGACAGGAATCCAGTCAGAAGCAGATTCAAACATCTACTGTTGTCAATTATAAGAATTGTTTGTGTTCTTTAATAAGCCTAATCTTACCAGTTTTTCTGTCTGTTGACACAATTGCTGCCCCATAGCCACCTGCTGATAATCTCCCCTTTTCTGTGCCTGGAGTCTGTTTTGCCACAAATAAATAGGGAATCTTGAAGGTTGAAAATATGCTAATTAAACTGTTCTCAGTTGTTACACAATGTGCAGTTGTGTCAAAGCATCTCTTCCTGCCTCAGTCATAAAATTGTGATGAATGATTCATAACAATAACAAGAGAAACAATTAAGGGACTCTGGCCACAGCTGAGGATTGTCCTCTCTGTATGAATGAATGTAAATACAAAGCAATGTGGGGGCTAAGGAAACAGAATTCAACCTACCTTGATAATCTAGAAAAAAAAAAATCTAGCTGGTTCTCAGAAGATAATTGGACTCACTCACCTGCTTTAAAAGGGCGAGCATGGTTACTGACGGAGAGAACACCACAGATGTGTTTGAATGGATCCTGCATGTTAAAGAGCCACATAGGTTAATAGGCTAGAAAGCAGAGGTTGTCAAAGAAAAGATGCTAGAAAGCTCATTGGAAAAGACCTCCTCCAATTTAGCCCAAGCACTACACTATGCACAACTTTAGTGACCTGGTGAAGATCAAAAGACTCTGAGCTGAAGCATCTGAAATCAAAAGTTAGATTGTGAACTTAGTCCTAGTAAGAAAGAGGTATTTCTTGATATAAGCACACAGGGTTTGATGTATCATAATTGGACATTGTTCTATGCAGGGAAATGTCCAGATTTCCATGTTGCTTCATGTCCATCAGACACCATAGCTGCATCCAGTTCTTGGGAAATATCTGAGGGAGGAGTAAGATATGTGAAGTGACAAACTGTTTATCATGGTTATGGTTTTGTGAACCCAAAGATTATCATCTTGAATGAGGCAAAACATTATTTGCACCCTCAAGGCAAGGACCTTTGTGAATAATGACAATGAAGGATTGGGCTCAATGGATGTGAGCTAGAACCCTAAGACAGAAAGACAGTGATAGAAGAATGCAAACTAAGAATCCATATAAGTTGGTAGGAAGTATTTTCCACTCAAGTTGAAGAACATGAACATACATGGCCAGTGAGACTGATTAGAATGTGTCTTCCTCTATTACTTTGTACCTTCTGTCTCTAAGCTTCTTATAGTCCAGAAATGGACCATGTAGATCTCTTTTTTAAATTAGATATTTTCTTTATTTACATTTCAAATATTATCCTCTTTCCTGGTTTTCCCTCCAGAAACCTGATATCTCATCCTGCCTCCCTGTGCTCAACAACCCACCCACTCCTGCATCCCTGACCTGGCATTTCCCTCTACTGGTACATCAAGCCTTCTCAGGACCAAGGACCTTTCCTCCCATTGATGTCAAACAAGGCCATCCTTTGATACATATGCAGCGGTGCCATGGGCCCCTCCATGTGTATTCTTGGTTGGTGGTTTAGTCCCCGGGGAAAAAAATGGGTTTACTGGTTGGTTCATATTGTTGTCCCTCCTATGGGGATGCACACTCCTTCAGCTCCTTTTAGTCCTTTGTCTAGCTCCTCCATTGGGGACCTAACTAGCAGTCCAGTGGTTGTCTGAGAGCATCCACCTATGTATTTGTCAGGCACTGGCAGATCCTCTCAGAATACAGCTATATCAGGCTCCTGTCATCAAGTACTTGTTGGCATCCACAATAGTGTTGGGGTTTGGTAACTGTATATGGGATGGTTCCCCAGGTGGGGGAGTCTCTGGATAGTCTTTTCTTTAGTCTGGGCTCAACACTTTGTCTCTGTGTCTCATCCCATGGGTATTTTGCTCCCCTTTCTAAGAAGGACCAAAGTATCCACACTTTGGTCTTTCTTCTTCTTGAGCTTCATTTGATCTGTGAATTATATCTTTGGTATTCCAAGCTTCTGGGCTAACATACACTTATCACTGAGTTTATATCATGTATGTACTTTTGTGATTGGGTTACCTCACTCAGGATGATATTTTCTAATTCCTTCCATTTGCCTAAGAACTTCATTATTTAATTATTTTTAATAGCTGAGTAGTACTCCATTGTGTAATTGTGCCACATTTTCTGTATCCATTATGCTGTTGAGTGACATCTGGGTTCTTTCTAGCTTCTGGCTATTATAAATAAGGCTGCTGTGAACATAGTGGAGCATGTGTCCTTATGACATGTTGGAGCATCTTCTGGGGGTATACCCAGGAGTAGTATAGCTGGGTCCTCCAGTAGTACTATGTCCAATTTTCTGAGAAACTTCCAGACTGATTTCCAGAGTAGTTGTACCAGCTTGCAATTCTATCAGAAGTGGAGGAGTGTTCCTCTTTCTCCACATCCTCGACAGCATTTGCACTCACCTGAGTTTTTGATCTTAGCCATTCTGATTGGTGTGAGGTGAAATCTCAGGGTTGTTTTGATTTGCATTTCCCTGATGACTAAGGATGTTGAAAAGTTTTTAGGTGGTTTTCAACTATTTGGTATTCATCAGTTGAGAATTCTTTGTCTAGGCCTGTACCCCATTTTAATAGGGTTATTTTAATATCTGTTGAGATAGGGGTTCTCTCTAACTACATGCATTGAACTTTCTGTCTGTTACTTTCTTGCATTTAAGATTAAGGCCTAAATTTCTTTTTTCCTCTATGCATGTTTAAAAGCATTTAAAGCAATTATCATTATTTTTTCTTCTATGCTTGAACCAATAGAATTTTCCTGTAGTGTTCCCTGCTAAGGAGATTAATATCTCTTTATTATTATTTGTTGAGATAGGATTTCTCCCTATCTCCATGCCTTTGTTTCCTTCATTTGAGATCAATTCCCTGATCTCCCCTAAAAGGGCCATATGACTCCAGTAAGTTATATGTTTTCTTGACCACAGAGAAGATGGCAATGTCAGAAAACATTGTATTGCCTTAACCAATACACACAGCAAGACACTTAACCATCCCTACAGTCCCAACAGCTGGCACAAGTGATAGAGGAAACTATTACAGTCTCAAAATATATCAAAAAAAAAATAAAAATAAAAGCATATTCCTTAACAGTAAAAGTAAAAAAATAATTTTTAAGCTGTCATCACATCCATAAATTTCCAACTGGAACTATAATTGAAAGTAAAAACAATTGGTAACATCACAAAACAAAATTCTTATGGTCCATAGTTAATATTCTTATCCTGACTGTATTAAGATAGAGGGATAGATATTCCTAAATATCCATATAAAGAATCATTCATCAACTTTCACATGTGGGTCAATGTCAAACACCAGGTAGTCAAAAATAAATTTCACAAATTCAAGATAAAAGCCTCTTTTGCATAAAGAACTCACAATGAGACACATGAGACACATGGGAATCCTACTGGAAATATAAACCAAGGAGGATTTAGTTTCCTCTGTAAAAGGGACATGAAAGGTTAACTCTCAAAACATAAATCTGTGGACCTATTATCTAATGCACAACTCTTCATATTGGAATTCTCCAACTAGGTGATTGGTTTGTTTTTTTGTTTGTTTGTTTGTTCTAATCAAACTTATGCTAACACTCACCTATGTCCATCGTTTGATATAAAACCTTTCCAAGACATTTCATTTTCTTGTCTGAATTAATTTTCTGGCTCTGAGTGAATAAAATTCTCTAAATGTTGAGCTAGAGTGTGGATAAAGTGTTTGTAGTGTAAAAATGTGACGCTGATTTTGAATCCTCAGCACCCAAATGAAAAAAAGAAATAGATGTGGTTGCACTCCTGTAATGCCAGCACACTTAGTGGCATGCAGACTGTGAGGCTTGGAGGCCAGCTAGTCTATTCAAATTGATGAACTAAAGGTTATGTGAGTGATCCAGTTAAAAACTATAAGGTGAAGAAGAATTGAAAAAGATGCCTGGTGATGACCTCTCACCTATATGCATATGTTCACACACATAGGTAGTCACAAGCACTTGGGTACATATGCTTACAGGCATGAGAAGACACATAATCTCTACAGACTTATCTAACTACATAATTATAATCTAACTACACAAGGTTCTAAATGTTTCCTCTATTGTTGCTGAAGAAAATCTTCATCACCCCTATACCTCAGCCTGTACTTAATTATAGCCTTTGAAACATATCCCTTGACCACTCATTTATGTTTTAACCACTAGGTGACTCCTACGGAAATGATACAGACTAATGGTGATATTTCAGACTCTTTCTTATCTTGATTTCCTTCTCCCTCATGAGGCCTTCCAGAAAAATCAAACAAACAAAATCTCAAAACAAAACAAAACAAAACAGAAAAAAAAACAACAACAAAAAAAAACAAGATAAACCAAACAAAGCAAAGAACAGCTCAGCCTCCTCAAGGCACAGCATGCTGATCTGCCTACTTCTGTTGCTAGTTAAGCAAGTTATCCATAGCAGGTCTGTTGTTCTGCACTGTTTCTTATGACAGTTTTTCATTATTTACATTGTTAAAAAAAGACACTTCTTATCCTACTAGCAAAATTTTTATGTGTACACATGCACAGGTGTACACAAGTGTATTTGTACACAAGTGTGTGAAAGACACAGCTGAACCACAGATATTGCCGTCTACTTTGCTCATTGAGACAACATGTCTCATTGGTCTGCGGCTGTCCACATGTGGTTGCCTTCCCAATGCTTACTTTGCATGTCCCATGCCACCCGGTCTTTCTACACATTTATTGCTTTATTTAAACCTCTTATTTTCTTTGTAATTAAAATTTATCTGTTGATTTAACCTTTTTGTTACAGTTTTCTTTCTATAATAATGTGCAAGTGTTTAAGCATTAAATATCTAATTTTAAGAATTAAATACCTAAATAATTTAAAAATAAAAATTTACAGTTTTGAGAATTTTGAAAAATATGATTGAGAAATCAATATAACCAAATGGAAAGTTTAGAATTACAAAGAAAATAAAAGGTTTTAATAAAGCAAGAAACTTAGTTTGATGCATAGTACCATGCAGTCATAGAGTATGTGGGGGTGTGCAGGAGTAGCATGCAAATGTAACAGGAAAATTGGAATCCTCTACGGATGTTTGTAGACTCATTAATAATAAAAGCATTAATAGCATTAATAGCAGATTTAAACAGAAGCTCTAGGGCAATTTAATTCAAGTTTAAATGAAAGCTCCTTAGATCAGACAAGCTATAAATCTCAGCAGTTGCCTAGAGGAGCAAAAGGAAGGAAAGATATGGAGGGCAGGGGAAGGGAAAAGGAAGGCAGCCATGTTACTTGAGTTGAGATGATAAGGAGATAGAACTCATAGCAGCAGGTGTGTGGAAGGGATTTCAGAGAAAAAGTATAAAACTCAAACTGTTAGAGAAAACAACTTAGAACAGAGAGACAAGAGAAAGTGAAAATGTCTGGACATGCAGGTGTCTGGATGAAGTCTTTGGTGAGAAGACAATGACTTGTCTCTTCCTAGAGGCCATTTTTTTTTAATAAGCACAACTTTTAATTGGGGCTGACATACAGGTTCAGAAGTTCAGTCCATTATCATCAAGGTGGGAACATGGCAGCATCCAGGCAGGCATGGTACAGGAGGAGCTGACAGTTCTACATCTTCATCTGAAGGCTGCTAGTGGAAGACTGAATTCCAGACAACTAGGATGAGACTCTTAAAGCCCACTCCCATAGTGACACACCTACTCCAACAGGGCTACACCTTCTAATAGTACCACTCCCTGGACCAAGTATATACAAACCATGACATTTCACTCCCTGGCCCCCATAGGCTTGTTCAAATATATGAGTCTATGGGGACCATACCTACACACAGCATAATGCAAAATTAATTTATTCCAACTTCCAAAGTCCCCATAGTCTATAGCAGTTTTTTCCTTTTTTTATTAGATATTTTCTTCATTTACATTTCAAATGCTATCCCCAATGCCCCTATACCCTACCCTCGCCCTGTTCCCCAACCCACCCACTCCCACTTCCTGGCCCTGGTATTCCCTTGTACTGAGGCATATGATTTTTGCAAGACCAAGGGCCTCTCCTCCCACTGATGGGCGACTAGGCCATCCTTTGCTACATATGTAGCATACATAGAGACATGAACTCTGAGGAGTAATGATTAGTCCATATTGTTGTTTCTCTGAACAACATTTTTGTCATTTTTGATTGTAAAATTTTCTTCCCTGATGCACTCACCCTACAACAATTTAGGAAGTGGGCTGAATGTGATGAATATATATAATCCATTTCACCATGAAAATCTACAGATCCAGTTCCAAAACTGTTCAGAAAAGGGATCAATATCTGGTATTGTTTAAGTCTTTAGGAAAGAGTAAGATCACAACATTTAGAAAGTTAGGGAGCTGTGTCTGTCAATAAGGCACATACATGGGCATGAGTTCAAATCCCTAGCATTCATATAATAAACCAGTTACAGCAGCACATGGATGTAATTCATGTGCTTTACAGGCAGAGACAGGAAGATACACGGGCTTATTAGCTGAATAGGTGAGCTCCAGGTTCAGGGAGAGACCATAATAATTATGTGTACAATTATGAAGGAAAATATCCAACACTGACCTCTGACTTGTGTACACTCCCATCCCCAGCATAAACATGGATGCATGCAAAAGAAAACTAAAAATGGCAATTTTTTTCTTGTTTTAAAATTTTAAAACATGTATACCATTGGTGGATGTGGTGGTTTGAATATGCTTGATCCAGGTAGTGACACTATTAGGAAGTTTGGCTTTGTTGGAGTAGGTGTGGTTTGCTGAAGGAAGTATGTCACTGTGGGTCCATACCCAGAGATGGCTTTAATGCCATTGTCCTAGGTGCCTGGAAGCCAGTCTTCCCCATTTTGCCTTTGGAACAAGTCATTAAACTATCAGTTCCTACTGCACTATGCCTGCCTGATCACGGCCATGCTCCTGCATTCATAATGGACTAAACCTCTGAAACTGTAAGCTAGCCACAACTTGATGCTGTTTTTTATGATTTGCCTTGGTCATGGTGTCTCTTCACAGCAATAAAATGTTTAACTAATACAGTGGAGAAATAGAGATGTGACATTGGTTCTGCTGCTTCTTAGTTGTTGTTTGGTAAACAAATTTGTTTTTAAATGTGTGTGTGTGTGTGTGTGTGTGAGAGAGAGAGAGAGAGAGAGAGAGAGAGAGAGAGAGAGATGTTTGTGTATCCAACACAGGTACCTGTAGAAGTCTGAAGAACATATGGTATCCCCTAGAGTAGGAATCTGAGGGGGTTGTGGGGTATCTGATGTGAGTCCTGGGAATGAACACTAATCTTCTGCAAGAACAGCAAATGTTCTTAATACCTGAGTCATCTCTCCAGCCCTCTGTTTGTTTTGTTTTGTTTTGTTCTTTCTTATGCTGAGTCCTTAACAATGTACTTTGTGAACTGCCAGGTGATGTCCTTGTCACCCAGTTCTATTTCTGGTAGATAGCAGAGGTCCTAGCCCCCAAGGCAGCAGAGTTTTTACAGCTGCTTCATCCTCCTGCAACAAAAGAATTTCTGCAATCACCTTCTAAGATTGTGTTGGCTTTCGGCTCAACAGGACACCTAAATGAGAGTTCTCCAGTGCAATTTTTTTCCTTTGGTTTTCAGAACAATTTTGAAATCTCTTTAGCAAACCAGCGTGAGACTAAGGATACATAAAGTCTCTATGATGGAAAGGCAGAGGGGTTAAAGCCACATGTCCTCCAGTCTTCTGTCAATGGATTACTTTGAGTCAGGCTCACACTAGTTCAAGTTCCCACTTCTACCCAGGAATCTTCCTGAGAGTTTGTCAAGTGAATTAGTTTGTCAAGCAAATTAAAAGTAGTTGCTAAAAAATGCAACGTTGAGCCAACATATTCCTGGAAGTCTGAGCAATCCCAGCCATTCCTCATGCACTGATTTTAGGGGTACCGGTCTTTTCTCCAGCCCCAGGACTAAGCCAAGCTCCTTGCACACATCTGATTGCTAAAATACTATAATGAATCCAACAATCTGTCAATGAATTAAGTAGTTAACATATTTGTATATAGAGTGTGTGTCTATATACCTATATATCCATTCCTGCTTATGTGTATGTGTGTTTGTACATGTGCGAATGCATGTGGGAGCGCACACACACACAAATGAGAAAGACAGAGAACAATTTCAGATGTCATTTCTCAACTATCATGCACATCTTGTTTTTTTGAGACTGGTTCTTTCATGTCCATACAGCATGATAAGTAGGCTAAGGTGACAGGCCAGTGAGTCCCAATTATCAACATAGGTTCTCAAGATCAAACTCAATTTCTCATACATGAATGTCAAACACTTCACAAACTTAGCTCTTGCCCCACAACACCACTCACTTATTTAGGAATCTTTCTATAAAAGTGCTGAATATGCTAGATAAATGCATAGGAGACTGAGAAAAAATAGCTCTTCACAGGATAAATAAGGATGTGAAAATTCTTTAGTAAATATAAGTATTCATATGAATATATATTTGGAGTATGTATATATACAAGTACATATGTATGTTTGCATGCTATATTACTAAAAATCATGAAGATTTCTTTTTTTTTTTAACGAAGATTCTAAATGTGCTTTTCCTGCACACAGGTTTGTTTCTGTAATTATGATAACTATGACAACATCTTGATATCTAAATTACTGTGAGTGAAACTGATTATTCCACAACATGGAAGGAAAAACCTTCACCAAGAGGTTGCAGAGACCTGAAATGTTCTACTGACATGGTCCTACAGCTTCTGGACTCTCTTATACTTCTATTATCTCTACTCTGTGGCATGAAAGCCTTTCCAGGATTCTTGCCCATAGACACACACTTGGCACAGTCAATATACACTATGAAACTTTCAGACAAAACATCAACAAGTTTGATAAGATTTGTCAAAGACATGGAAGAGTATCAATGGGGCCGTTCCCTATAATTTAATATCCTAATGAACATTGATATGTATGTGAGGCCCCCTATTTCCTTTAGTGGCCTTATGATACTCAAGCACTTCATTAATGTGACAAAAAGAAAATCTGACAGAAAGAACTTGTGTGGGGAACTATTTCTTTTGGTTTATAGTCTCAAGTCCATGGTGCCATTTATTTTAGACCTATGATATTGTAGAACAATATGACAAAGGTAAGGATATGTGGCAGGCCAGAATAGGGAAAAGAATATATAGGAAGGGACCAAGAGGAGATAGAGCCCCACAGATACCTATGTTTCTCCAGTTACCAACTCTACATGACTTTGTTTCCCCCAAAAGCCATCATATTATGAAAGACTATGGTACTGAGCCTTCACTATGCAAGTCTACGGGAATCATAATATATACAAACATCCCTGGTGCAGTTTCCTCCTCTGATAGCTTCTACACCTTCTGAACTTGAATTTCTCCCTTATTTCAGGGGGTTGGTTGGTTTGTGTATGTATGTGTGTGTGTGTGTGTGTGTGTGTGTGTGTGT
>NC_034594.1:77050840-77067586 GCF_900095145.1 Mus pahari | reverse complement strand
GAGAGAGAGAGAGAGAGAGAGAGAGAGAGAGAGAGAGAGAGAGAGAGAGAGAGAGAGACTTTATAGAAAAATGAGGGTTCTCAAAATTGCAAAGCTGAAATCTGTTTTTCCTATGAGAGCTAGGAATCTCAATTAGCTTTGGTGGCAAAGGCATGGCCCTTCCTCTAATTTTGATGGCCAATTTAGACAAACAAAGAGAAGCCAATAAACTTCCAGTTTGGGGAAAACATGTTCAGAATGAACACATCTGACCAACCAAGGTAGCTAGTCTAGAAATTAGGGTTGGGTGGCCTGTTGGTAGAGGAAAAAGCAGCCATGAAATCTCAAATGAGGAGGTAGGGTGTGCCATTTTTATTATTTATTGAAGGCATTTTCTTTTCTGTCTGTCAGTATGTATGTATGTGAGTATGACAGGGGTCTGACTAGCTCCTATAAACTCACTAGAACTTGCTAATTGGCTAGACTTATTATACACAACGATCTTAATGTCTTGGCTTCCCATACAGTGGCATTGCAAGTATGCACTAAGCTTTATTACCTTGATATTGGGGATCTGAACTCAGGACTTCACACTTGACATGACAAACGTTTTGTCAACTGAACTATCTACCCAGTCCCAGTTTCCCCATCTTACCTGCTACTCTGTCCTATACTTCTCTATACAATATTACCAAACTTGAAGCCTTAGGAAGTTAAGTTCTCCCACACATGACCTTTGAGAAGCCATTAAAACAATTGAAATAATAGTCAAAACAAGAAATAGTATGAACAAAGAGCTTTAGTGACTGTCCATATCCAGTCTACCATATCCAGTCACATCTTGAAGTGAGATTAAACTTAACTATAGAAGCAAAGACATGCACACTCAACTTACCATAGACACCTCAATCATCAGGGTTTCCAATATCATTCCATATTGTGATCTGGAAAATTATATTTCTTTTCCTACTGAAAATTTCCCCTCTGAATTTTCCTTCTCTAAACATGAGACTCCTGGGGAACTATTTGTTAGGGTCCATTGTCTCCATAGTCTAATGTTCAGAATAAGAGACATGGATGTCTCTTCAGGATGCCTCCTCTTCCGCTAGGCTGGTTACAGGTCCCTACTCTCTCACTCTCTCCTGTCAAAAAAAACATAGTAATAAACACTCCTTTTCTCATTCAGAGTGGCTCAATATCTCTTTTTGTGTTTTTATCATCCATGTCCTAAGGTTTCACCTTCTTCCTTACTAGTTTATGATGTCTTTCTAAGGACAGATTTTTCTCATGATGGAAGTTGCAATAACTGCTGACCCTGCCCTGGGACCAGACACAGCCCAATCCAGAAGCCCACTCAGATGACCTCCACTTCCACAGTTCCCTCAGCAGAGAAAACTCAGGCTATGTATATATATATTTCTGGCCTTATCTTTAAGTATATGTCTAATTAAACATAATTTGCAAGTATCTTGATCGCTCCCTGATATAGAATTCTTTAAACCTGTTATATATAGAAGATTCCCACTTTCCACATTGTACCTCGAGTAGAAAGAAAAACACAGTTTGATCACTAGAGGTAACATAAAAAGAAAGAGAAAACAAAGTCCACAAAGTTGTCCTTGGACCTCCACATGTACATTGTAGTACAAGTACCCCCAAAGGACAGGCAGACTGATGACAGACAGACACACACATAATAAATACATAAATAAATAAATAAATAAATAAATAAAGTTTTATTTTTTTAAGTCAGCCAACTACAAAGCAGGAAGAACTTCTTCTTCCTCTTCTTCAATTAGTCTGAGGGCGCTAGCTGCATATGCAGCAGAGTTATAGTTGGTCATCAATGGGAGGAGAGACCCTTGTTCCTGCCAAAGTTTTATGCCCCAGTATAGGGGAATGCCAGGGCCAGAAAGTTAGAGTGGGAAGAAACTTCTATAAGAGCTACAATGATCCCCAGAGGGTAAAGGACGGGTTGAACCACAACTTGTAAGTTATACAGCTAACAATGGCCTATGAAAGCTAGATAGTTGGGCCAGCAACAAAGGACACTTTGGGGGCCTGTGTGAGCTTTCCAGCCCCTTTATTTCAATTTCTTTGAATTGACCTAGTAGACAAGGTTTGTTAAGTTGATGTTTTAACTGCCATCTGCTAAGAAAGTATGATGATGAATGTCCTGCCTTCCAAGTGAATGGCAGTTGCTCCTGTATTTAGGAATGAGGAGGAAGATACATTTCCTCTTTCCATGACCTCTGAATAGAGTAACATCATAGAAAATTTCAAGTCATTGGCTATGTTGGATGTTCATATTCAAATCATAATAGAATGACCACAACAAAGCCCACCTTTTGACATGTGGAAGCAGTGATCTCAGGGTTCATCAGACTTCTATAATCCATTCATAAGCTAGAAAGAGGAAATGAACCTTTTTATTTTTCCATTTTGAAAATTTTTGTTGTGTGATTATTGTTGCCTACACAAATCTTGCCTGTCCTCATGATCAGATTGAAACCTATCTCAAAAGTCTCTCACACGCTCTTGACTCTCACCTCTCTTCTTTATGAAAAACTGTATGACCTGCCCCTCTTCTCTGTGGCTTCCTTCCTTCCTTCAGTCTCTAGTTACTCCATGTATGCATCAGCTCTAACTCTCAACCTGAGGATTTATGTATGACACTTTCAAGTTCTTATGAGTTCAGAAACACAGTGGGGTGGTATTTATTTATTTATTTATGCATTTATTTACTTTGGTATTGTTTTGTTTTGTTTCATGTCTGCTTAGTTAGGGTTTTACTGCTGTGAACAGTCACTATTACCAAGGCAACGCTTATGAGGACCTCATTTAATTGGTGTTGGTTTATAGGTTCAGTCCATTATTGTCAAGGCAGGGAGCATGGCAGCACCAGGCAGGTATGGTATAGAAGGAAGTGAGGGTTCTACATCATGTTCCAAAGGCAAACAGGAGAAGATTGTCTTCTGGTGAGCTAAAGTGAGGGTCTTAAAGCCTACAATGACACATTTCCCCCAACAAGGCTGCACCTACTCCAACAAGGCCACATCTCCTAATAGTGCAATCTACAGACTAATCACATTCAACCAATCACAATATCTGATGGTCTGCAACTTAATCCTAACTTTCTAAATCCTTCTTATGAACACTCATATCTCTGGAGGTGCTAGTGATGGTTGTAAGGTCATAGGAACATCTGAGATGTTTTTCTTCTTTCTGATACCCATTCTCAGAAGGCATGCCATCAAGAAATTACATAAAGAATTTACCATAATAGAGTGACATAAAGAATGCAGGAGAGAGAGCTCATGGTTAAGAGCATTGGCTGTTCTTACAGAGGACCAGAATTCATATTATGGCATGCACATGGTGGCTTACAAACATTTGTAACTCCAGTTCTAGAAGAAACCAGTGCCTTCTTCCCTAATGACACAAGGAATGCAAGTGGTACAAGTCATACATACAAGTCACACATTCATGAAAACAGTCTTAAAAATAATAAAAAGTGGATTTCCAGCCATAGGGCTATTACAAGTCTTCTAAGTTCCTCCACAAGCTCCTTACTAGAACCTTACAGCACATGTGTGTAGTATACATGTGCACGTATGTGCACATGCATGTGGATGTCAGAGGGCAATGTTGCTCCCCAGGTACCATCTACCTTGTTTTTGTTGCTCTTTTTTTAAATCAATTCCTGGTGTTTCTTAGGAATGGAATTTGCCAAGTGGGCTAGGTTAGTGGGACATGGAGCCCCAAGGATCTACTCAACTTTACTTCTCCAGCATGGAAAATACAAGTGCACACACAACAAACTACTTTTTAACAATGGGTTATGAGATTGAAGCTCTGGTTCTTACCCATTCAAAACAAGCATTTACCAACTGGAATGTCTTGCCAGCCTATATTTACAACTTTATATAGCTTGGAGAACCTGTGCTAGTTCTCAAGACACAGGAGAACTGTTCAGGAGAAGAATGGCAATAGTAATGCATAAAGTATGATGGCTGGGACAGCATCCCTAGGGGATGTATGGGCAAGAAAAGTTGTAGCAAAAAGTAGGTATACTTCTGACTCAAAATTTTCACCCTTAACCAAGGAAGTAACAGAAGCCATAGCTTATGGTTGAAATGATGCACATGCACATAGTCTTCAGTGTGGTTCTGGCCCTGATCTTAACTGAGAGAAGCCCAGGGATCTTCAGCAATCATGCTTTCTTGGTTTTCTGCAGTTACTTTAAACTGAATGGCCAGTCAGGGATTAAAGGAATTGAAAGACCCCACCTTAAGCCAGAAAGTCTAAGCAGAACTTGTTGACTATTCCTCAAGTATCTTCTGAGATATTCAAATATTTGAAAATATTTCAGAAGCCCTGCAGCAAAGAAGAGCAAACAATAGTCTTGAGATGCCTTCATTTGTGCTTGTCTTAGATGTTTTAAACAATTTGGGCTAGAGAATGGTTCCATGGGTAAAAATTCCTTCTGTACAAACCAGAAAACTTAAGTTCTAGCCCCAGAGCCTACATAAAAGCTGGGTGTGGTGACAGTCCTGGGTGTCAAAAACAAATCGATCCTTGGAAATTCTTGGTCAAAAAGTCTAGTCAAAATGTGAAGATGTAGGTTGAAGGAGAGACCCTGTCTCAAAGAGTAAGGTAGAAAAATGACTACGAATTTTTTATTTCTACTTCTGGTCTCCACATGCACATGCATATACTATACTCAAGGTAGGAGTAAAGGAGAGTTTTACAAAATTTGGCATAATTTAGTCCATGGTCATACCAATATACAATGTAGTAATTTGTGTGCTTTAACTTATGCTTCTCCAAACAACTGAAAAACAAACACAGTATCTGACTCCAGGACACTTGTAGTTACTAGAGACTTATACTTGTTCTGAAATGTGAACAAATGTCACCAATGAAAGCATTTACATAAGAGAAAGGAAAAGAAGGGCTCATGAGGGAATATAAACACTTGCTTTATTTCTCTCTCTCTCTCTCTTTCTTTCTCGCTCTCTCTCTCTCTCTCTCTCTCTCTCTGTATATATATATATATATATATATATATATATATATATATATATATATATATATACAGAGTCTGTGTATGTGTCTGTGTGTGTCTGTGTGTTGAGACATACACAAAGATGCATTGCAAGGAGGATCTTACGTAGTTCGGGCTGGTTTTTAACTTATGTAGCAAAGGATGATCTCGAACTTCTGATTCTGGGATTACAGATGTGAGCCACTATATTTGTTTTATGCAATATTGGGGTTAGAGCCCAGTATTTCACCAAAGCAAAGCAAGTACTCTGCTAACTTACATTATTATCCTGTTTTATTTCACGCAGGTCTTAATTTGGTAAGTTTTTCCAATAATAATAATAATGATAATAATAATAATAATAATAATAATAAAAATTTACTACACCCAGGCATTGGTGGCACAAGCCTTTAATCCCAGCACTTGGGGGGCAGAAGAAGGCAGATTTCTGAGTTTGCAGCCAGCCTGGTCTACAGAGTGAGTTCCAGGAGAGCCAGGGCTACACAGAGAAACACTGTCTCAAAAACCAAAGACAAAACAAAACAAAAAAACAAAAAAACAAAAAAAAAAAAAAGAGGAAAACCAAAAAACCAAAAAACCAAAAAAACAAAAAACCAAAAAAAAAACAAAAAACAAAAAGGGGGGAGGGGGAAGTATTTTTGTCTATATTTTTAATTGGTTATTTTATTTATTGATATTTGCAATGTTATCCACCTTCCCAGTTTACCCTCCACAAAACCCCATCATCTCTCCCTCACCCTAACTCTATGAGGGTGCTCCCCCATATACCCATCCACTTCTGCCCCAGTGTCCTAGCATTCCCCTACTCTGATTCATTGAACCTCCACAGGACCAAGTTGATTCCCTCACAATGATGTCAGATAAGGCCATCCTTTGCTACATATCCAGCTGGAGCCATGTGTCCCATCCATGTGTATTCTTTGGTTGGTGGTTTAGTCCTTGGGAGCTTTATGGGATGTGGATGGTTGATATTGTTGTTCTTACTATGGAGTTTCAAACCCCTTCGGCTCCTTCATTGCTTGCATTAATTTCTCCATTGGAGTCCACATGATCACTCCAAAGTTTGGAGCTGCCTGCATCTGCATTTGTACTGGTCAGGCTCTGGCAGAGCTTCTCAGGAGAAATCTGTACCAAGCTCCCATTAGCAAGCATGAGCAATACTGCCTGGATTTGGTGTCTGTAGATGGAATGGTTATATAGGTGGGACAGTCTCTGGATGGCCTTTCCTTCAGTGTCTTCTCCACTCCTTATCACAGGAGGAATTCTGGGTTAGTATTTTTGAGGTGGATGGGTGGTCCCATCCCATACCTCAATCAGGGGCCATGCCTATTCACTGGATGTGGTCTCTACAGGTTATATCTCCCCTTTGTTGGGTATTTCAGTTACTGTCCTCCCTGTTGCGTCCTGGAACTTCTTAGGTTCTCTGTACTTCTTCCCCATTTCCCCCCTTATCTTAACTGGTCCATCTCTTTCCCCCCACCTCCAAACTCCCTCTTTCCCAGACCCCTCCTTCCCTCTACTTCCCAAGATTATTTTGCTCCTTCTTCTGAGTAGGACTGTAGCATGCACACTAAGGTATGGGCCTCATTCTTCTTGATTTCTTATGGTCTGAACATCTTTTTGGCTAATACCCACTTATCAAGCAGTACATATGAAGTGTTTTTTGTGACTGAGTTACCTCAATCAGAATGATCTTTTCACATTCCATGCATTTGCCTGTGAATTTCATGAAGTTAGTTGAATAGCACTCCATTTTGTAAATATACCACATTTTCTGTATCCATTCCTCTTTTGAGGGATATCTGGGGTGTTTCTAGCTTCTGGCTATTATAAATAAGGCTGTTAAAACATAATGGAGCATGTATTCTTGTTATATATTAGAGCCTCTTTTGGCTATATGAACAGGAGTGGTATAGCTGGGTTCTCAGGTATAACTATGTTCAATTTTCTGATTTTCACAGTGGTTGTACAAGTTTGCAATCCTACCAGCAATGGAGGAGAGTTTCTCTTTCTTCACATGCACACCAGCATCTACTGTCACCTGAATTTTTTATTATACTCATTCTGAATGCTGTAAGATGGAATCTCAGGATCATTTTGATTTGTATTTCCCAGATGACTAAGCATATTGATCATTTCTTTAAGTCCTTCTTAGTCAGTCAAGATTTCTCAGTTGATAATTCTCTGCTTTGCTCTGTTCCTCATTTTTAATAGGGTTATTTGTTTCTCTGGAATCTAGTTTTTTGAGTTCTTTGTATATTTTGGATGTTATCCCTCTAATAGATGTAGGGTTGGTAAACATCTTTTTCCAATCTGTGGGTTGCTGCTTTGTCCTATTGACAGTGAACTTTACCTTACATAATCTTTTCAATTTTATGAGGTCTCATTTGTCAACTATTTATCTTAGATTGTAAGCTGTTTCATTCAGGAAAATTTCTCCTATGCCAATATGTCCTAGGATCTTTCCAAGTTTCTCTTTTATTAGGTTTATCTTATCTGGTTTTATGTGGAGGTCCCTGATCCACTTGGACTTGAGCTTTGTACAAGGAGATAAGAATGGGATAGTTTGCATTTTTCTCCATGCCCACAACCAGTAGAACCAGCATCGTTTGTTGAAAATGCTTTCTTTTTCCCATTGGATTGTTTTGCCTCCTTTGTCAAAGATCAAGTGACCAAAGGTGTACGGGTTCATTTTCCAGTCTTCAATTCTATTCCATTGATTTAACTGCCTGACTTGGTACCAATACCATGCAGTTTTTATCACTATTGCTCTGTAGTATAGCTTGAGGAAAGGGATGATGATCGCCCCAGAAGTTCTCATATTGTTGAGGATGGTTTTTCCTATCCTGGATTTTTTGTTGTGTTTTTTTTGTTTTTGTTATTCCAAATAAATTTGAGAATTGCTGTTTCTGTCTCTGTGAAGAATTGAGTTGGAATTTTGATGGAAACTGTGTTGAATCTGTAGATTTATTAGGTAAGATGGCCATGCTTACTATGTTAATTCTGCCAATCTATGATCATGGTAGATCTTTCTATCCTCTGTGGTCTTCTTCAATTTCTTTCTTCAGAGACTTGAAGTTCTCACTTAGTTACAGTCACATCAAGATATTTTGTGTTGTGACTATTATAAAGGGTATCTTTTCCCTATTTTTTTATCAGCCTGTTTATTCTATGAGTAGAGAAAAGCTACTGATTTATTTGAGCTAATTTTATATAGAGCCACTTTAACCACTGGAGGATTTCTCTCCTACATTTTTTGTTTTTCGTTTGTTTGGTTGGTTGGGTTTTTTTTTTTTTTTTTTAATTTGGTCACTAATATATACTATCATATCATCATCATCTGCAAATAGGGATATCTTTACTTTCTCTTTTCTAATTTGTATTCCTTTGATCTCCTTTTCTTGTTTAATTGCTCTGGCTAGAACTTTGTGTACTATATTGAATAGATAGGAGTAGAGTGGACAGCTTTGTCCCTATTTTGATAGGATTGTTTTGTTTTCTCTCCATTTAGTTTGATGATGGGTATTGTTTGGTTGTATATTGCTTTACTTATATTTAGGTATGGACCTTGATTTCCTGATCTCTCCAATAATTTTAGCATGAGGGTATGTTATATTTTGTTAAAGGCTTTTTCAGCATCTAATGAGATGATCATCTGGTTTTTATCTTTAAGTTTGTTTATATAGTGTATTTCTTTGATGGATTTCCACATAATGAGCCATCCCTATATCCCTAGGATGAAGCCTACTTTATCATGGTGAATAATAATTTTGATGTGAAGTTGGATGTGGTTTGTGAGATTTTTACTGAGTGTTTTTCATCAGTATTCATGAGGGAAATTGGTCTAACACTCTCTTTCCCAGTTGGAACTTTGTGTGGTTTATGTATCTGTGTAACTATGGCTTCATAGAA
The DNA here is from genome assembly GCF_900095145.1 of Mus pahari. NCBI lineage: Eukaryota > Metazoa > Chordata > Mammalia > Rodentia > Muridae > Mus > Mus pahari. The sequence goes on along the minus strand of NC_034594.1, from coordinate 77,058,627 downwards.
TAGTGTTCCTTCTGTTTCTATTTTATGAAATAGTTTGTCAAGTATTGGTATTAGGTCTTCTTTGAAGGTCTGATAGAATTCTGCACTAAAGTCAAGTGTTCACAGAATTTTTTTGGTTGGGAGACTTTTAGTGAATACTTCTATTCCCTTAAGGGTTTATGGCACTGTTTAGATGGTTTATCTGATCCTGATTTAACTTAGTACCTGGTTTCTGCCTAGAAAAACCATCCGTTTCAACTAGATTTTCCAGTTTTGTTGAGTATAGACTTTTGTAGTAGAGTCTGATTCTTCTTTGAATTTGTTCAGTTTCTGTTTTTACATCTCCATTTTCATTTCTGATTTTGTTAATTTGGATACTGGCTCTGTGCCCTCTGTTTAATCTGGCTAAGGGTTTACCTATTTTGCTGATATTTTGTTCTCAAATAACCAACTCCTGGATGTGTTGATTTTTTTTTTTTTGTATAGTTCTTTTGTTTCTACTTGTTTGATTTCAGCACTGAGATTGACTATTTCCTGCTGTCTGCTCCTCTTGGGTGTGTTTTTTTCTAGGGCTTTCAGGTGTGTTGTTAAGCTTCTTGTGCATGCTTTCTCTAATTTCTTTATGGAAGCACTCAGAACTATGAGTTTTCCTCTTAGTCCTGCTTTCATTTTGTCCCATAAGTTTGGGTCTGTTGTGCCTTAATTTTTGTTAAATGCTAAAATGTCTTTAATTTCCTTCTTTATTACTCCCCTGACCAAGTTATCATTGAGTAGATAATTGTTCAACTTCCATGTGTTGAACAATTAAAATCTTCTCCTACTATTGTTTGAGGTACAATGTGTACTTTGAGCTTCAGTAATGTTTCTTTTATAAAAGTTTGTAAATTTAATTTTTCAAACACTTTAGCCTCTCCTTTATCCTACCACCCAAAAGAAGCAGTGGGAAAGAAAAGACAAGAAAAGTCTATCTCTTTAGAAATGTTTCTTTGAAGCAACTTCCATCTGTGTTGTCAGGAAATCTTCGTTTCAGTACACAGAAGTCAGCAGTGGCAGGTCAATCCACTTGAAAACACTTCCTTGGTATACCAGTAGTCCAGTTCAGTAGAGATGGGATATAACAAACATGAGTCAGTAGTAGTGCCACTACCTCTCAGAGACAGCCAGGCCTCACCCTCAGCACAAGTCAGCAGCAGGAAGGTCAAGGGGGGATGTGAGATGAAGTTCTTGGCTGTGCCTTTCAGCAAAGCAAAGATCCACGAAACATGAGACCAACCAGTCATGCACAGCTAACTCTATAAGCAAGATCAGCCTCTGTCACTGTTCATCAAGTACTTTTATACTTCTCCATACATCACATGTCCTCCACATGCCTTCCTTAGCATTCATCTTGCTTCACCATTGGCATCTTTCTCAGCTAACATCACTTTCCCAATCAATCCAAGTCCACAGAACAGCAGCAGATGTTTTTTTGGAACGTTTCTCTCTATGGAGCACCAACAAATTCAGCTCAACTAAGCAATGTAAGGTGGATCAATAATGTGTGTTGTTAGCAAAATGTCCTTCATCAAATGTCCTTCCACATGCTTGCTTTAGCAGAACATTCTTTTTTTTATGTTTGAGTCAGCCAAGTATTCCTTCACAAGTCTGCAATAGTTTATCTCGTGTGTTCACATTTGCTAAATGCTCCTTCATGTGTTTGCCCCAGCCAAATACCATCCAACTGACTTTCCAAAGAAGCCTTAAGTTTTCATTTAAGAGTTGTGTGGAGTCCAGAGACTGACTTTGAAAGGTATCCCTCATTCAGTATGGATCACACTGTTTGGGCTAAGTGGTCTGGTTGTTAAGTATCTGACATCTATCAGTCTCCACTTCCCTAGTGCTGGAATCCCAGGTGTATCCCTCAGGTTTTTAGAGGGTCAGTGGTGATCTGAATACAACTCCTGATGTTTGTGTGGCAAGAACTTTATCCATTTTTGTCATCTCTCTAACTCCTCTGCTAATACTATATTTTCTTTCTTTTTCCTTCTCCCTTTCATCTTTACCCATCTTACCCTCACTTTTTATTTATTCTAACCCTTCTTGCTTTCTTTTCTTCCTTTATTTTCGTCCTTTATGCCAGGTGAGTATACATTGGAGCCTGGAGAGCTGTTTTTATCCATGATATAGCCATAAAAATGCAACTATTCTACAAGTGAATATTTGAAAAAAAAATAGAAAATATGGCTGACTGTGTTGTACCTTTTTTCACTGAGCAGGGTATTCTGTGATCACCTCTATTCTGTCTAGAAGAGATAGATAGTTGGGACTATAATAATCTACAGTGCTTTGCTTGCCTCCTGGTTATTGATGGCTGCTAATCCCTGTGGATATATTTTCATTTCCTTGGATATATTAGATGTTTATGCAGTATATATTGGAAAGACTGTTGTTCATTGACATGAGCCCAGTAAAGACTCTGATTAATCTTAAAAATAAATAGAGAGAATGGAAAGGTCACAGTCTGGATCAAAAGTTCTGATTACATCTAGGATTGTTGAGTTATTTAATTTGAGTTGAGAGAAATCCTTCCTGTGGAGGTATGAGGAGATGTGTGCAGGGCTGTGCTTTATCTGTCTTGGAATCCTGTGGTTTCCTTCTCAAGGAATGCATGGTTATTCATACTGTTGTCCTGATACTTAAACCCAAACCTCATGTTAATACCCTCAAAACAGACTTGGCTGCCAGGGGAGATGCATTATGGTTAGTATCAAATGCTAATGCCCCATATCTAGAATTGCCAAAGAAGACAATTTCAAAGGAGAATTTGTTTAAATCAGGTTGCATTGTAGCCATGTCTGTGAAGGATTGTCTTGATTGCTAATTAAAGATAGAAAACCTACCATGAATGTGGCACCACATTCCCTGGTTTTACGTTTTGAATAGGAGACAAATAAAAAAAATATTGAGAGGAAGATAACAAGCAAGATATATGACTTCTAGTATTCTTTTCTGCTTGTGACTATGGGTGTGAGGTGATTTGAGTATGTGCCTTGGTTTCCCAAAAATGATGTCACCTAAAGTACAAGTTAAATAAATTTCCTCTCCCAAGATGGCAACATCATGAAACTAGAGCAATGGTATATTGGAGTCTTTGCTTCTCTTTCTACATCGAACAAATCTCCCATTTCCACTTTTCAGTTACATGTCTGCTTAACTTCATATTGAGGGATGGTAGTGAAGTCTGGCTTACTAGGGTTGCAGAGTACAAACTCTGAGCCTACATGTTCCAGTACCAAGGTAAGACATGAAGGAACTATCAAAAGAACATAAAATAGACAACACCAAGCTGTGTTTACTTAGTACCTGTCACATTCCTCAGAATAGCTGAACTAATAAAATCTAACATTACAACTTACTCAAGCTGAGAGATGGTTGATTATTCTTTAACTCATTTCTGTTTCTTCCTGATTTCTTTAAAATAGTTCAGTCATTTGATATGTAAACTTGAGCCCCAGAACCCTCATAAAAATGTAAGCCATGGTGAAGCACAAATTTAATCCTAAAACTGGGAAGTAAAGATGGGAAAGTCCCTTGGTGGGTAATATGCAGGAATTGCTACAGTGGGCAAGAAAACTCCCTGGAGATGGCCAGCCATCTCCCTTCACTATGATAGTTTAACTTTGGAAAAACACGGCCCGAGAGACATTGTCCCAGGATTGCTTCTTACTACTAATGTGCTTTCTTATGTTTGTCATTACTATATTACTCATTTATTAGTGTTGTTGTCAATAGACCCTCACTACCTCTAGCCTGGGGTCATTACTTCCTGGGTGATAGTTCACTTGGTTAGGCAAAATTTCTACAGATCAACATGAAGGTAAATGTTCTTGAAATAATCCTGTTTAGATGAATTAATGACTTTATGCAATTCCTGATTTGATTTTAAGAATTTTAGGAAGTTAGCTTGATTTAAATAATTTTGGGAAATTGGGGTAGTTGATAGAAAGTTTAAAGTTAGAATCAATAATAGAATGTCCCAGCTCTTCCTGGAATGGCAAGAGCTATATGAGATAGAGAGAGGAATATAGTGAGCATTCATTTGTTGCAGGGAGATAATGGTAATAGCAAGAAAAATAGGCCTGGGAAAAGGTAAAAATCAAAAAAATCTATTCTCTCTAGGTTGGGCCTGATTTCTGTGATCTTGTATTCTAGGTATGTAATAACAGGTTTTCAGTGTGAACCAAGAAATAATAAGCTTTTACATAAAGAGTAAACAATTTTATCATGAATATAAGAACAGAGAACAATTGATTAGCTAGTCTAACTGATCAAGACCTGAGACAGATGACCTGTTCCTTATTAAGTATTGATTATTGTCAACCAAGCATAAGGATAACCTTGCTGGTATAAATTGGCCTACTTAATCTTTGTTAGTCTATGACAAGAGAGTTATTGCTTTTGTAAAAAGAAAGATGAGAATTAGTTAGACATAAGTTTCAAAAAAAGAAATAGTCAATGTCTTAGTCAGGGTTTCTATTCATGCACAAACATCACAACCAAGAAGCAAGTTGGGGAGGAAAGGATTTATTCAGCTTATATTTCTACATTGCTATTCATCACTGAAGGAAATCAGGACTGGAACTCAAGCAGGTCAGAAAGCAGGAGCTGATGCAGAAGCCATGGAGAAATGTTCTTTACTGACTTGCTTCCCCTGGCTTGCTCAGCCTGCTCTCTTATAGCACCAAGACTACCAGCCCAGAGATAGCACCACCCACAAGGGAACCTCCCACCTTGATCACTAATTGAGAAAATACCTTACAGCTGGATCTCATGGAAGCATTTCTCCAAATGAAGCTCCTTTCTCTGTGATAACTCCAGCCTGTGTCAAATTGACACAAAACTAGCCAGTACAGGCAAAAATAGTGGTATAGTTTACTATGGTGTCATGATTTTAATCTGTTCTTGAAAAACATGTTATTATTATTATTATTATTATTATTATTATTATTATTATTATTATTGGTGAAACTTTGTCTTATGTGGTATTAAAAGTGACGAAGAGAAGAAAAAAAGAAATGGCTCTGGAGCCTGCTTTTGCTTTAACCACTGTGGTGTGTGTGTGTGTGTGTGTGTGTGTGTGTGTGTGTACTAGTTGCCATCAGCAGCAGTCCCTGTCAGCTGCTGGCAGCATTTACCCCCTTTAGCTGATACTTGCTTTGACCCCCATCACCACGTCTCTCTGTTTTACTCAGTTTACACTGTGGTGTCAAAGCTGTTTTTAGAGAACAACATGGGCTCATTGGTAAGTCAGTTTAGCCTAATTGTTGAGTTCCAGGTCCATAAAAAAACCTGACTTAAAGGCAGTGGACAGTTTTGAGGGTACATCAGAATGTGCTCTCTAATCTTTATTTGCTCATGTGTGTCCCACCAAATGGAATTCAAAAACTTTCTTAATCCCCATTATTAAGGACTCACATACACAAGAACAAAGTAAGGCATCAGAAAGGTCATGCAACAAATTGATTTGGTTGACTTTTTAGATGACATAAGATACATAAGCACAGAAATATTAGCTTGTTCCCTCACTCACACAGGGTGTTTCAGAAACAGTTCAGGAAATTCTGGCCTTCTGTGAATAACAAATGACTATAACAGTCTAGATTTGAATCCTTGCCAGTCACGAAAATGGGCAAAAGAAAAGAAACAGAACCAAGTCCTATGAGAAGGACCCAGCCATTACAGCTTCAGTGTTTTGTAAGAGATAATGAAAGGAACTCACCACACATAATTTTCTGACAAGTTTAGCATTACAGAAAACTTCCCTTTGGGTTCTTCTCATATTCTTCAGTAATTTCCCAAACTGCTTGTTCTCCACCATGCCTCATTTCCAATATTGACAAACCAAGCCTTCTAGCCCTGTGTGTATCTTGCCTCTGAGTGGTGTCTACACCCAGATCTACATGATCTTTATATGTTGCTTAGCATCTTCCTCATTCTCTAGTCTGAACAAATGTCAGCCATCACCGTCAACAATATTGATGTAAGTCTCATGCTTGCAGCCATGCACTTGACTCTCACATCTGCCCTTCCTGTCTTTAAACCTTCTATGGCTCTTTTTTTCTAGAATACAATGATCAGAGTACATTACAAAGATCCCATGACCCTCCAAACTAAACATCTGGTGCTAGTAGAATGGCTCAGCAGTATAGCAATAGGTGCTCTTTAAGAGGATATGAATGTGTATTCAGGCACGCATGAGGGACATTTCATAACCACACATGTAACTCCTGCTCTAGGAGAGCTTCTGAATTTGGAGCATAACTGCACTCATAGACACACACAACTTAAAAATAAAATTATCTTTTTAAACCTATTGTAAGGGACTTAGGAGATGGCTTAGGTCACCAAGAATGATGACCTGCAGTTGATGGCCATGAACCCATAAAAAAAGCCAGGCACAGAGGTATTGCCCTGAATTCCCAGACCTAGGAAAACAGAAACTAGAAGATATGAGAGTGGCAGCAGGTTCAGGGAGAGACCCAGTCTCCAAAATTTAGGCAGACATCCTGTACATGCATTCACATGTGCATATACTCACAGGAACATATGCATATATCAAACAAAGGAAAGAAGAAAGATGACCAGCCATCATGAGACCATGACTTTAGTGTACTTTTCAGATAGGTAATTAAAGTAGATGTATTAAGATGCCTAACACTAAGCACTTAAAATCATGTTGTCATAAAATTTCATTTTGTTCCTTTATTTTGTTTATTAATTTTCTGAGAAAGGTTTACTTTGTCACTAAGAATGGACTTGATTTAGTGGTCATTCTGTCTTTGTTCAGGGACATAGGTGTCCACCACCATGCCTGCTTCCAAAATTAGTTTGTATTCTCTCTGCAGCCTCAGAAGAAAAATATTAAATTTAGGACAGTAAAAGCCCATAACTTTCACAATGTACCTCAGAAAAATACTAATCCTAACACTAATTGGAACAATTAGAAGACCAGGTGCTGTTCTTTTGTGAACACCATAAAATTATCAAAAACTCAACTGTCATCCCATATCATTTGTGTTTGTTTCATTAACTTTGAAGTTTACCCTATCTCATGTCCGTCTCTGCTGTCAAATATATTTTTATTATTAGGTTAGTAAAGTTTGATATGAAGGGGAAATACAGACTTCATATGTTGAATCTGAACTTTAAAAATGGAGTAGTAATGAAAAAAAGTCAGATGGAAATCCTTTGTAATTATAGCCAAGTACAAACAGCTAGGAAGTCAGCCAGAATAATGAAGTCCACATTGTTAATCAGATCAGTTGTGCTCTTTGAGCTTCAGGGCCATGTCACTTTTGATTTGGCCTTTTCTCTGTGTCTGGTTTTATCTTTTATTTTGTTTGAAGTTTTTATTTGTGTTGTGTGTGTGTGGGGGGGGGTATGTGTGTATCTCTGTGTATATGTGTACATATATGTACATATATGTGGGGGTAGGGAGTTTTCCCCATGAGTACTAGCCAAAAGGACTCTCAAATCATCACTTAGCCATGGAAGTCTTGGAGAACTCCTAAATGAGTCTACAGATAATGGTACAAAATTATACCAGGAAAGAGCTGCTCCTTGGGAAAACTTGCCAAACACCAAACCTGGCAACCTGGGTTCAATCTCCAGGACCCACATTGTGGGAGGTAAGAACAGACTCGCCTAAATTTTCCTGTCACTTCCACATGCAACATACACACACACTCTCACACACACACACATAGACACACTCACACACACAAACACACACACAGGCAAACACACACAAGCACACACACACACACACA
>NC_034594.1:77015685-77050130 GCF_900095145.1 Mus pahari | reverse complement strand
TCTCTCTCTCTCTCTCTCTCTCTCACACACACACACACACACACACACACACACACACACACACACACACACACACAAACACCTGTCTTGCTTCCTGCTCCTTTTAGAGTCACAGTTCTTGGTAAATAAGTCAGCAATTCCAATTCTTCTTTAATTCCCATGCCTGTCAGACTCCCTTGATATTTCAGTATTTGGGACCCTTATTCCTTCAGACCTCATGTTTTAATACTTGGTTCCAAGCTGATGATACCATTTTAGAAGGATATTAAATATGTAAGTGGTGGGTGCCAGAATTAAGTATTGAAGAAATAATGACACAGGTGGTGAGCCTTGGAGGATTATAGCTTTTATTAGTCAGGGATCTCTAGAGCCATAGAACTTATCAAATGAATGTATGTATGTGAAGGGATTTACTGGAATGGCTTACAGGCTGCAGTCCAATAATGGTTAGCTGTGAACGTTTCGTTGGAGAATCTAGTAGTTTCTCACTTTCCAAGGCTTAGTTTTCTGGTTTTCAGTAGGCTCCAATGCCAGTGAAGAAATGGATGAGCTAAAAGGCTGGCTTGGGGTCTCCTTGGAAGTATCCAGTATCCCTACAGAAGCCGAGATGGAAATTGTCTGTGCAAATTAGTGAGGCAGAAAGAGGTACCAACAGCACCCTATCTGTACACTGGTACCAGGTCAGAGGTTGCCAGGAGGAGTCAAGAATTAATACTCCTGGAATTCCTCAGAGAGTTCTGTGGTGTAACACCATCTCATGAATAGGAACACTGAGCTCAGAGGAAGTGAGGATTTCCTAGGGCTACCTAGGGTGGCAGTGATGAGTTTAAACTAGACAATTACCTTGGATAAGCTATAGTTCCCAGAAGTTTGTGAAAACATGAGTATAGAAGTTTCTTTTCTTGATGTCATTACCACTGAATTTAGAAGCCTTGGGTTAAAGCAGGGTATTCTAATTTAAAATGTGTGGACTCATCTAACTACTGAAAGCCTCAAATAGAAATATAGACTTTCTAAAGAAAGACCCCACTCTCAAGACTGCCTTACAGAAGACTCGTGGCATACCCATTTCCAGGCCAATTTCATATTCTGCAGGTCTTAAACTCACGACTACAACAAGTACTCCTACCAGAGATTGTATGTTGTTCTGCAGATGTTAGACTTGCTTGCTGAACAGTCCACTTGTACTTTCAACCCAACACAAATCTCATAAGTTGGCTCCTCCAAACAACTGAACAGACATGGAACACACTCTTTAAAGTACCCCATTATTCAGTCTCTCTGGAGAACTATATATCCTTTTGTAAGCTGTAGGCAACCTGCTCATTTTCTGAAAGAGAAGTCTACAGGAAACAAAATTTTTACATCAGTAAATGAAAGAAGAGCTCAGAAAATAATTTCAACTGTTCCATAAAGTTCTTACTGAGCAAGTACACTGACCTCAATTTAAAACCAAAACGTATATTAAAACAAGATAAAATGGATATGGCAGTATACTCCTCTGAACCCATTACTTAGGAGGAAGACACAAACAGATCTCTGTGGCTCACTGTCAAGCTAGTCTACTCTATTGGCAAGCTCAAAACTAGTTACCTAATCTGCAAAGAGAAAATGAAGTAGACTACTAGTAAGAAAAGGTAAACCCAAAGTTGTCTTCTGGCCTCTACACACATCCATCTATATCTATATCTATCTATCTCTATCTCTATCTCTATCTCTATCTCTATCTCTATCTCTATCTCTATCTCTATCTCTATCTCTATCTATCTCTATCTCTATCTCTATNCTCTATCTCTATCTCTATCTCTATCTCTATCTCTATCTCTATCTATCTCTATCTCTATCTCTATCTCTATCTCTATCTCTATCTCTATATATCTATGCATATATATGCATATATACACACATATATACATATATATGCATACATATATATGTGTATGTACAGGTATATGTACCTACAGGCATTGTTGGGAGAACAAAGTTCCTTGTACCCACAGATTTCCTGGCAGTCTAGAAGTGTTAAGCATGCATGATTGTCCTGCCAATGGAAAGAACATTGAACCTGTTTTTCCACCCAGAAAGCAGGAAATCAGAGGTGATTGCTAACTTTGTGGTCTGTATTATCTGCAATACCAAAGTTACAACAAGGAGCAGAAATGGCTATTATTTCAAATACCCCTTACATTATCTGTATAGCCAGAGAATCCTCCCAAGCTCCCATAAACAGGAGTGGTTGTGGATAATAGCCTATGTGACCTCTATGCTATCTGTATGAATGAAGCCATGACAGCTCCTTTCCTAGTTCCCAAAAGTAATATGGATATCCCATCTAAAGAATCCATGTTCTGGGCAGACATGTCATGTACTTTGAATTAAGTTTAGATGAAATTATGCCTAGATGTGCACTGGAGATTATTTTACAGCAGGAAAACCTTGTTTTTCAAAGTTTTACTATGTTTAAATATGCTGGGAATTCACTGAGTGTCACCAGACTCCCAAAGTTTGACCCAGATTAAATCAAGCTGAACAGAGATTTTATTCTCACCACTTTCCAGGTTATTTCCCCACCTGCCATGGTACCTGGAGGTGTTATGGATAGTTTTCAGGAACCCTAGGAGACAGACAGAGATCATGACACTGATGCAAATACAAAAGAGTCTTTATTATTCAAGTCTGAACTTGGGATGTAGCATTCCCTGCTTCACAGGTTAGGAATGCGGCACTCTGGTCTAGGGGTAAGGTGTGTGTGTGTGTGTGTGTGTGTGTGTGTGTGTATGTGTGTGTGTGTGTGTATCTCCCATATATATATATATATATATATGGGAGATACATACGCTGGGGCTTTTGAGCCTTGGCATTACATAATCGGGTAGGAGGAATATTATCCTTCAAAACCAAGAATTCTTTTTCAGACAATAAGAGGGGACCATTCATCTGGAAAAGGACCTTTTTGACCTGGGAAGAAATATCTCATTCCACTATCAGAGGCTTCTGTATTTTTACAGGCTGGCCACAGCTGTCTGGGAACACTTCGTTCTCTCTTTGCCATAGCTCAATAGTGGGGTCCTTATCACTTCAAGGACATTAAATTTCTGTCTCCTTCAAAGGCAGGAGGCATCTGCACAAAGGGAGGGGTGTTGACTGTTTAGCTCGAAGTGGGGGCTAGCACAGAACGGAGTATGGACTCTGCTCCAAGGGTTAAAGCTGAAACAAGGGTGGGCTGCTTTTTGTCTTGGTGCCAAGAGCTGACTTGAAAACAAGCAGGCTGTCTTTTGTCTCTTCAAAGAACCCTCATCAATGCATAAAGACAAAATAAATGATAACAAACAAATGATATAATAAATTGTGTGGCTTCCCAAATACATTCCACATGGCATAGTTCATCTGTACAGTAATTTATAAGAGAGTAAGGATCCTGTTAGTTCCTTCCCTTTGCCATTTGGAGGAGGGATTGCAGGCTCTGTGATGGCTATCCTTGGTTGTCAACTTAAGTATATCTGGAATAAATTATACTCCACAAATAAAGGGCACACGGGTGAAAGATTTTCTGCCATATTTAACGTGGATGAATCCCCTCCTAATTCAGACATTTTGAGTTGAGAATACAAAATATCTTTTATCCAGATCTTGATGTGGGAAGAGATGCCTTTTATTTGGACCACACCTTCTGGTGGAGCTATATATAAGGACATGAAAGAAGGAAAGTTTTGTTCTTTGCCTCCTTCTTCACCTTTTAGCTCATCTGTTTCTTCACAGGCATTGGAGCCTACAGAAAACCAGAAAACTAAGCCTTGGAAAGTGAGAAAGTACTAGATTCTCCAATGAAATGTTCACAGCTAACCATTATTGGACTGCAGCCTGTAAGCCATTCCAGTAAATCCCTTCATATACATACACTCATTTGATAAGTTCTTTGACTCTAGAGATCCCTGACTAATAAAAGCTATAATCCTCCAAGGCTCACCACCTGTGTCATTATTTCTTCAATACTTAATTCTGGCACCTACCACTTACATATTTCATAACCTTCAAAAATGGTATCACCAGATTGGAACCAAGTATTAAAACATGAGGTCTGAAGGAATAAGGGTCCCAAATACTGAAATATCAAGGGAGTTGGACAGGTACGGGAATTAAAGAAGAATTGGAATTGCTGACTTATTTACCAAGAACTGTGGCTTTAAAAGCAGCAGGAAGCAAGACAGGTGTGTGTGTGTGTGTGTGTGTGTGTGTGTGAGAGAGAGAGAGAGAGAGAGAGAGAGAGAGAGAGAGAGAGAGAAGAGAGAGAAGAGAGAGGGAGAAAGAGGAATTACAGAAAATAGGTAAATGTAAACAACTATTTATAAAAATGCCAGGAGGAACTCTGTTATCACAGAATAATGGAGTCTTTGTTTAGCTTGTATTTCTGAAGGTAAGAACTCTAAAATCAGGTAGTCCCCATCGATTTTGTCTGTTGTAAGGGCCACATCACTATACAGCACATGGCACTGTGACAAGAGAATACACAAAAGAGACTTTGTTTTTAGCCTGAAAATTTAGGGTAAGAGACATGGATAAAATGTTGCTCTGGCGCTCAAATAGTTTCTCTCACCAGAATTGCGATGGTCTCAATGAGAAATGTCCCCTACAGGCTCATGTATTGTACACTTGGTTCCCAGTTGGTGTCACTGTTTTGGGGAAGTTAGAAATGTAGTGACTGGCCTTTAATTCCAGCACTTGGGAGGCAGAGGCAGGCATATTTCTGAGTTCGAGGCCAGCCTGCTCTACAAAGTGAGTTCCAGGACAGCCAGGGTTATACAGAGAAACCCTGTCTCAAAAAAAATGAAAAAACAACAAAACAAAACAAACAAACAAACAAACAAGAAAGAAATGTAGTTACTGAAGTGGGAGATGTTTCCCTTAAGGTCATGTGTTTGAATATTCAATCTCCACTTAGTGATGCTATTTGAAAAGGTTGTGCAACCATTTGGAGATTGAGCCATGTTGGAGGAACTACATCACTGTGGTCTGGCTTTCAGGTTTGTAGCCTTATCCTACTTCCTGTTCTTGTTCTATGGTTCCTATTTGTGTTTGAAATGTGAGCAGCCAATTTCTGGCCTTGCCACCTGTTGCCATGTCTTCCCTTCTTGTCTTTTGGCACCATAAGCCAAAATGAACTGTTTTGTTCTTTAAGTCGAAATTGTTCATGGTATTTTTATTACAGCAAGAGGAAAGTTACTGATACACAAGGGGATGTTAACCCAATGCTATTAAACTACAAGAGACAGAAGCAACTACGTTTTCTTCAAATGCCTGTATATTGTTTGGCACATTCAAGGCTCTCTAAAGCCCAAATAATAAAAGGCAATTATTAAGAAGACCCAGCAGATTTTTAGAGATGAAGACTATTGTAAAACAATGATGTGGGAGGGGGAGATGTGAGCTACAGAGGCACCCATGTAAAGAAAATATAAGCTAAGTAATTTGTCAGATTTCCTTTGAAGAAAGACTAATTATGTTGTCAAATTTTATTAGAATATATGAATTCAGTTTTACATAACTAATAACCATTATCTACCAATGAAAATATTTGTTCTTTCCAGTTTTTTATATTGCAGCTGTATGCACAGTTTCAGCATCTCTAATCTGAAAATCCAAATTCCAAAATAGAGACCACCATCTTTCAAAGTGTACATGCAGTTCTTGAGAATCCTGTCAGTTTCTACAAGAACATAACTGGCTCTAGCATCTTTTCATCATGTTGCTTGATTGTCTCTTTTGTGCATGTTTCTGTCATGATATTATCTTTCATTCTGTGATGCAGCCACATGTCTCTCAGAGTCAGAACTGAAACAAAAATGCATGTGCATATATGTGCAACTAATACAACCCATTTCTCCAGGAAGTGATCTAAGAGAAACTAAAATACAAGAAACTTGACTAGTGCTTAACACTCAAGCATGACAAATGGAGTTCCATTTCTAGTATATCTGTAATGAACCCTGGCAAACTGATGCTCACTTGTAATCCCAGCACATTTTAGGCTGACAAAGGGGGATGCCTGGTTTTCCCTGGCCTGACAATGTTGTCTTAATAGTCAGTTTCAGATTCGAGTGAGAGATTATGTCTCCAAAAAGAAAAGGTGGATGATGTCTGAGGAACAGCACTTAAGAGTTGAACTGTGGTTTCCATAAACATGCATACACACACACACACACACACACATACACACATGCAAATGCACATGAATAAATACACACACACATGCATACACTCACACACAGTTACACCTCAACATGTACATAGCCCCCCTCTCTCTCCTCTCTCTCTCACACACACATACATCAGAATATATACTCATATAATCTTACACATGGAGAGAGAGAGAGAGAGAGAGAGAGAGAGAGAGAGAGAGAGAGAGCACAAGCCCTACACTTGACACTATGGAGACTTCAGTGATGGTTATAAAGCCACTGCTGTTGTCCACAGAACTATCAGTGTATGTATCACTTTCTTTTCCAATGCTGTGATAAAAATCTGACAAAGTCTCTCAGGGAAGAAAGGGGTTTTTTTGTGTGTGTGCTCACAATTCCAGAAGGACAGAACCTGTCATAGCTCTATAGACTGTGAGACGTGGGAATATGAAGCCAATAAATATATCAGACCAAAGTCTCATGCAATATCCAACTTTATAGAGAACAGCAGACAATTTATATCCTGAGGATTAACTGGAGTCATATGAATAAAGAACACCAACACAAGGAAATCTACATGTGGCCAACAAAATACTTAGGGAAATATGCCATGTTTTTCCATAGATACATATTAATAAATAACAATAGAAAGTTTAATGAATAATCTGAGGGAAACACACTTTAATAGGCTACACCTGGGAGAATAAAAAAAAAAAACAAATTTCAAGAACAATTCAGTGTTTCGAGGAAACTGGGGCCACAGAAATCTTTTCCTTGAACTTTTCTCATAATTATTCAGAAATCTTACAAGAATCTATACTTGAGCTGTGTTTCAACAAATGGCCACATGCCTAGGGTATCCAACAGTCAGAGAAAACATGGAGGAGGAGCAAGAAGCTGGCTCATGATATTTTCATACACAGGAGGAATAAAAATTCAGTAAGTGGTGTTGGAATATAAAGTTTCAAGGCTATTAGGAGTAGTGAGTTTCCCCTGGTAAGGCTTCACAGCCTTCTCAAACAGCATAACAAATGGAGACTGAGTATGCAAACACATGATCTTAAGGCGGATATCTCTCATGCAAACTACAACAATCTCATACCAGCAATTCACTAATAAAAAAGAAAATAGAATGCAAAACTCTGCATTATGTTCTGTGAGAGGTTTTTTTGGTCCCATTAAGAAGATGACTTTATAAGTGTTAAAGTGCATGAGGCAGTATGTATCACTCAGATGTCCCACTGGTGGTATAAGAACGACTAAAACTGATGTGGCCCACAAGGCCCACAGTCTTAGGGTTTGTAACTGAAGGACAAATGTAAGAGTATCCTAAGAAAGGGAAGCAAGGAGGGATGGAGGGAAAAGCAAAGCAGAACTTGCTGAAGTCAAAAGAACAAAAGAAAGGAAAATTTACAGTAGACCTTTTACCTCAAAAATATCCACTTTTGTCTCACTGGACAAGAGTGTTTGGTGGTGAGGATGTCAATTAAAAGGTCCAGCACCCAAATAAAAAGCCAGACATGGCTGAACATGCCTGTATCACAAAAACAGGAGGCAGAAAAACGTAGATCTGCAGAGTTCCATGATAGTCAGGAAGTCAAAAGACACGTTTCTAGTTAAGTGATTGATTCTAGTTTAAGGGTTGAAGGTATTATGTGCATAGCAGAAAAGGAAGACACTCCATTATAGGGTTACACTCCTTTGTCTGCTCTATCAAAGAGCTAGGAGGGTATTGGGCTGTAGGGAAGCCCCGGGACACAGGGGACACAGTTCCAGGGGTAGTGATGAACAGTCCGAGGTGTGGAAAAGCTGGAGATGGCTCAGGGGTCCCCAGGCCTGCAACGAGGTTGAGGCTGGTTTTCAGGCTCTTGGATGTACTGGATGCCAAAGAAGAGCTGAGAACAGTGTGAGGGTCCACAGGCATCTAGCTGGGGGTGGGGAGGGAGTGGGAAGGGGAGCTCTTGTTGGTCTCATGGTGATAGTCCTTGGCTTGAGCTTGGTAGCACCTGTAGCTGCGAGTGCATAGAGTCCTACAGGAAATGAGAAGGCAGCTCTGTAGGGGAAAGCCTTCTCTGTGGCTCCCCACAGCTGATCCCAATGAAAAGAGGCAACCCAATGAAGAAATGCACACAGAGGATGGTGGAAAAGGAAACTAATTGGGCAAGATGAATATTACCCAATCTCAGTAGTTCAGGGAATAGTTTTCCCAGAATTTAAGCATGGGTCCAACCATTTTTATGTTAAATGATGCTGCTTCCATGAATAAGATTGTCCTGGTGTAGTGTAAATCGCTAAAGCAATCATGGATTCATATAGAACCTTCAGTAAACGCAAATGTCGACATACCCTTCTGTTATTCCTCCCATTTGATCATGCAAGAATAGCTCATAGAAGCTACTGATGTCATAAGCACCCTTAAGTTAGCATTCTGGTCAAAACTCACCATTAATTTCATGATCACTCTAGGAAAACCTCAGTTTTTAATAATCTGCTGTGTCCTGCTATTTGTGCCCTTATTCCCTGCTGGCACTAACCTAAGTCAATGTGACCATTTTGACTGGCAGATTTTCACACATTTCAAACTCCATCCATTGGGGATAATATTTATTACTCAATACATTAGTGTTTAACAACACCTATTTAGTTTTCATGTTTATAACCTTTCTCTGGAAAAAAAAAAAAAAAAAAAAAAAAAGGCTAATTGTTCCAAGGCCTAAGGAATCAAGGCTTTTTTTGACATGACAATGGGTTGAAAAGCCAGACATTGTAAACAGAGGAAGAATTTGTTGCATTCATTTAGAATAATGGTTCTCAATCTATCAGTCATGACCCCCTTTATGGGTCAAATGATCCTTTTGCAGGGATCTCCTAAAACCATTGGGAAAAAGTACATTTTGATTCATAACAGAAGTAAAATCAGTTGGCAGTAGCAACAAAACTAATTTTATTTTGGGGGGACACCACAACATAAGGAACTGTATTAAAAGATCATAGCATTAGAAAAGATGAAAACCACTGTTTCTGAATCTACTTGAGCAACTGAGAGCCTGGAATAGGAATTCTACACAGGAGGGAGCGCAAGTGAAAAGGGAAGGAACGCCCACCTCCTATGGTCCAGTGAATCAACAAAAGAGGAGGCAGCTAGGCATGAATGGGACAGGAAGACTCATCTTGCTTTCTCAGCCTGGGAAACTTTCAAGGAGATATTTCAAATGCCTTTCCAAGAATCCTCCCTTCTTTCTGACACTGGACACCCAGCTCAGATCACCATGCAAGAAACCCTATGTTCCATCTCCATAACGGCATATATCACGGAGCAAGCTGGCTGTGTACACCAGTCATTTAACACTGAGGAGGTGAAGGCGGGATGACATGCAGTACACTGACATCATTGGCTACAGGGTGAGTAAGGGTGTCTGGAGATATCTGTCTCTGTCAGACAGAGAGAGAGAGAGAGAGAGAGAGAGAGAGAGAGAGAGAGAGAGAGAGAGAGAGAGAGTACCCACAGAGGCCAGAGGTCCAGGCCATTAGACATCATCCCAGGGAGACAGGAGGTTGGAAAGAGGGAAATATTTCAGTAGATTTTATATGAATTTAATTCAGTGATTTTAGATTAGTGACAAGCTAGATCAACACTGTAGCCAGGAGTAAACATAAAAATTTGAAATGCAGTGGACTTTGTCTATTCAAATTTTCTTCACTTATTGACAATTCAAGTTCATAATATCCAATGCCTAAAGCTCAAGACAAAGATTGAGATTTGACCTCATCTTACAGAGTAAATCAAATTACAGGAGCAGTATTTACCAACTGCAAAGAGTAAAATGATTAAACATCTTAGGAACTCAATTGCCTATGCAGAACATAATTTAAGCTCTAGAAGCAGGATGTGATGTGCTGGCCAATGTTTGATATGCTAATTATGCCAGTCATCTAATATGAATTTATTATTAATATCAGCTAACGTTTACTGAACCTTTATTATGGCTGGCCAGTGTGCTAAGCACTGGCATTAACTACAACCCTTTGAAAGAAGCAATTATCTACCTTTATAAACAAGGACCAGGGCCAGATGAAATCCCCACCCGTGTTTACTAAAGTTAATGTACAAAATTATTGCCTTCTATACAGATGTCCCTGGAAGTCAAAAGACTGAAATCCATATTCTAACAAAGCAAATGTGATGGACTGTGGCAGGGGCTCAAGTGGTAAAGTACTTAAAGTACAAAACAGGAGGGCAACTACCAAAACACACACACAAAACCTTTGAGCACAGAACTTCAGTGGTAGGAAATGCTTGTAATGCCAACTCAAGGACACCAAGTACAGTAGGACCCCCAGTGTTTGTCAGCTGATCATTCTAACAAAATGAACATGTTCTATAGGCTCATGGCAAAGTAAGAGAACCTATCTCAGAAAAGAAGTTGACAGCTCCTGAAAGTTGACAGTTGAAACTCTCCTATGGCAAACACATTTAGACACTTGCATAATTGTACACACAATGTATTTGTGAATTTGAGATGAGAGTCAAACACTTCATAACAAAAGATCTGTAATGGAATTAAAGAGTGTCAGTCAAGTTGATTTTGGAAAACAATGACCATAGCACTACTTTTTGGGTAAGTAACATTATTATTATTATTATTATTATTATTATTATTATTATTATTATTATTATTATTATTATTTTATTGTAATAGTGTAGGGCAGTGCACCTTGCCAGGAAACTAGGTTGAGCTGGTTGGAAGCCCTGCCTCCCTGGAAACTCTGAGAGCATTGTAGGAGGTTCAGGTGCTTCTGACTAGGTTTGACCTGCTTCCTGTCATGTGACCATAGCCCCTCATGGAGAGGATTGTGACTATCAGTTATGTATGGGGAGCATCCATCAAACCCCTCCACATGCAAATGAGGCATCACTAACATCTTAGACCAAGCCAATAGGAAGAAAGCATCTGCTGTCAGACATCTAGCCATCTCAAAAATATATATAAGTTCCTATCCAGAGGAATAAAGGCATGTGAGAATTACTCCATAGCCTGAGAGCATCTGTCATGTAAGGATTATAACACCTCATGGGGACAAAAGTGCTCTCCCAAAGCTTTTGCTGCTGGAAACTCTTCCGCACCTTGCTTGTTAGCTAGCTGTTGTGGAGTTCTCCACAGTCTTTGCACATTGCACCCTCTCCTGGGGCAGTGGAGCCAGAGCAACAGCATTGGGTGGAACAGGGGCATCAGTACCACTTTCTTCTTCCTGTTCATGCCCTCTTCCCTTCACTTGAATGCTCCCACTGAGCCACAGATTTCCATAGATAGTTTCCAATACACAGATGACATAATAGTACATATCCCATTGCTGACATGATGCTGTGGTAGAGGAAAATGGATTTTCCATCAATTCATAATAACAGGAGAGTGGTTTTGTCAAAACCCAGTCATACAGCAGAATTACAGGTATTTTTTCACTTTTCTTGACTATTTTCATCTTTTTCTCAATGAGAAAATACATTTTCATCAACTCAGAAGTCTTAAGGAAAACCTGTAAGAGTTCAGCCTACATGACCTGCTCATAGGAAGCTGTCTGCAGAGCTGGAAGGGGCTTTGGCTTGTAACTTCACATACAATGACATGAGCCTGGATGAGGTGTGACTGATTACCATGGACACCTGTGTGATTCTGAGTTTTAGTTACCTTTGTCAATATACTAACGGGAATAGCCAGTCAGGAATGGTGGCTCACTCTAATCCTAGTGTTTCAAACCCTGAGGTCAGAGAATTTCAAGCAATATTATCCTTCAAAAAAAAAAAAAAAAAAAAAAAAAAAAAAGAACAACAACTACAACAACAACAACAAAAAAACTGGAAGTAATAAAAATAGTTAAGTCATTGTGTTGCCATGTTGATTAGGTAACCATCTCTGCAGAAATGTAAGTATTCTAAAAAGACATTTGTACCCCTCTCTTTAGCTATCAGACCATTGCAAAAATAACCCAAAGAACAAACAACTCACCTATTAAAAACAATGACTTCAGGGTCCCTTCAGCAGAATCTTGCTGGCATGTGCATTAGTATCTGGGTTTGGTGGCTGATGATGGGATGGATTCCAGGATGGGGTAGTCTCTGGATAGTCCATCCTTTCATCTTAGCTCTAAATTTTGTCTCTGTACCTATATCCTTTCATGGGTATTTTGTTCCTTATTCTAAGGAGGAATGAAGTATCCACATAATGGTCTTCCTTCTTGGTTTTCCTGTGTTTTGCAAAATGTATCTTCGGTATTCTAATTTTCTGGGCTAATATCTGCTTATCAGTGAGTGCATATCTAGTGACTTCTTTTGTGATTGGGTTACCTCACTAAGGATGATATCCCCCAGATACATCCATTTGCCCAAGAATTTCATAAATTTATTGTTTTTAATTGCTGAGTAGTACTCCATTGTGTAAATGTACCACATTTTCTGTATCCATTCCTCTATTGAGGGACATTTGGGTTCTTTCCAGCTTCTGGCTATTATAAATAAGGCTGCTATGAACATAGTGGAGCATGTGTCCTTATTACCAGTTGGAAGATCTTCTGGGTATTGCTGGGTCCTCCTGTAGTACTATGTCCAATTTTCTGAGCTGAAGGGACCCTGATATAGCGGCCACTTGTGAGGCTATGCCAGTGCCTGGCAAACACAGAAGTAGATGCTCACAGTCAGCTATTGTATGGAACACAGGGCCCCCAATGGTGGAGCTAGAGAAAGTACCCAAGGAGTTGTAGGGGGCTGCAACCCTGTAGGTGCAACAAAAATATGAACTAACCAGTACCCCCTGAGTTTGTGTCTCTAGCTGCATATGTAGCAGAAGATGGCCTAATCAGCCATCATTGGGAAGAGAGGCCCCTTGGTCTTGTAAACNTTATATGACCCAGCACAGGGGAAGGCCAGGGCCAAGTAGTGGGAGTGGGTGGTAGGGGAGCAGGGACGGAGGTGGGGTATAGGGAACTTTTGGGATAGCATTTGAAATGTAAATAAAGAAAATAATAATAAATAAATTAAAAAACAAAAACAAACAAACAAACAAAAAAACCAATGACTTCATGAAATTCACAGGCAAATGGATGGAAATTGAAAATATCATCCTGAGTGAGGTAACCCAGTCACAAAAGAACACACATGGTATGCACTCACTAAGTGGATATTATTCCAAAATTTAGGGACATACAAGAGACAATTCACAAACCATTTGAAGCTCAAGAAAAAGGAAGACCAAAGTGTGGATGCTTAGATGCTTCTTAGAAGGCAGAACTAAATACTCACAGGGGCAAATATGGATGGAGATAAAGAGCAGAGACTGAATGAACGGCATCCAGAGACTGCCCCACCTGGGGATCCATCCCATATACAGTCGCCAAACGCAGACACTATTGGAACATTTTGAGGGTGCTGGGAAGTGCTTGCTTACAGGAGCCTGATATGCTTGCAGCCAACCATTGGACTGAGCACAGGGTCCCTGATGGAGGAATTGAAGAAGGGACTGAAGGAGCTGAGAGGGTTTGTAAACCCATGGGGGGGGGGAGCAACAGTGTCAATCTGCCAGACACCTCTGGAGTTCCCGGGGAATGGACCACCAACCGAAGAGTACACATGAAGGAACCCATGGCTCTGGGCGTATATGTAGCAGAGGATGGTATTGTTGGACGTAAGTGGGAGGAGTGGCCCTTGGGCCTGAGGGGTTTGATACCCCAGTGTAGGAATACCAGGGTGGAAAGGTATGAAAAGGTATGAGTGTGTGGGTGGGTATTACCCTCATAAAAGCAGGGGGAGGAGGAATGAGATAGGTGGTTCCAGAGGGCAGACATGGGAACGGGATACATAAACAAATGTAAACAAAGAAAATATCCTTTTTTAAAAAAAAAAAAAAAAAGATACATGATGAGGAAATCTAGGGGGAGGAAGATAATGATGTTTACTATAATCATGTTAGTATGTTATAAAGGTGTATTGATAATTTTAAAAAAAAAATCACTCCTTAAAAACAGTTGCTGAGCCAGATAGACTATTCTAAACACCAGTCACATGGGAATAATCTGGCATAGACAACTTCTCTTTGACTTTCATGCTAAAAGACTCAGTGATTAAGACAATCCTCTTAAAAGGCTCACATTAGTGTGTGGCAGATCAATTTTCTCAGCTGTGTTCTTAAGACAGAATGGTAGACAATTGATGCTGTAATGTAAAGAGAAAAACATCATTGTATCTCACCCCAGATATGGGGAGAAGTTTCCCTTGTCCCCCTCTCAACCCCAGAACAAACATTGCTGAGAGGTTTAACCATCCAAAAATCATAGTAACTCCACTGATTTTTAAAATTTTTCTGCTCAATATTTAGACCTTTATTACAGGAAACTACCTTTTTAAATTACAACAGTTTTTCCCCCCATGGGGATAGAGAGATGTCTGTGTGATTAAGAAAACTGAATGCACTTCCAGAGGACCTGGGTTCAGTTTCCAGCTTCCATATGATGGCCATCTATGTCCAGAGAATTTGAGGCTGTCTTCTGGTCTCCAAAGACACAAACTGAGAACATAAAAATCAATAAATCTAAAACCAAAATGATAGCATTCATAAACCCAGAGGTTCAGCTGTCGACACACTGATGGACTAGCTAATCATAATTCTGTATTCACAGTTCTTGGTTTTCCTTTAGACAAGAACAACCCCCCTCCACACACACACAGTTGCATTGAGTATTGTCTCCAACTTCATTTATAAGATTGATTTTTATTTGTGTGTCTGAGTGCATGTGTGTTTGTGTGTGCATAGGTGTGTTTATGTATGTGTGCAAGAATGAATATGCATACTGCATGTTTCCCTATAGCCAAGGGCAAAGTCTCATGATACCAGAAATTCCTGAGCTTGGTCCAAAATTGTAGACTCCCTTTTTCAGCCAGGCATCTTTTTCTCAATCTGAGGATCCCAAATGCCACACCCTAAACCTGCTGAATATCATGTAACTTTGGTTAGATTACAGGTTTAACTTCCTTTCTCCAAACCCATTCAGCTACTACCTGATATTCCTGGAATGCCTCCCCAAGCTTATAGAGGCATCTCTGTACCTTAGATTTCAGCCAATCACCTTTGCCTATCCTGTATATTCCTATTCCCTCCCCAAAACTATATAACCCTTTATTTACCTCAAATAATGTTGTTCTATCTTCACAAAGCTGATCCCAACTTATCAGTATTCCAATTAGTACTCTTGGGGAGACATATTCATTGATTCTGCTCCCTTTGTCTTTCTGGGTTAGTGGTTACTGACCCCAGGTAGAAAGAAGAAATATAGCTACATATGTGTAAAGTGCTCTCAGAGGCCAGGAGAGGAAGTCATATCTCCTTTCAGGGTGGAGTTGCATGCAGTTGGGAGGCTGCTCATGTGGATGCTGAGAAGTGAATGCTTGGTCTGCCAGGAAAGCAGATGTACTGTTAACTGCTGGTTTCTAGCCCCTGTTTCCACCTTCATGGTGAGTAGTAAGCAACCCTAAAGTCAACCTCATCAGGCCTGTAACACTATCATTACCATCAGGTTCTTCACCAAAAGGCCTCAAGATTCCTTGTGTGTGTGTGTGTGTGTGTGTGTGTGTGTGTGTGTGTGTGTGTGCAAATATGCATAGGCATGTAGGAATGTGTACAGGCCAGAAGATACCCTAATAGATTCTTCCTGTGGCACCATCCACATGCTTTTTTAAACAGGGTCCCTAACTGGCTTGAAACTAACTGACTCATCAATGAGGCCACAGATCACTTGTCTCCTTTGCCTCAGCACTATGATTACAGGTGTGCACAACTATTTCCTGTTCTTCTCCCACCCTATCATAAATTCTAGGGGGTTATATTCATTCCTTTGATGAAAGCGCTTCACTGATTTAGCTAGCACCCCATGATTATGCCTACATCCTGGCTTTTATTTCAACTTTTTAAATATAAAAGCTCACAAATAAATGCAAGGAATTACATGTTCAGATTATAAAGCCACTCAAACTCTTCATCGCAAAAGATCCTAGCAGGGCTGCCATATTTGGATAAGTTCCCCATGAGCTTAAGGACAGCAATAAATATTTCTTTTCAATTTTAAGAGTGTATCTCTAGCCGGGCATGGTGGCGCACGCCTTTAATCCCAGCACTTGGGAGGCAGAGGCAATTGGATTTCTGAGTTTGAGGCCAGCCTGGTCTACAAAGTGAGTTCGAGGACAGCCAGGGCTATACAAAGAAACCCTGTCTTGAAAAACCTAAAAATAAAAAATAAAAAATAAAAAAATAAAAAAATAAATAAAAAAGAGTGTATCTCCAGTGGTCTCTAATGGATTCCCTTCACAACATTCTAAAAGGACCAGCTGAAATGATGCTGGGTAACTAGGCATCATAGATTCCCTCGAGGACAGGACAGACAAAAGTTCCTGGAGAAGCACACCATGTGATGTTCCAGGGTCCCACAAACTTCTCTAGCCTCTAGTTCTGCCATCAAAGAGGTTCCTTACACCCCTACTCTAAACGATGAAAGGTATCTTAACCTGTAGCCTTTGGAGATAAGTCTGTTTATGCTACCTTCTGAATAAGACACTTAGTAAAGACTAGACATGGCCTGGATTATGGTGTACAAGATCCAAGTGAGACATCACTGGGCTCCTTGGTTTAAGTCTATGTGGTGGCCACCTTTGGCTGTCGTTATTGCTTACCTCTGTTTGTCTTTTTGTGTGCTTCTGCTAATTCTTTTGGTTGGTGAAACAAATCTAAACTGGGAGGAGGAATGAGCAGTACCAAAAACACTGCCAATATCACCACCTCTACACACAAGGTAGTACATAATTTTGTGCAAGCTCTTGGACTCCTCACTCTGGTGGAGAGGAGGTACTGCACTGCAAATGTTGGGTAGGCTCAGCAAAACCCACAGAGACATTTGTAGGCAAGGATGGATATAGTGTTCTTTTTTCACCCAGAAAAACCCATACCTTCTATGAAATAGACTGGCCCTCTTCAGAGTCAGGTGGTCCAGTGAAGAATCTCTGGCCACTAAGATGATCCAGGCTGTCTGGAACACTGTGACTTGAGATCCCATCAATTTTCCTATATTGACTAGAGCCTTCCTCTTATGCAAGACCCACCTCTCTGGCTTAAAATCTGTGCCCTTCTGTTGGTGATCCGCATTTATCTTGTTCATCCAGTACCAGAGAAACCCAGACCTCAGTCTATTCTCTCTGAACCACAGGAGGAAATCTCTTTCCTCTGTTGTATACCACAACATCACAGTGGCCATGAAAGGGAATGGGGAATAAATTATATTGGGTAAGCTTGTATTAGCAGAGTTACCCTCTTCTACATCATGCTCCTTTACCCTCCAAACACAGAGTATCTCTGGCAATGGGGTACTTTCTTTTCAATTTTAATTATATTCATGTGGAGAAGAATATAACTTCTGAGCACCTCAGTTATTCTTCTCCAAAACTTACCATACAGTCAGTCAATAAGCAAATCACAACAGAAAATAAATTGAAATAATTCCTTGTATCTTATAAAATTATTGTGTATTAAAGCTGGACATCAACAACAACAAAAATAGCAGAAAGCCTACAAACTGGTAGAAACTAAACAACCTTCTACTTTATGATCTCTGGGTCAAGAAAGAAATAAAGAAATAAATTAAAGACTTTCTACAATTCAACTAAAATGTAGGTATAACATACCCAAATATATGGGACTTAATAAAAGCAATTCTAAGCGGAGGATGCATAACACTAAGTATTTCCATAAATAAATTAGAATGTTTTCATATTGGCCATTTAAAAGTGTACTCAAAGCTCTATGGCACAAAGAAGAAAGAAGGAGGAGGAGGAGGAGAAAGGGGAGAAGAAGGGGGAAACGAAGGGGGAGAAGGAGGAGGAGATGAAGGAGACAGAGGAGAAGGAGAAGAAGGAGCAACCGAAAAATGAGGAGTATCAAAATCTGGGCAGAAGTCAATGAATTAGAGACAAAAAAAAAACAAAAAAAACAAAAAAAACAAAACCAAAAACAAACCAAAAAAAAATCACTGAAACAAAGAGGTGTTACTTTACGAAAATCAACAACAAAAAAACCCTTAGCCAAACTAACCAATAGAGAGAGTGTGTTCATGAGGACAGTATCCAAATAAATGAAATGAAAAATGAAAAGAGAGACACAATAACAGAAAATGAGAAAATTCAAGTATCATTACATCTTACTTCAAAATCCTATACTCCAAAAAATTTGAAAGTCTTAATGAAATGGGTAATTTTTCAGATAGATACCACTTAACAAAGTTAATCTAATATCATGCACACTATTTCAAGAGCCCTATAACCTGTAAAAGGTTATATTCATTACAACCAAAACAAGTCTAAGGTCAGCTGGTTTTAATGCTAATACTATCAGACCTTCAAAGAAGTGCTAATACCAAACTCCTCAAATTATTCTACAAAATAGAAACAGAAGGAACACTACCAAACTCATTCTATTAAGCCACAGTAACCCTGACACCAAACTCATTCTATTAAGCCATAGTCACTTTGATACCTAAATCAAATAAAGACTCAACAAAGAGAATTCAGACTACTTTCTCTTATGAACATTGATGCAAAAGAGTCAATAACATACTTGCAAACTGAATCCGGAGACATATCAAAAACAATATCTATTATGATTAAGCAGCATTCATCTCAAGGATGCAGGGATAGTTAAATATATGAAAAAATATCAATGTAATCCACCAGATAAAGTAAAAGAAAAAAATTGCATGATCATCTCATTTGAAACTGAAACAGCCTTTGACAAAATCCAACACCCTTTGATGTTAAATATATTAGAGATATCAGTGATACAAGGTACAGGTCTAAATATATTCAAAGCAATACATAGCAAACCAATAAACAGTATCAAACTAAATAGAAACTTAAAACATTTCCACCAAAATCAGGAGCAAGACAAGGCTGCCATTCTTTCCATATCTATTCAAAGTAGTACTTAATGTCCGAGCCAGACAAGTAAGATAGCTAAAGGAGATCAAGGAAATACATATTGGAAAGGAAGAAATCAAGTATCACCATTTACAGATGGTAAGATAGCATATATAAGTGACCCCAAAAATTCAATGAGAGAACTAGTAC
Organism: Mus pahari; assembly: GCF_900095145.1. NCBI lineage: Eukaryota > Metazoa > Chordata > Mammalia > Rodentia > Muridae > Mus > Mus pahari. The sequence continues at coordinate 77,030,801 of NC_034594.1, read as the reverse complement.
AGCTGATAAATACCTTTAGTACGGTAACTGAATACAAAAGTAACTAAAAAAAAAAAAATCAGTAAATCTCCTTTATAAAAATGAAAGAGGGGTTGACAAAGAAATCTGGAAAATAATACCCATTACAATAGCCATGGATAATATAAAATATCTTGGTGTAATTCTAATGAAACAAATGAAGAACACAAGTCTAAGGACCATAATCAAAAAATTCAGAGCTCCAAGGACTCAGTAAGGAATGATTCTCTGAGATAATTGCCACAGCAGAAGAGGTTAAGCAGGTTGTCTCTTGTGCTCTGACCCTGTGCTCTGACTGCATCCCTAAAAGTAAATGTAAGACAAATTGCCTTGATTAGTTATTGTCCGCAAACCAAAAGGTTATTTCCTGAAGTGACTGTCTGCTCGCAGCATGGCAGTGCAAGACACAGGTTTGAAAAGGGTTTCCTGTTGCATTTCCAGTGTTGCAAGGAATAAGGCACATCTATTATTGTTTTTCCTTTCTACATGTACTTTTCCCTTCACAGGCTGAAATTAAAGAAGAAAAGGATAGAGAAAAGGAAGGAAAGGTGCAGTTTACCAGACTCAAGTCACTCTCTCCCTATCTAAATCATGTCTTTCAACAGAAATATTTAAGATACACACAGCTCAGATCTGCCAGCACACAAATTTGTTATTATGGCCAAATTGTCCCTCTTCTAAGCATTTGCGCATGCTGAGTGGTGAGGGAGTGTACCCAACATAAGATCAACTGTTGATGGGAGTCTAGGGATGATATTCGTCTGTGAAGGCACAAGTTTGATAGAGTTGGAAAACGTGAGAAACTCAGTGAATGGTTCCAGGCCACAAGAGTCATGAGATACTGTGGTTCATTTACAGAAACCTACTTTCTCTAATATCTGTATGTCATAAGTTTTTCCTCAAATGTTCTGTCTTTTACATGTAACATAGTTAGGGACTGGTCTATAATTAATCTTTCTCCTAAATGGACAATTTCAAGGCAATCTTTTTTTTGTTTGTTTTTTGTTTTTGTTTGTTTGTTTGTTTGTTTGGTTTTTCGAGACAGGGTTTCTCTGTGTAGCGTTGACTGTCCTGGAACTCACTTTGTAGACCAGGCTGGCCTCGAACTCAGAAATCCGCCTGCCTCTGCCTCCCGAGTGCTGGGATTGATGTCCCTCCATCTACTCTCCAGCCACAGCTGACTGCAGAAAGGAGGAATGGGTGGACTAGGAGTGCTCTTTAACCCCTTCTGTCATCTTCAAAAAAATAGAAATAAGAAAATTTGAGGGAAAAGGAAAAGGAAAAGGAAAAGGAAAAGGAAAAGGAAAAGGAAAAGAAAAAGAAAAAGAAAAAGAAAAAGAAAAAGAAAAAGAAAAAGAAAAAGAAAAAGAAAAAGAAAAAGAAAAAGAAAATGCTAATATCTAGGATGACTCTATCATTTAAAGCCTAAGACTCTGGAAAGTACTAATGTGCAGTATTAAAGATTACTTCAGAGCAGGCATAGGCTGGGTCTATCCTAGATAAAGCATAATTAATGGCCAATTAAGTGACAATGTACATAGCTGTGTTATATTAGACAATATTTAGTAACATGTGAATATCTGAACCATATGGATAATCAGCAAAGGGAAAAACTTCCTTTGTAAAGATTGATCATTTATTATTAAAAAAATGAAAACTTTGAAACTAGTATGAAAATACCAAAAGGTGTGTAGGTACTATCATTTTTAAACATTTAACAACTTGTCAAGTTCAAGGTGAACCCTATATGTTTTGTTTTATCCTTGGTGAAGGACATTTTCAAGCTTCAAAGAGAAAAAGGAGATATTTTCTCCCATCAGTGATGAATATTTTAAGTAGACAAAGTAAAGCATATCTTTTTTTATTTCAATAAAAGAGCTACTTAACTAACCAGGTTCCTTTCATTACCCTGGTCATTAAATATTTATCTGTTAATTTCACTTTGCCCATAATATTAGAGAAAGCACTATTCTTCTTTAATACATATATGTGTACATATATATTAAAAGCAAGATTGAATTGGAGCAGAACTTCTAAATTAAAAGAATGTATGTTCTGAATCTAACTCCCAACACTTATGCAAAAGCCCATGCCTGGTAGCATGCACTTGTAATCCCAGTGCTGGAAAAGAAGAGACATGGCCATGCCTGCAGTTCACAAGCCTGACTGTCACAGGGATAAACTTTCCCTCAAGAACAAATGGGGCAGGGGAAAAAAATGTAGATGGTGACAGGCAACAACATCTGAGATTGACTTCTAAACTCCCATAACCACACCTAACATGCAACAACACATATATAAAAATTTGTACACACATACACAGAACAAAAATTTTCAACAATAAGAAATAGTTAAACATATTCAAATACTTTATGCAGGAGAAAATGTGTGCAATCATGAAAACTGACTTCTAGACTTACATTTGCACAGAAAAATGATAATGTGATCTTTAAAAGCAAGGTAACAGAAAGCACTGCATCATGTCAAATATGATTCTAATAAGAAAAGCAGCCTTCATTTTCAGAAGGAAACAGAATCAAGAACAATATTGAATACCAGGACATAAAACAAAATAAAAATAAAATAAAAAGCAAGCATTTTCTCTTCCTTCCTATTCAAGTTATACCTCCAGAAACACAAAAGTATTTGCAGGAAATATATTTTTAAAAAAATCTATTCTAGGGCTAGTTAGATAACTCAGCAGTTAAGGACACTGGCTGCTATGTCCGAGTTCAAATCCCCACAGCACATGGTGGATCATGACCATATATAAATGGATCTGATGCCCTTTTCTGGAATGAAGGTATACAAGCAAACAGCATTTTTACATTAAAAAGGACATAAATAAATAGATTTTTAAATTATAGATTACATCTTACAGAAATACCCATATTAAAAAAAAGATATGACAATTTAACATATAGCCCTTTTATATGATTTTATAACATATTTTAGTATCAGTTTGTTTGGGGTGGGGAAATTTGCACTTGTGAATGCAGATGCTGGAGGAAGTCAGAAGTCAGAATGAGTCATCAGAGTCCCTGGAGGTTGAATCACAAAGGTTTTGCAGGAAACCAAATTCAGGTCATTGACAAAAGCAGCAGGTATTCCTCACTGCAGAGTTATCTCTCAAGCCACTAGTTTACACCTATAGATAGGTGTATGACAGAAAATAAATGTGGGTCATATAGTTGACATAAAAGAAACTAACTAGACACTTGAAGTCTCTTGGGAGTGTAGTAAACCATTTATGAAATAGACTTGATTTGTGGACACAGAACCTGAGTATCATTAAGCTTTTAAATCTAAGCAGTTTACAAGAACAGAGGAACATTATAAACTGTTCCACAGGGGAAAAATCAGCAAGCCAAGCCTATCCATGCTAGAGAAGAGACCACAGAATTTCAACAAAGAAATCCTAAGGGAGAAAAACTGCAGACGGAGGACAAAGAAAGATCAGTATTGGGATGACCTACACTCGTACATATTGTATCAAATGGCTCATACAAATGGTATCAAATTGGGTCCCTCTATTTTCAATTGTTAGTTGCTATGAGCATATTTGGTATTTCTATAGCCCATTGCATACTTTCTCAATATGTAAACATTTGTCACTTCCTCATCTGCCCAAACAGAGATTATGTTAAAAAAAAAAAAAAAAAAGAAAAGAAAAAAGCAAGCTGATGTGGAGGATGTCATAGAAGGTCAAATTGCCCTCAGTCTGGCCAAAAGGCAACACTTAAATATGGACTGGGCATAGTCCTGCAGCTGGTGGCCTCAGAATATGAAAACTGTGGAACTCACTATGCTAATAGATTATTTTTTGTAGGATAAGGAAATGTTGCTTTTGATAAATAAGGAGCTAGCTGATTGATCTTGGCACAGTCACAGAAACATGGATAAGAAAGAAGCATTGATGGTGGGATTGCAAGCTTGTACAACCACTAAGGAAATCAGTCTGGCGGTTCCTCAGAAAATTGGACATAGTACTACTGGAGGACCCAACAATACCTCTTCTGGGCATATACCCAGAAGATCTTCCAACTGGTAATAAGGACACATGCTCCACGATGTTCATAGCAGCCTTATTTATAATAGCCAGAAGCTGGAAAGAACCCAAATGTCCCACAATAGAGGAATGGATACAGAAACTGTGGTACATTTACACAATGGAGTACTACTCAGCTATTAAAAACAATGAATTTATGAAATTCTTGGGCAAATGGATGTATCTGGGGGATATCATCCTTAGTGAGGTAACCCAATCACAAAAGAAGTCACTAGATATGCACTCACTGATAAGCGGATATTAGCCCAGAAACTTAGAATACCCAAAATACATTATACAAAACACAAGAAAACCAAGAAGGATGACCATTGTGTGGATACTTCATTCCTCTTTAGAATAAGGAACAAAATACTCATGAAAGGATATAGGTACAGAGACAAAATTTAGAGATGAAAGGATGGACTATCCAGAGACTACCCCATTCGGGAGTTCATCCCATCATCAGCCTAGATACTAATGCCCATGCCAGCAAGATTCTGCTGAAGGGACCCTGATATTGCGGACTCTTGTGAGGCTATGCCAGTGCCTGGCAAACACCGAAGTGGATGCTCACAGCCAGCTATTGGATGAAACACAGGGTCCCCAATGGAGGAGCTAGAGAAAGTACCCAAGGACCTGAAGGGGCTGCAACCCTGTAGGTGGAACAACAATATGAACTAACCAGTACACCCTGAGTTTGTGTCTCTAGCTGCATATGTAGCAGAAGATGGCCTAATTGGCCATCACTGGGAATAGAGGCCCCTTGGTCTTGCAAACTTTATATGACCCAGCACAAGGCAAGGCCTGGGCCAAGTAGTGGGAGTGGGTGGGTACGGGAGCAGAGGTGGGGGGGAATGGTATAGGAAACTTTCGGGATAGCATTGGAAATGTAAATAAAGAAAATAATAATAATAATAATAATAATAAAAAAGAAGCATTGAGAACAGCATGGAAGGATGCAATGGCAGAGAAATCTGGAAAAGTTAAAAGATAGCTAAGAGACTGCCACAGCAAAGATGTCAACAGCCTTAAGCTATACAGCTTTCCTGTGTTTTCTTTATTAAACCACCAATAGGACCCTGAAAGTCCTGCATTAGATCAGAAAAGGAAAAAAAATAAAAAAGAAAAGAAAGAGAAAGAAAGAAAGAAAGAAAGAAAGAAAGAAAGAAAGAAAGAAAGAAAGAAAGAAAGAAAGAAAGAAAGAGCCATGTTAACCAAGGGAACCAGTTGTAGGTGTGTCTCCATCTGGATTCAGGTGAAATAAAAATAACCATTGAACAATTAGAAGTATTATCAGTGGATATGTGAGGAATAAGACAGCCCATTAATTGGGTATTGGAAGGATAGCATCATTGTTAAAGGTCTTACTCTTTTCTAGAGATTTTTGAACAGACATGGGAAACCTGCCCCCATCAAATCATGCACTCTACTGTCCCTGCAGTTAGCACTCCCTTCCCCCTATTTCCGAACATAGGTGACTCTGGCCTTTGGAGGGGGCAGACAAAAGCTTCACCCCAGAATATTGCAACTTCTCTTTCCTGAAAACACTCCCTTCTCTCCGTTGATTAACAACCAGCATGTCTCTGGTACAGATGGCTCCTCCCCTTGAAGGAAGCAGGAGCCAATATCCTTGAAGCTATAAAAGCCCACTCTTGGACTATGGGAAAGAGGCAATTAAGTGTTCCCAGACAGCAATGACCAGTTTGTAAAAACACACTAGCTTCTGATAACACAGTGTGTTACTATTCTCAGGTCAGAAAGATCTCTTTCCAGCTTCGAGGTTCTGCCCTACTGCCTGAACAAATGTTATCATGAAACACCAAACCTTGAGAATCCCAGCTTCTGCATATTCATATAAATATCTCAAGCCCCTGGAAGAGACGATCGAATTCCTAACCTGTTGAGCAGAGTGGGAATGGCTTGCAATCTGTGTCAGACTCCTATAATAAAGACTCCCTTTTTTCTTGCATCAGGTTGTATCCTGGGGTTCTTGTGAACTGGGCATAACATTGTCAGGGCTCATACAGCAGATCTGTGAAATCTGCAAATAAGTGGCAAGTGTCAGTGTTCCTGCACTGCCTGTGACTTCTCTGTTCCTAATTTTGGCATTGGAAAAGCCTCTAGGAGTCTGTATAAGTGGCAGAGGGTGACCAGAGCAGACACACTGGAAGGCCACCACCAAGAGCTTGCTGGTTATCCATCAGGAGGAGGAATTTGTGATCGCGGAAGGGCCTGATCACGGCTTGCTTTCTTACTCACCTTGCTTCTACTTTCCAAGGTGAGAGTCTGTGAGCCCTCATGTTTGGATTTACTTTTGTTTCCTCTTGTGACACGGCTATATCCTGCATATGGGTCTGTCTGTGGTGCTTCTTGTACGGTTTGGAGTCATGTTGTATTCGACTGTTAGGGATGATATGGGACAGGCAGATTCTCACCCCCTCAACATTGTGTTAGCCCACTTTAAGCGAATGAGAACTAGAGCTCACAATCTCAGTGGATGTGAAGAAACAAAAAAAAATGTACACATACTATAGCTCAGAATGATCTGCCTTCAGAGTCAGAAGGCCATGAGAGGGTACCTTTTTCACTTCTCCATGGTATTAGCAGTGGAAGACAATGTTTCAAAAAGTGCAGAGACATCCTTATCAAAGTCCACTAAATAGTAGTTTGGAAGTATTGGGTTAATGATCCACTGACATGGGTTAAATTCTTCCACTTCCCTCTAGCTAATGCTTCTTCACCACCAGGAACAGTGTTGGCTCTGGTGACAGAAGAACAGAAACAGGAAGTTCCCAAAGCCTCCTGCTTCTCTTTACCCCATTTAACAAGACAGTATGTCAGAGAAGGTTCTCTTCCCATCACTTCACACCCAAACCCAAGCTATGACACCACACCCACAGTCACTAGCCCCAGCTCTGTCAGAACTTCTGCAGCCCCCATCTGTGCTACCCAGAGGTAAGTGCCACAATCTTCAGTACTGTCAACTTCAAGAATGGAGGAGGGGGTGCCATGCATGGTGGAAAGTAGGCTCACAGCGCCTCCGAGGATGTGGAGCCAGAGACAGATTCTACTGTCTTACTCCTGAGGGCAACAGGGCCAGTCAACAAACAGGGGAATCCACCCCACCATGATTGGCCTTTCACGACTGCTGATCTTTACAATTTGAAGAGAATGTTAGATTCTCTGACAACCCTAGAGAGCTCATTGATCTCTTAGACACCATCCTTTTTACCCATCAGCCCACTTGGGATAATTGTCAGCAACTATTGCAGATCCTTTTTACAACTGAGGAAAAGGAACACATATCATTCTGGAGGCTGAAAAGAATGTTCCAGGATCTAAAGTCACTCCAACCCAGAAGTCTACTGACATACATGAAAGATTTCCCTTCAGAAAATCCAGCTGGGGACTATAATACAGGTGAAGGTAAGGAGCATCTCTGAGTCTATCATAAGTGTCTAATGGCAGGTCTCAGGACAGTTGCTAGGCGGCCCACAAATTTGGCTAAGTTTTATGATGTCAGACAGAAAGATAATGAATTTTCAGCAGAGTTCCTCAAGCAGATTATGTACACTGTCCACCATCATGTGCTCTTAGTCCCTGAGGAAGTAAAGAAATCTAACACAGTAGCACTGGTGTTTATAAATCAGTCAGTCCCCAGACATTAGGAGTAAGTTACAGAAGTTAGAAAGACTCAGACAGATGTCATTGAGAGAATTAGTGGAGTTGCAAAGAAGGTGTACCATAACAGGGAGACTAAAGATGAGAAAAAGATTATGACAGGAAAGATATTAAACATAGATCTGGCCAAAGTCCTTCTTGCCGATGATAACCCAGACCAGAGAGAAAGTAAGTGCCAGTTCTGGAATATGACAAAGGGAGGGAGCCTAGGAAAGTACATTGACCAATCTTAGGTAAGAACCAATGCAACTATCATAAGGAGGAAAGACAGTGGGCCAGAGAAGGCCCAAAGAGAAATCCTAAGAATAAGACAATTGTCACCAAGGAAGAAGATAGAGGGAGTTGGGGCTCAGACCCCCTTTCTGGGCCTGGGGTAATCCTTAAGAGTTGAGGGGAGGCCTCTATTATTTCTGATGGATATTGGAGCTCAACATTCAGTGATCATAAAGGCCAAAGGGTCATTTTCTTCTAAGAGGTCCTGGGTCCAATGGTCCATAGGCATTAAACAATATTCATAAACTATCTGTAGAACAGAGGACTTTGTGGTGGGATGGGTAACCCATTCATTCATAGTCATACCTGAGTGCCCCTACCCCTTACTAGGGAGAGTTCGTCTAGCTAAAATGAGGGCTCAGATTAATTTTAAGCCTTGGGAAGTCTGATTAATGGATCAGAAACATGATCCAGTCCAGGTACTGACACTTGACTTGGCCTCTGAGACCGAGAATAGATTATACAAGTCACCACCTTCCCCCAAACAAGATCTGGATGCTTGGTTGACAAAGTTTCCCCAGGCATGGGCAGAAACTGGAGGCATGGGTTTAGCAAAACATTGACCCACTGTATTTGTAGAGCTTAAATTGGGGGCAGACTCAGTTTGAGTCTACCAATATCTCATGTCTCAAGAGGCACGGAAAGGAATCATTTGCCCTATCCAAAAATCACTGGTCTTGGGAGTCCTCAGATCATATCAACCAGCATGGAATGCCCTGTTATTGCCCATGAAGAAAACAAAGTCCAATGACTATCACCCTGTCCAGGACCTAAGGGAAGTTAACCATAGAGTAATGGACATATACTCCATGGTGCCTAATCCTTTTACCTTATTGAGATCTCTACCACCAGATCGGAAATAGTATCCTGTTCTAAACATAAAGGATACTTTCTTCAGTTTACACTTGGCTCCCAAAAGCCAGAAATAGTTTGTCTTTGAGTGGTATGATCCTGAAAGAGGCATTAATGGGCAACTCACCTAGACCCATCTGTTTCAAGTCTACAAGAATAAACCCACTATTTTTGATGAAGCTTTAGATGAGGACCTGGGCGAGTACAAGGCCAATAATTCAGACATAACCCTTCTTCAATTTATTGATGACCTTTTACTTGCAGCAGAAACCAAAGGTGGGAGCAACAAGGGGACCCAGGGCCTCCTATATGCTCTGGGGAACATGGGATATCGAGCTTCTGCCAAGAAACCATAGCTCTGTAAGACTGAAATCACCTATCTTAGTTATATTCTGACAGAGGGCCAACAAGTTGGCTTTTTATGGTGAGAAAGGCGACTGTCCTCAACATCCCTACCCGACCCCTAGCCCCAGAGCACAAGACATGTAAGAGAGCTTTTGGGGTCCCCAGGATTTGACAGCCTATGGATTCCAGACATTGCTGTAATATCCAAACATTTATATGAAACCACCAAGGAAACCAAGGACTTTGGCTAGACTCGGGATCACCAAAGGACATTTGAGAGAGTTAAGAGGCCCTGCTATCGGCTCCTGCTTTGGGACTATCAGACATTACTAAGTCTTTTTACCTGTATGTCAATGAACATAAAGGAATAGCCAAAGAGGTCCTGACTCAAACTTTGGGGCCATTGAAACAGCTGGTGGCTTATTTGTCACAATAATTAGACACAGAGGCAGCAGGATGGCCACCTTTGCAGCCATGGCACTACTGGTTAAAGATGCATGTAAATTAACTTTGGGACAAAATTTAGCCATAATTACCCCCCATGCAATTGAAGGAGTACTAAAACAGCTGCCTGATCGGTGGCTCAGTAATGACTGCATGACTCATTATTAGACTTTACTAATTAGCCCTGACTGAGTTACTTTCTAGCTGCCTGTTTCTTTGAATCTTGCAACCCTTTCTCCTGACCCTGATTTGGACCATACATTCCAATGATGCAGCAAAATCATGGCCCAGGTACATAGGACACAACCTGACTTATCCCCTCTGCCAGACAAAATGGCAAAGGCATTGTATAACAAAATGGCAAAGTCATGTGATAAACGCTTCTTAGGAAACTTGGAAGAGAATGTCCTGAAATGGGATAGACTAAAGCATTAATTTTGAGGTGGTTGTACAGCAGTGTTATCCCTCTTCAAGGGAAATACACTAATCTGCAATGGTGTTGAGCCAGGCATAACTGTGAATAAAGGCTGGTGATAATAATTCTCACCCTGGGCTTAGGGAGATGGTTCAGTAAAGTAAGGTGCTTCTTTTACTAAAATGAGGATCAGAGTGGCTTTTTTAAACCCTAGAACCCATGTCACAAAAGCCAGACCCAGTAATCTTGTAATCTCAGCAGTGTGGAAGCCGAGGCAGGAAGATTTGAGGGGCTTAACAGCCAATCTAATTGGTAAGCTGGTCAATGAGAAATCCTATCTCAAATGAGGTGAACAACATTCCAAGGTTGTGTTAGAGGGCACACATATATGTATACAGGCATGTATGCATGTTTATATGCACCTACACATATACAATGATACACATATATACAGACATTTATGAAGATACACATATATACAGAAACATGAAAATGTTCACACAATAGATATCCCAGTTATGTCATGCAAAGTCATATGACAGTGTAAAGAACAGAAATTTATTGGTCCAATTCAGACTAATTTTACTAAAACTCCTTTATTTTTCATATTTGGTTCAGAGTGATGGATTCTGCTCTTTATTTGGCTTTCACTGAACATGAAAAACAAAACCAATGGTGCTTAACTGGGTAAAAGTGCCTTCCTACAAACCAGATGATCTTGATTTGGTCCCATGACCCACATGTTAGGAAAGATCTGACTAATTCAAATTGTCCTCTAACTTTTATCCACAAACTGTAGCACAAACATATAAACAAAAAAATTAAAAACAACCTTGACAAAAAGGATGAAGTTTATCCTAAAATTTCTTTCCATACTTGGATATACAATCCACAAAAAAGTTTTCCTAAACTCATTTTCATACCAATTCACTCATTTAGCAGTTTGTAAATGACCAACATGGATTTGAATCAGGCAGTTTGATAGCTAATATATACTGCCTACATGTCAGGATCCAGAATCTCCTTGGATAAAAGCCACTGGGTATGTCAGTGAGGGAATTTCAAAATTAGTTTAATTGAAGTGGAGAAACCATTCCATGAGCTGGAGCCCCAGACTGAATAAAAAGAAGAAACCAAGCTAACCATGGGATCATCATTCCTGACTGTGAACACAGTAGCACCAACTGTCTCATATCCCTGGGGCCATTAATTCTGTGCATTGATATCTCCTGGAACTGTAGGAGCCAGAATAAACACTTCCAACTTGAAATTGATCTTGCTGGATATTTTGTTATAGCAACTAGACAAGTAACTAAGACCAATAGGAAAGTTATGTGACAGTATCATTGAGATAAGTATCTTGTGCTTTGGTTTTCTGCCCCATGGTGCATGAAGCCCTGAGTTAAATTTCCCAGTATACACACACACACACACACACACACACACACACACACACACACACACACACACAAAGCTGGGACTATTGATGGGTACTTCCAGTTCAGTTTTGAAAGGTAGAGACAAGCAGATCACAGGACTCACTGGTCCGTTAGGTTAATATAATTACCTGGTTCCAGGTTAGTGGAGGGCACTGACTATCCCTAAAAATACCAGATAAGGTGGGTAATACCAGACAAAGGAGACCCAGTGTGGGGGCAGTAGGCTGAGGACATCCTGGTCTCCAGTTGAGCAAAGGTCTGGAAACATAGGGATCCAATGGGTGGTGATTTCCACTTACAGGGTAGGGAAGGTGTTCTATCATTCTCCTGAATCCCTGACTCCTATAATAGTTACCACTCCCACAGCCCCTGCAGGAGAGGTGTGTGGCTATCAGTGATGTAGGAGCAGCACCAAGCCTTCACACATGCAAATAAGGTTTCCTCTAAGCTCCCAGTCCAAGCCAATGTGAGGTACCTGCTGTTGAACCCTGAATCACCCCCTAATCCTATCCAGGGAACTAAAGGGGTATGAGAACTACTCCATCATCTGATTCTTTTGTTCCAAGAATGTAACACTTGGGAAGAACTCTTCTCTCCCAAAGCTCTTCCTGAGGTTTCACTGTACTCCTCACTCTACAGTCGACTTCTCATTGGCCCAGCCAGACCTGACTCAGTGCAAAGCAGCTGGGAGTTACCCAGTGAGCTGGAAGGCATGGCAGAGACTTCTCCCTGCCCTCACTCATTTTCCTTTTCCAGAACCCTAGCACCAGGCCTGACCAGAGAACTCCGTGGAAACCTCTAGTACCCAGTCCCACAACCCAGTATCAGAACCTGGCTTCTGAATGCAAATACCCACATATGCCTATAAACACATAATGCAGAGGAAGAAAGAGAGGTCGGGGACAAAGGAGGAGATCCTTAAATCAAATTTTCTACTGTTATGTAAGAGCCACATATTCTCCAGCAGAGAAAACAATATGTTCGAATGAAATATATAGTTCATGTATCCATAATTTAGAAACTCTTTAGGAAAGAGATATATGGACTTCACTAGATCCCTCCATCAGCAAGTGTTGCTATCCAACCTAACTTATACTATAACCAGGCATCTCCTCTCTAGAGTTCAAGGAGGTCCTGATCTGGTATGTGTACCAGATATATACCCAGTAATGTCCAACATATCCCATGTTCCATTTTGCTTATAATAAAACATATGAATTTATTTATTTATTCATTCATTCATTCATTTATTCATTTATTTATCTATTATATGTAAGTACACCATAGCTATCTTCAGACACCCCAGAAGAGGGCATCAGATCTCATTACAGATGGTTGTGAGCCATCATGTGGTTGCTGGGATTTGAACTCACGACCTTTAGAAGAGCAGTCGCTGAGCCATCTCTCCAGCACCAGCACATATGAATTTTTCATCTGATCTGTTTTAATCTTGCGAAATAATAAACATTACTAAATTTACCCAATGGAAAATACTGTAAATGTTCTTGAATTTTATCATGTGACTTGAGCAGTATGTAATTTAAGGACGATTTGAAGGCAGAACCCCCACATAGGAACTTCCTTTTATTTTCTCTAATTACCTGACCTCCTATGCTTGGATTTCAGCTGCAAATAGACACAAAAATAATCAATTCTATGTAAGCTATTCCATGAGTCATTTGTAGATGAGTGTGAGCTGGATACAGAATTGCCTATAGAATGTTACAAAAGACCTCAACAAAACTAGGCCCATATTTGCAAGAATCCAAACTGTGTGAGATGTCCCCCATAGTGACCTTTTCTCTATACCTTTAATCCTGTTGCACCTGAATTACAGCTGTTGAAGATATCCATAATTGATTAAGAATAGATATGTGAGGAGTTTTGGAGTCACCGAGGTGTGTCTGTTATCATGAGAAGATGCTTGAAAGCAGATCCACATAGAGGAGGAGGCTACACTTCTGAAGACTGGCTCCAAGGAAGGAATCTGCTTTTTAAGGATCCTCTATAAATGCAGTTCCCTCTAAAATCAACCACAGTTTCTCAGCTTGGATGACTTCAACCCCTACCCCAGCTTCCGCGTTATACAACCAGAAAAGAAGAGAATCAGAACCAAGGTGTCCTGGAAAATCAAGAGGACATCCCACGACTTGGTTGGGAATGAATACACAGTTCAATACTGTGGGCCTGTGTACCTGAGCCTTTCCAAGGAGATCGCTGGCTTGGCTAGGTGCAAGAGTTCCTGCAAAGTGGAGAAAATGCAAGCAGGGAGGGGAAGCCATGCTTCAGCAGGTGCAGTTGGTTCCTCTTCTGTCTCCAATTTGTTGTCTTGGTTACTTCACTCTGCTCTGCACTGAGGTGGGTTTGGTTGGGCTGGGCAGATGAGAGGCCAACTAGCCAGTGAGGAGGGCAGTAGAGCTGCAGCTGACATTTTGGGAGAGCAGACTTCTTCCTAAGTGTTGCAGCTCTTATGACAGAAGCTCTGGGAAGACAATGTAGACCTCGCACACCTTTAATCTTGATATGATTTAAATATACAGTTTTGGGGTGGTTCAGGGTTTGTCAACAAGTACTTCTCATTGGCTTGGACTCAGAGCTTTGGGGAAGCCTTATTTGCACGTGGGAGGGCTTGGTGCAACTCCTACGTGACTGAGAGCCACACACCTTTCTTCAGGGGACTATGGGAGGCTGTACCTGTGACAGGAGCCAGAGGCCCAAAGGGAGTTGCCCAAAACTCATTCCTAGGTGGAACTCACCTACTGGGTCTCCAGGATTCAAGGCCGGAACTGAATGGGGGACCAGACTGTCTGTGCATAGCCCACTGCCCCAAAACATACAGGAGCACAATTGGTCACAGCAATAAAAAGTAGCTAATACAGCTGTCATAGACATCTCTCTGTTGTCTTGCCTCCTCCTGTCTGTGGGTCCTCATGATAGAGGCACCTGGTGTACTGATAAAAGCCATGATCTAGTCATCCCAAGGAATGTAGGAGGAAGAAGCTTTTAGGGTTGCACCTGGAGCTAAGAATAGAATGTGTCTGTAATGAGCTCAGGAAACATTTGTAAGCTCAGCCACCCACAAGGCCCTACTCAAAAATTCAGCCAGTCTACATGCCAATATTCTCACCAGTGCAGGATGATACTTTCATACAAACTGAAAATATCTCCCTTCTAGAGAAACTTGGATTTGATTCATTAGAAAACTCATTATTTTCGAACTTGCTGTGAGGGAAAACTTGATTTATACATTTCACAAATGTCACAATAAAGTTTTAAGTCTGAAGTTCCTCTGACAATCATAGTGCTTTTAAGTGTGATACTTTTACACAGTGCAGACTATGTAACTCTCCTCAGAGACACTGTTTAGACTTGTGTCTAGTGAGACTAATATTGTTCCCAGAAGCCTAGTGACTTTTCTAAATTTCTGTCTGTGTTTGCCTGCCTTCCTTTCTTTCTTTCTTTCTTTCTTTCTTTCTTTCTTTCTTTCTTTCTTTCTTTCTTTCTTTCTTCCTTCCTTCCTTCCTTTCTTTCCTTCTTTCTTTCTTTCCTTCTTTTTTATTTCCTCCTCCTCCCCCTCCTCCTCCTCCTCTTCCTCCTCCTT
>NC_034594.1:76997778-77013920 GCF_900095145.1 Mus pahari | reverse complement strand
GAGGGGGAGGGGAGGGGGAGGGGGAGGGGGAGAGGGAGAGGCAACCAGTTTCAGAAGGTCAGTATTACACCAAGTCTGCCAAATCTGACCCTGAAATGGATGGCTTGTCTGGGAACAAAAAAAAAAATGCTTGTTTCACCCATTCTGTACTTTGTGTGACACACAATGGGACAAGAGCTAGGCAAGAAAAGCACAAAGGTAAGATTTTCTTCTTCAAATGCATAGTAAGCCAAAGGTGCATGGAAAGGTCTCTGTTTTGGAGACGACTTTAAATATGGTAGTATTCAGAGAGGGGCTTGTTCTCTGTGTTGTATATGTCTTCTTTGCTAACGTTACTCTGCTTCTCAGCACTTCCTAGTGAGAAGGTCTTCCATCTGTCCAGGTTGTGTTATTTTTTTAATTTTTTCTCCAAGAGCTCAGGAAAGTGTCCTGCTACCCTAGAGAAGAGAAGCTAATGGCTATCTAATTCAATAGCTCTCATGTTGTAATATGTTGGCTAACAAAGAAAGAAATTATTGAAGATTCGATAGAGACTTGTCTATTCACACTCCCTATATTAAAGCTTGACTCATCACATATGCCACCCAAACAAATGAGTGTGTAGGTCTGTGAATCAGAGCGGCTGGCTGGGCTGGGCTATGGAGTTAGTACTTAGAGCATCTATAACCCATCTAGAGTTGTCCCGAAAGTTCCAGTATGGCTTGACAGTAAGTCATTCACAATGTTTTTGCACAGCGTCAGTGGCAGACATTGTACAGGGGGTGTTATATGTACAGAGAACACCCTTCTTCGTCCAGGACAGAGTGTGCTATGCAGAGTCAAGTATGTAATCTATCTGTGATGGCCAATCTTGACTGTCAACATGACAAGATGTGGAATCACCTAGGACACAAACTTCTGTGCATGTCAGGGCGGGTGTTTCTATTCTGGGTTAACTGAGGTGGGAGCCCTACCTCAATGTAGATAGAACAATCCCATGCGCTGTGGTCCTAGGCTGAATTAAAAACAGTAAAATGAGCACAGGTCTTCTCTTCCCTGTACTTCCTAGTATGGATTCAACATGACTAGGTGCTCCATGCCGCTGTTGCAATGCAATCCAGAAGGTGGAATGTAATATGGAACTGTGAGCCAAGATAAGTTGCTTTGTCAGGTGTTTGTTATAGCACTGAGAGGCATAACTAAAATAGTAAGTTATTCAGTATTCTGTGCCATCCTGTGAGGTAATTTCTGTTGTCATAGTGTCAACCACTATTGGTAAGGCTACAACGTTCCAAGTTCTACAGTTCCTGAATTCAAAGTCTGTGCTCTGAAGAATATGATTTTATCCAGTGTGAGCTATTTTGACTTGGGAACTTGCTTTGGTTCTACTTCATTCTATGCAGGACCACCATAACACCTTCCATCACTTCCTGCTTATCTTTAACAGAGGAGTTTCACAGATCCTGTCAAATTATTTCCCCAAAGCTTAAGACAGATTCTCCAGACAAAGCAAAGTATACATCTCATTCTAGTTCAACTAGGGACAAAAACTATTTTGATAGCATTTCTATTTGGGACCTTGGCAGCCTTAGGGCACTCCTCCAATGAACAGGGTGTCATGTTAGCTGCATTCAGATTTACCCAGTAGCGAGATGAACACCTCCATTTATGTCCTAGATATCCAAGATGGAGACTAGTCATCTATCCAACATCCCAGAAAATGGTAGAAGTATGCCTAGAAGAAGGGTCAGGAGTGAGAATAGGGAGCCTGGGTTGTGAAGGCTGATTTGGCTTTCCCAAAGCTTCAGAATTACCATAAACACATTCCCACTGTCATTCTTCAACATTTTTCTTATCACTTCAAGTAAATATCAAGAAAAGAAGAAGAATGACCCTAGGAAGAAAGGTATATTTTGCATCATAGATACTCCACAATGGCAGGTGAATTAGTGACCCAGCAACAACTGGGCACATTATCACTAGCTGCCAGGAGGTGAAACATTCCCATTGTCACCAGAAGTTCCATACCTTCCTCCTGTACATATATTATATCTCCTTATAAAGGCCAGCCCATTTTCTCTTCACTCTTTTTTCTTCTACTCTTGTCTGGATGCAGCCTCTGTATACCATCTCCCCAGTAAATGTCCTATGTGAAATCAGTCACATGGTGTGTCTTTATGGCATCCATTGCTTAGATCATTAATGTTTGTCAGCTTGCATTAACCTGTAGAGATCTCCTTTGAGGCATTGTCATGATCAGGTTGGTCTATATATTGCCTATAGGACAATGCCTTATTAATTATTATGGGAATGTGGGTATCGCCATTCATGGACTGGACTCTGGTTGTGTTAGAAAGAAGAGAAACAGTTTAGTAGCAAAAAAGCAAATATCAGTGTATTTATATCCTTTAAGCCCTTGTCTGTCCATGTTCAGCTTTTAATTTCTTCCTTGACTTCACCTGAATAATGGACTGTATCTGGAATTGTAAAATGAATGATCACTTTCTCCCCTAAGATTTTTTTGTTGTTGTTGTTGAGCTGTTTCATCACAGTAACAAAGACAGCAAAGAAGACACAGTGAAGGAAACAGCAGACCAGTTATTCCTGAGCCAACCAGAAGTAGAAAGCATCACAAGAAGTAGGAACCTGCAATGAAACCTCTAGAGAAAAATCCTAGTGGTGCCTCTATCCCTCTTTATTCAACTTTGATGTTACAGTTAAATTTAGCTGCAAATTGAATGAAGTAGAATGTAGCTTTTGGCATAGGACAGGACTTTGTTTCTTGTTAAGGATAAATGACTCAGGGAGAGAAGATCTATGTTTCTTTCTATGTTTTCATGTAGTCATGAGTAGATGGAAGTTTGGAAGCCCCTGGAGCTGCTAATGGGTTTGTCTGAATTATACCAAAAGCATTTGTTCAGATCTAGCTCCTAATATGATGGTAGCATCAGTGTGAACTGTGAGCTATGATGAGGGCAGTTTGTGGGACCTTCCATTCTCTCTATTCTTCATCTGTCCCCTTCTCTTCCTCCCATTCTCTTAATCACTTCCTACCCCTTCTAGTATCATCTCTCCCCTCCCTTACTTTATTTTTTCGCTCTAACACTCCTCCTTTCTCTCTTATTCTCTTCCCTTCCTCTGCCTCTCTCTTCTCTTGCTCTGTCTTTTGGTCTTCTCTTCCTTTTTTCCCTCATTCTCTATGCATACCTTCTTTCCTCTCTCCACTGGCTCTCTTGCCTCTGCTCCTGGAAGGCATGGGAGGCATCTGACTTCAGAGGATCCTGTAAGTTTGCAGCCTGACTACATTTCAGGCTCTGTATATGAAGGCATTGACAGGATTTGATTTTTGATTAGGTAAAGACAGACCCAAACTCTTCCAATTACCCCTTCAGAGGCAAACAACCTAAGTTACATAACTGTTTTTATTTAATCCATGCTGGAAAGGATTAAATTATGAATTAGAGTCATTCCCAATTTTAAAAGCAATTTATGGCAATGGTTTCCAGGCATACTCTAGGGAGGCAGAGGGGACACTGGCTTAGTGTGAACTCAAGCTGATGGTGCTGACATTTCAAGTAGTTTCCCTTTACTTGAGTGAATTTTTCTCTTTCTGTGGACACATAATTCCACCCTCAGTTGAATTTCTCTTGTCCCTCAAGTCCTCTGGCCCTTCAAAGTCACTCATATGCTTCACTTCCGTCTACACTGGCAGGCTTATATAATCCATAGCATGCAGGCCATATGGATACCAGGACAGATAATTTAGGAGTGCAACCTAACACATTACTGTGAAGTTACAATGCTGGCCTCTTACTGTAAAATGATTGGGCACACCTGGTGACACAATGCATTCTCTAGATCTCTCATCCTGTAGTCCCCAGGAAGTCTTTCTCTACTACTTTCATGTTCTTTTTTCCACTTTGGGGAACCCCTAGTTACAGTTTTGCACATGGTTCCCAAGACTCTGGGACAAAACAGCCTTTTGAACACCTGTCTTCAGTGTGCAGGGGAAAGTCAGTGAGAGAGAAGAACGTCATCTAAGAGCAGATGATGTGGGTTTCCAGAAATGTAGCCTCAGTTCTGACTTTCTGTTCTGTCAAGAAGAAGATGATCCAGGGGTAGACATGTGACTCCACACCTTGTTTCCCATCTCTATCATATTAGCTAGCCTGAGTAAAGACCCTCAGTTTGACTACTGCTTCTTGACTCATCCCCTTCTTGTAAGAACATATCTATGTGAGAAATTGAATGAATCTCTTCACCCCAAAACCATAGCAACTGACTACCCCCATCAGAGCACAACATGGAATTTTTCAATGATGCAAATGTTTGGATATCATTCTTCCTTGAAATAAAAAGGAAACAAATGACATTCACAACTGTGTTAATGCAACATTGAGATGAAAACCAAAGTTTCCATGAACATAAAAATAACATGAAGGTACTAATGCTTTAATCTCAGGTAATAATGCTGCCTTTTGTATTGACAAACCATCTGTGGAGATCTTAAAGTCCCAGAATACTGGGTGAGAGAGGGAGCCTAGTGTGGCCATGCAAGTGGTCCCTCTTGTTCAGGAAAGGAGTACAGTCTATGGGTTCCCAACCTCGTAGCTGCTGAGTGAGTCCCAAAGTTTGTTTCTGCTTCCTTAGCTACCTGCTGGTCTCCTTACATTGTCTTAACTGCCAACATCCAAATACCATTCTTGCAGGATCTGTTTCCCATCTCCCGTCTTCCACACATCCTCCGACAGCATCTTATATTCCTTCCCCATTACTCTTCCTGGCCTGCTCCCTCCACTACTCTCTTGGTTCTTCTCTTCCTCAGTTCCACCCTGCCTGAGTTCCATTATCTTTGATGGCTGATGTGGCAATTAAAAGGAATGTTGAGGTTCAAACAGTGAGAGTGTGGGGCCTGCTGAGATGGAACACAATTTAAGATGGCAGTGCTGCTCTGCTGGGTCCACTCTGCATATGGTACAGTGCAATGTCCACTTCTCTCTCTTGCCTCTGGTAAAAAATAAAACTTAACTGCTTGCTCACTCTACTTTACCCTTAGCTCTGTAAGAATTTATTTCCCTTCATGAACAAATAAAAATGAACAACAGAAAGCAAAAATAAACAAAACACCTAATTCTGTAGGTGGGATCAGAGGGAACTTGGGAGGAGATATTTCCTATCAATCATAGGAGAAACCTGGAGAATTATATAAATGGAAAAAATGGAGTTGCCGAATGAAGCAATTGCCAGTGGCCCCACAACCTGCAAGGAAGAAGCTGTTATTGAGAGAATGGTGCAGTGACGAAATCTGTTTCTTGGATCTAAGAATTTTTTAGAGCTCTGTTCTGGCTGGGTCTGGCCTACACAGAGAGACAGTGTTATTGAGCAGGAAGGACCAGCTCTGCTAATGGCTATGCATGTGGCCATCTCTCCCGAGAAAATATCCAAATGCTATAGACCACGTTCTTCTTGGGTATGTTAAAATTGTTATTATTATTGTCTTTATTGCTATTATTATTATTATTAGCAACAACAATAATAGTAGTAATGATAGAAACAACTTTCTGAATCAGCCTACCTGAATTTTGTCTTGTAGATCTGCCTATACCTGGCTCTGTGTATGTATATCTGTATGTGTTGCTAATGTAAGGCTTTGCTCTCTCTTTTGCTGAACAGCAAAGAAAGCATCACATGTGGAAGCATCACATGAGAAAGGTTACAGAAAACTTTAACAGATTTGAAGGAACAGGATTAAATCACTGACTCAGAATGACTCAGAAAACAAACAAACCTATGCTACAAAGCTATATATTTCAGTTTACATCCAACATTTATGATGGATATTAATTTTATAATGTTGCTTTCCAAAAGATCACTCTCATAACACCCACAAACACACATGTGTTACTTGTAGGTCAGGGGCATGGAAGGGTATATAACTTAAGATCACAGCACACATTAACTTAGTTTATAAAAAATGAACATTAGGGAAATCCAAGGCAAGTATGGCTGATCTTTACATTGTTGTGTTAAAAGCAGATTAAACAACAGACTGAATTCACAGAAAGGTTGTAGGCTTAAGTGTTAAGTGATTTCAATCTGTATCACTAACTCTGACTCTAAAGCCCACCAATATTCCAGTCTCTTAACATGTACTGTGCCACTGCCCTAGTGCTTCTCAGCAGTATTCTCACTCTGATGTCAAGGAAACAGGCAAGGCATCAGCATTGCTCTTTGATGGAGAAACTAGCAGCCAGGGCACTTCCGACATTCAGCTCTCACTCTCCATACATACCTATTCTAAATGGGAAAGTGAAATAAAACATGCAAACTAGGAACTCAGAAACACTGGATAATTTCCTTTGCATCTCACAGTATTTACTTTTGAAGAAATTCCTTAAAATAAGAACCACTCACGATGTTTTGAAGTTACATGTTTCCAAGATTATACTTATTTTTCAAACTAAAAATCTGGAATATACAGAATATTAAAATTAGGTAGATTAAAACAGTAAATATTAAAGGACTTAAATAGCAGTTAAATAAAAATAGAAGCAAGTGTGTGAACACACAAAGAAAGAAAGTTCTAGTTATAGAAAGATAATTATGCATAGCCTACTAAAATTTTGTACAGTGAAAATGAAGTGTGTATGATTAATTGGTTAAATCTAAAATACAATACAAGCTGATAAAAATCACCAAAAAATGTGAGCAATGTGGAAAGAACTATAATTCCTGTGTATAGGAAACATAGACAAGTATTTAACTCTGCTGAGAATAAAATATAGATTAAAAACATATCTGTTTAGCTTTAGTAACGGAAGATGGAGAATCTTTCATGATTATACATTATATATTTTTTAATTTCTTAATTTTTAAAGATAGGAAGACCTCATTTAAGAAGAATACTGCAATGGAGTTTCTTAATGGGAAAAAGAACCTGGGCTCTGCCTCAAATGCAACTAATCAACAGGGATTTATTTTAGAAACCAACGAAGGGGCCAGTGGGTAGAATGCCACTGAAAGGAAATGTCAGGACAGCAGGAAATATGGCCAAACCAACTGCAAAATTCCTTGCTGAAGGAAAGCTAGAGTGGCATATATCCATGGCAAAGGCTTCTCAAGTAACTGTGCTAGCCATGACCTTGTTAAAACTCAGACAGGCAATGTGAGGCTAGTTGACACAGCGGTAACTTAAATTTAGTCAAGGTCAGTCTTTATTTAAGTATATATACAGATTTATATGATAAATATGTGCTGCACACATACACCCACAGCATAAATTCAGGTCGATGTATCAATTCTATGCTGTACATATACATCAACAGTCACCTACTGGGCTATATACTACCCTTATGCTGCACACATAAATGCACAGCATATAAGCATGATATCCTTATTCTACAACAAACACAAACCACAAAATAAAATACCTGTATATATATAAAACTATGCTATACACATACATCTAGGACACATATACAGGTCTATATAATGACTCTATACTGCATACATATATCAACATGTACACCCATAACTGTAGTATTAGTTACATTTCCAATTATTATGATCAAATACTGACAATAACGATGTAAAAATGGTTTATTTTGCATGAAAGTTCACGTGTACAGTCCATCACATTGGGAATGTCTTGGTGGCAGGATTTTAAGACAGCCGGTCTCATTGCACCTATAGTCAGTGAAGGTGTTCCTGCTGGTGTCATACAGGGAAATAAACCACACAAAGAGATATGAATGAAAACCCAGTGCATATTAACTTTGTCTATTAAAATCAGACTTAAGGGAATCGAAAAATAGGCATTTTGTTACCAATGTATTTAAGCCCAGTAAATTTGGAAAAGTATTTTACTTACAAAACAGAATCCAAGGAGCTCAAAGAAGCATAACTGAAACTCAACGCAGTGTAATATTTCTTTCAAGAAGATGAGATTTAATGATAAGCTACATATAGTAGATTAAAAGCCTAATGGTCTTGCCTGGTGTGAGTCAATCATTTGAGCTATTAGACAACTATTCCTTTTTGTGGGAGCTTGAGAGAGCATCTAGTTATAACAGTCATTCAGATTACTAGTCACCTCTGGTCCTAGTTGTAGGAGCTTGATATTATCTGGAACAACAGATAACACAGATAACTAGACAGTTAATCATTTTTATTCAGATTTTTGGATAAAAGAATAGGTGTTTTATTGTTACATTGAAAAGACTATTCTGTGTTATTAACATTCCATGTTTCTCTTGGGCACAAGGGGCCTTCACACTATGCTCCCAACAAGTCAGAAAGTAGAGACAGCCAAATGCTGTTTGATAGCTTTTTTTCCTCCTTTTCTTTCAGTTTGGAACCTAAGCCTAGGGAATGAGGCCACCAATAATTAATATCAGTCTTTCCATTGCAACTGATCTAATCTAGAAAATCCTTCATTGATATGGCCAAAGGTTTAACTGTCCAGTAAGTTTAGTTTTTTCCCAAACTGATAATGAATATTAGTTATCACATCTAAAAATAAATGTATATAAATTTATATGCTTATATATCTATAATATGTAATGTATACTTTAGGTTATTATAATACATGATATATTATGTAAAAAGTAGTTTACCATGTTTATGATATAGATGACTATATAGTAAATGATCTACCAAAGACAAAGCCTTGTCTCTACCCTCTGTTTCGTTGGCTGAACCTGAATATCACTATTCACCTTATACGTTGTAAGCTTATACCAGAATCACCTGAAACACTTGTCCGACGTCTCTGTAATCTCTGCTTCTAGAGTTATTACTTGGAAAGGTCTGTAGTTTTCCAGTGGTGATGTGAACAAATATGTATTGAAACTAGTCAGGGCACCAACAACAGACCAATGAAATAATTCTACCCAAGTCTAGCTTAATGAACCAATAGTTCTGAGAGATATAGCATGATGTTACTTACAAAAGCATTGAAACCTCAAATGCAGCAGCAACAATAAAAAGTCCAGCCAAGTATTAATGGTAACTCTCAAGAGTGGTACAGGCACTAAAGTGTACAGGCACCATGACTAAATATCTTGGAGAGGAAAGGATATACATCATCTTACTCTCAGGTTACACTCCTCTGAAGGAATTCAGAGAAAGAGATTAAGGCAGGAAAATAAAAGCAGTAGCAGGAGTAGAGCTCATGCAGGAATGCTTCTTACTTTCTTTATTCTTGTAGCTTGCTTGGTCTGCTTTTATCTAGAAGCCAGGACTAGCAGCCCAAGAGTGATATTATCCACAGTTAACAGGCCTGTCCTAAATCAATATTCAGTCAAGGACATACACCATAGGCTTGTCTAAAGACCAATATGATAGGGGAATTTTCTTAGCTCATGCTTCCTTTTCCAAATGACTCTAACCTGTGTCAAGTAGACATGAAACAAACCAAAATAACAAACATAAAGGCATTACATTAATTTTCTTGGATAACAAGAATAAGCATTTATTCACTTTACATCGGGTACTGATGAATGATCAAAGTAACCATTTCATCAATGTCCAACCTGGCAAACTAATGATTTTATGAGTCTTAGTTAAAGAACATGAGTAAAGGGCTTCCTACAGTAGCAAAATAGCTTCAAAACTGCAAAGTACCATCTTCATAGGAACTGCATCATAGAATCACACTCTCAACCTTACACTTCCTACATATTCTAGCATCTTCCAAAAATCACATGAAGCTAGTAAAAGGCAGAAAGGACTAAAAGCTCGAGTGAGGCTCCTGTGACCCACTTCTCCCTTTTTGTATTATAGAATTTCAATAACTCTATCAAGGTTATTATAGACCTTGCTATCACTGTACTATTCTGCTTAGCTTGCTGTCATGTCCCCAAGGCCAAACAATCTCTACTCCATGGCAATAGCATGATCATGCTATGCTTGGAGGAGAAAACTGATAGCACAGGTTACCATATGATTGTTTTTTTTACTGTGTATATTACTTAGGGTTCAAATCTATGATTTCTGCCATCTCAAATTATCATAATTTCAGTATAGTAATAATATCCCAAATGTATTTCTACTTTCCCCATACATAAAATATACCATGTCCTTCTGTAGCCACCGACTGTCCAACAGAAGCTCTGTGACCACTTCTGCAGTATCATTATGTTCTAGCACCTATTGACTAGCTAGTTCTAATCTTTCCTTCAGATTGCTACTGATTTTTAGAACCTGTTTTCCACATTTAAGGAGCCAGTCAGATACCACTGCCTGATGAACTCAGCATACATTCTCTGCATAACTGTCAGCAGAGAATGTATGTTGGCTAGTTTTAAATCAACTTGACACAAGCTTGAGTCACTGGAGAGGATAGAGCCTCTGTGAAAATACCTCAATAAGATCAGATAGGGCAAGAATGCAGCACATTTTCTTAAATAGGCATTGTTGTTGGAGTTCCCAGACCATTGTGGGTCGATCCATCTCTGGGTTGGGGTTCCTGGGCTTTATAAGAAATCAGGGTAAACAAGCCATAAGGAGCAAACCAGAATGGAACATCCCTCCATCATCTCTGCATTGGTTCCTGCCATATTTCAGTTCTTTTGTATGCACTACCTTTGATAATGAACTATGATCTGTAAATGTAAGCCAAATATACCATTTCTTTCCCAACTTGCTTTTGTTCTAAGTCCTGTATGGAAACAGAAAGGACAGCATAAAAGCTTCCCTACCTCTATAGCAGAGCTGGGCTTGGGCATCTACAAATGTTGATGGTTGCTACACAAAGGGCTTGTTTGTGTAATAATGTATATACTTTACTTAATGGTACTCCATTCTGGGAAATGTCCTCCCTGCCAATGTTAATGACTCCATGATAATTAAAGAGAGCATGACTCAGGAAATCAAGAATATGTCTCTGTGATGCTAATACTTTCAAACAGCCTTTAAGGCTGTGGAAAAGAACTCTGAATTTATGAATAAAAAATACATAAGCCAGTACAAGAGCTGAATTTTACAGAATTTCTCAACTATGAACAATATAAGGATGCAATATGAATTGTATGAGAGGCTTCATGGGCATAAAGAACAGAAGCAGCTGCACTAATGAGCCAGTTTTTTAAAAAGCTATTAAGGAAGGAGGTAAAGAGTTTTAGGGAGTAGTGGTTTCAGGACAAGACTCTGACCAGCTAAGGTTATTGTTTGTGGGTACAAAAACATGCAGATTCATTAGTTCAAGGTCAGTCTGGGATAGAGCAAGTTTAGGTCAAGGCATGGTCAGAGTGGTGACCTCAGGACTGATTCCACACAATTAAGATTATTGTTTGTGCAGGCTGATCTCTGAATTCATTTGCTATGTTAAAAAATACTATTTTTTATACCATAGCAGTCTCAACAATGATCAACAATGTCAAATATCAAAAGTTCGAAGTCTTCATAGATTCGTCCAATCAACTAACTGTAACCCCCAATGCAAGACAGGAAACATCTGAGCAAAATATAAACAAGAGGGAACATGGCATAAAATACCCTTCAGGGTTCTGGAGATAGCTTAGTCATAATGTGTCTGCCCCTCAAGGATGAGGCTCTGGATCTGATACTAAGAACCAAAGTGAAACTGCCAGGTATGAGAGTGATGCTTATTCTCCACCACTGTGACAGACATATCTCTATGGCTCAATGCCCAGGGAACCTAAACTGGTGAGATCTAGGCCAAGAAGAGACCTTGTTTCGAATGAAGTAGGTACAAATATTTATTTCTGGAATCCAAACATGCCCCCCACACCAACACACACGCATACATTATAAACACATCAACAAGTCTCTCACAAAGAAGAAAATGAATGATGATGAGTGATATAGAAGACTTGACCTGAGTGAGGCTCGAGTCTGTGCAATACTGTTGACTGAATAGAACAAGTAGAGTAGGGATTAAGACCTGCACCTCAAGAGTAAAATATCAAAATATTTGTGCTGAAAACTTGGCTCCATGGCAAAAGCCTGCTAAGTTGTCATCCTGCCAAGCCTGACAACCTAAGGTCAACTCCAGGATTCTACTTGGTGGAAGGAGATTACCAGCTCTCACAAGTTGTCTTCTGACATCCACGTACCTGCTGTGGTGAGCATTTATACACATATGTACACATCATGCTCATATACCATTAGATAGATAGATAGATAGATAGATAGATAGATAGATAGATAGATAGATGATAGATAAATAGGTAAAAGAAAGAAAGAAGGAAAGAAATGAAGAAAGAAAGAAAGAAAGAAAGAAAGAAAGAAAGAAAGAAAGAAAGAAGAAAGAAAGAAAGAAAGAAAGAAAGAAAGGAAGGAAGGAAGGAAGGANAGAAAGAAAGGAAGGAAGGAAGGAAGGAAGAAAGAAAGAAAGAAAGAAAGAAAGAAAGAAAGAAAGAAAGAAAGAAAGAAAGAAAGAAAGAAAGAAGGAAGAAACAAAGAAACAAAGAAATGGATGTTGGGGGTAGATAATTTTATATATATACACATATACATATGTATTTATATATATATTAGTACATATAAATTAATAGCATTTAGTGCTAGAGTGTTTCTCCAATTTCCCTCATCAGCTCTGGCAGATAGAGGTATAGAGATATAGAGATGCTTAGTCCCAGTCAGTAGCACAGGCCCTCTTGCTAACCCCTGCGATCACGCAACAGTAGCAAGAAATTTAGCCTGAAAGCTTCTTGGCCGTAACACTAGGGAACTATTCCAGTTACCTTTCCCCTGTGAATAAGTCAACAATCATCCTAGAACACACCATGTTGGCCTATATGCCACTGTGCTTTCCATCATGAAGATAATGGATTAAACCCCCAAAACTATAAGTCAGTTCCAATTAAATGCTTTTCTTTATAAGAGTGGCTGTGGTGATAGTGTCTCTTCACAGATATGGAACATTGGCTAAGACAATTAGGCATATTTTTTTAGATTAATGTACTTTTTTCATAATTGGAGTCACACCCACACACCCTTACACACACACACACACAGTATTAAGTAAAAGACAAAGACTTATTTTAAAGAAGGAAACTCTAAACCCATAACAAACTGCAAAACCTATATACAATGGAGTAAGAATAAAAACAGAAAAGGCAGATAGAAGATAAAGGGAATGTGACTCACTCAGTAAAGTATGAAAGTATGAAGGCCTGAGATTCAATCATCAGAACACATTTGAAAATGTTTGGCATGGTTGGATTTGCTTGTAATTCCAACATTGTGAAGGAAAAGACAGGAGGATCCTTGGGGCTTAAGAACCAGTCTAGAGCTGGGCATGGTGGTGCTCGCCTTTAATCCCAGCACTCGGGAGGCAGAGGCAGGTGGATTTCTGAGTTTGAGGCCAGTCTGGTCTGCAAAGTGAGTTCCAGGACAGCCAGGGCTACACAGAGAAACCCTGTCTTGAAAAAACAAAACAACAAAACAAAACAAAAAACAAAAAACAAAAAACAAACAACAACAACAAAAGAACCTGTCTAGCCTAATTGGTGAGTTCCAGACCAATAAGAAACACTGTATCAAAAGAAGGAAATGTCTTTCTTAAGACTGACAAAGTTATTTTCTTGATATACACATTCATACACATATATACATGCATATAAACACACATTTTAAAAAGATAAGACTAGGCTTTCAGATTGGCAAAGACAGTATAGGAGAATTACAAACAAAGTGATCAACACTGTGGTTTTTATTGTTTCTTGGTTCTGATATCTACATTGATAGTTAAGTGTGTATGTGTAAATGTATACAAGTGGTGTCGATGAGTGTTGGGATGCACATCCACGTGGAAAACAAAGTTCAATGTGATGTCTTTCTCCATCTCTTTTTTTCCTTGATTTTTAATAGTCTTTCACTGAACCTTGCACTAAGGTCTTTCAAATAGCTCTAGGTAGCTTCAAAGGAAGTTATGCCTAGAATGCTAATGTATCTGAATCTCATCTATTTGTAAAACTTCCTGGTGATCCTGCTTCAGGCAAGGTAGGAGGCCTGCTGAGAATTAGCAGAAAAAGCTCCACACCTTTCAGATAACATCATGGAAGTAGCTTCCTCCTTTGGCCAGGCCTGGGTGCTAATGTCAGCAACCTATCAGAGTGAAGTCTTGACTGGCAGCAAGCTGGCAAAAGTGCAAATTTTAAATTGTTCAAATTGTAGACTAAGCTGCCAGTGTGGCTGAGCAGACATTATCACCCAAATCTTTAATAAGAAGAAATCCAAACCCTGAAAACTATATATAGTTCTGTTTGTTACTGTATCTTTCCTTGTCCAAATGCACACAGTCCTGTGAAGACAGTGATAGTTCCTTCCATGCTGAGCCAATCATTAAAACTCCTTAGGCTCCACTATCTCAGATTTTCTCCTATCCAGAAATCTCAAGCCCCCTTTTTTTCTAATTGATGCTTCCAATGAATTCTCTAGGGTATTTACAGATGCCTAGATCATCCTGTCAGGAGGTGCCGAGATAGAGAATTAAAAAAGGAAAATTTCCCTGTAAGTCTGGAGAGAGTTCAGTCTGTAAATCACTTGCAACAAAATCACAGGGATCTGTGTCCAATCTCATTAAAAAAAAAAAAAAAAAAAAAAGACGGGTTTCATTATGTATGCTTCTAATCACAGCAGTAGTGCAGCAGAGACAGGTGGATGACTTCAGCTCACAGGCTAATCAGCCTAGCCTAGAACTAGCTTGGCAAGTTTTACTCCAGTGAGACAAACAATGTGGACAGTACCTGAAGAATGACACCATAGGTAGACTTCTTACTCACACACCTATTCATGCACACACACATAGAAACATACACACAAACTGACATGAACTTTAATTTGAATACATATGAACGAGTTCAAGAGAAAATATAATTTGAGAAAAAAAGTCTCAAGGAAAGTTAAATTGTTGCAATCCATCCTAATTATTTTCAAGTGTTACCAAAACTGCAAATAATGATGATGGTGATGATGGCGATGACACATTTTCAAATGATATTGTCTTTGCCTCCAAGCAATTGTGAAAAGCAACTTGTATGGGCCCAATTGTTCTCTGTCCACTCTATCATTCCTACCCATTACTATTTTTACACCAGTCTGACATGATGTGGAGGATCACTATTCCTGTCTTCCCAACTCCCTGTTTGAAGGCCCTTCTTCATCTCGATTACACCCACATCCTTTTCATCCTTAAGCACATCTGGATTGAACCTAATAAAACCTCCAGCCAGATCTCTGTGGTTCCTTTACACGATCCTACTGAATTTTCTAAAAACCCTTGATGTTTTTATCCATTTTTGAGGCTGTGAATTAACTCCTGTTCTGCATATCTGAGTCCTAGTACACTAGGCTCATTTCCCTGTTGAGCCTTTAAGCTTCCTGGGGATGTATTTGCTAGCTCTTTTTTATGTCTTTCACTGTATGAAACACTGTGTTGGGCACATTGTCAATTCAGATTGCATGAAGCAGAGAAAATCATAGTGGAGTTTCTTTGTTTTTGTTTTTGTTTTTGTTTTAAGCCATTTTACATGTTTGTGAACTCACTGTGTCTGCACTTCACTAGAGTGAGCCAAAAAAAAAAAAAAAAAAAAAAAAAAAAAAAAAAAAGCCCTGGCATTGTAGATACTATATAGGGAAAGCAAGCAAGGATGTTCTGTGAACCAGAGGCATTGGTCATATTGTTAAGAACAGGAGGATAAAGGACTCCCAATAAGTCCCAAGGCCTCAAACATGCTTCTTGCCACAATCTTCAAACCTGTTTCAGTCCATCAAAGTGGGGAGGGACCCTTACAAACTGCTTTCAAAACCCCAGCACACTGATTAGGGCAGAATGTTCCCCAAGGAGCAAATGTACTTTACTAGCTGTTACATTTAGTGTTGTTCATTTGGCAGAATCTAGACTGGTCCAGAGATGGGATCCTCTGACCACAGTTGGGGGCTGGAGTGCAAGGTCTTGGTTGCATTCCTGGGGCAACATTCCCTTTCTGTAATCCTAGGTTGGGCAAGAGGAGAAGGGCCTGAGCAGCAGCACCATCTGTGTTCCTGATCATAGGTACAATGTGATTGGCTACTACAATCTCCTACCACTTTGCACTTTGATAAAAAAATAAACTCTGTCTGCCTGATGTTGCTTTTTCAAGGTAATTTATCACAGCTCCAAAAAAAAAAAAAAAAAAAAAAAAAAAAAAAAAAAA
>NC_034594.1:76989999-76997653 GCF_900095145.1 Mus pahari | reverse complement strand
GGGCTACACAGAGAACCCTGTCTCGAAAAACAAACAAAAAAGAAAGAAAGAAAGAAAGAAAGAAAGAAAGAAAGAAAGAAAGAAAGAAAGAAAGAAGGAAGGAAAGAAAGAAAGAAAGAAAGAAAGAAAGAAAGAAAGAAAGAAAGAAAGAAAGAAAGAAAGAAAAAAGAACCATTCCAGAATATTATGGCAAAAAAGGAGCCAGTGTGGTCAGAGAGGTACAGGAACAGGAAGATATACAGAAGAAGTCAGGAGTCAAGACTGATTGTATAAAATTATTAATTTTTCACAGACTAAAAAAACAATTACAAATTTAAAAGAAAGATCAGTGCACACAGATGTTAATACCAATATGTCTTATACCTTAGGAATATGGAGAATATTGAAAAGGAAGCATCAGAAAATAATAGACTGTCTACATATGAGAGCACGTGAGCTGCAGAAGCAACATAGCTTCTTGGACAGGGTCCCTTTGGACTTCCATTTTCAGCCAGGAATCAGAGCTGAGCTGCAGACCCCTGTGCACCTTCCCTGAAAGAGAAGAGCTTGTCTGCAGAGAGTGCTCTGAACACTGAGACTCAAGAGAGAGTTGGACTCCCAGAACTGCTGACAGAGGCTAACAGAATCACAGGAGAAACAAGCTCCAGCCAGAGACAGCTATATCAACTAATACCAGGGATTACAAGATGGCAAAAGCTTCTGTTCGTAAGAATCTCGCTATGAGAAACCAAGAACACTCAGCAACATCAGGACCCAGCACTCCCACCACAGCGAGTCCTGGATACACCAACACAACTGAAAAGCAAAATTCGGATTTAAAATCTTATCTTATGATGCTGGTAAAGGACTTTAAGAAGGGTATTAATAATTCATGTAAAGAAATACAGGAAAACACTGCTATTCAGGAAGAAGTTCTTAAAGAGGATTCACAAAAATCCCTTAAAGAATTACAGGAAAATCCTGCCAAACAGGAAGAAGTCCTTAAAGAAGATACACAAAAGTTCCTTAAAGAATTACAGGAAAAGACAACCAAACAGGTGATGGAATTGAACAAACCATCCAACATCTAAAAAATGGAAGTAAAACAATAAAGAAAACCCAAAGGGAGACAATTCTGGAGATAGAAATCCTAGGAAAGAAATGAGGAACCATAGATGTGAGCATCAGCAACAGAATACAAGAGATGGAAGAGAAAATCTTAGGTGCAGAAGATTCCATAGAGCACATGGACAAAACATTCAAAGAAAATGTAAAATGCAAAAGGATATATATATATATATATATATACACACACACACATCAGGATATATATATATATGTGTGTGTGTGTGTGTGTGTGTGTGTGTGTGTGTGTGTGTGTGTGTGTAATCTCCATCTCCCTGGCTGTCCTGGCTCTTACTACAGAAGAGAATGGCCTCAACCTCAGATAGACACACCCACCTCTGTCTCTTTGTAATGAATGCTGAGATTAAAGGCAACACCACCATGCCTAGCTGGAGGAAGATTTTAGGTTTTTACTTTCATTTGTTTCAATTTAACTCCTGCATGTATTAACATAAAATCTCATCTCACAACTGAATATAGTTAATGGGTTGTTTACTTTGGATTCAAATTGAATGACCATTGCTTGTCTTGTTCTAGTGAAGTAATAGTTTCATAAAATTTCTGGGTAAGGGAACAAAGAGTCATATGTGAAAGGACTTTTCACCCATGATGAAAATACCAGGAATGTGGGTTACAGAATGGAGGGGGAAAACCTCTGCTGTTAGGTCTAAATGCTAGCTGGTGAAATTAATGGAGTCTAGTGGTCTGTCTGTTCATGTTTATTGTCTTATGGCCATGTTAGGTCAGACACAGAATTGGGCAAGAAATAGCTAAATATTGATAGCCAAGAAAAAAATATAATTTATCTCTGGACTTGCAACATTCCAAACTCTCTACAATTATTCAGGGTCTAACTAGTTATCAACCTTGCAGAAGGGTTCCTGGATAGTGAGATTTTTTTCCAGGGACTTTCATTTACATTCAGCAGTAATAGAAATTAATGCATAAAGACAAAGAAGAAAGCACTTGCTCCCTGAAAAAAAGTTTATCTTCCCCTTGTTTCCTCATTTTCCAGAGTCAAATACATGCTGGTACACTCAGATCTTTCTCCCATGCACCTCCTGGAAAAGCCAGAAACCTCAGCAGACTGTGACAGGAAAGCAGAACATAAAGGTAAAGGCATCAGTATTAATATATGAAAGAATCTAATTGGCAGAAGGGCTGGAAAGCTCCCTCCAACAGGGCTATATTAATACAATAGAGCATGGTGAAAACCAACCCTGACATCATAGAAAATGGAGGCACAGCCATGTGAGTCATCTGCAAAGGATCCTGACAGGTGTTGTTCAAGGCTTTTGAGGCTTAAATCTAACCCAGCTCTCTATTATTGATATCCACTCTGAGGAGGTGTCCTTTTCTGTTTTTTGAATGAACTGTCTCTGTTTCTATCACTAGCTGTGTATTCCTGAGACACTCATTGGAGGATAGCCTAATCTGGCTATCTCAGCAGTCTCTCTTGAATCAAATCAACACCTACAACAAGATAAAATCCTCACATAAGCAATTGCTTCAGAAAGGAAGGTAAGCGATATAAGAGCAGTCTGCCTGTGTTGTGTTACCCCATTGATAGGGTTGATTCAGCTGGTGTAGCTGGGTGGACAAGTGTCTTCTTTCTCTATACTGTGTTCACCCTACAGAAGTTGCATGCTATGTCATAGAGGATGACATTCTCCAATAAGTACTTGTGTCCTTTCTAAAACCTCTAAACAATCTGCCAAGGAAGTGGAGCCCCAGAGTTCCATGTTGTATGACACTGTGCTGAGAGGGTGAAAAGTTGTTCTGATGGGACATATTTGTACCATGAATGAAGGACATTGCTATACTCATTTCTTCAAAGTTGAGGGTTGTGCCTGAGCCCAAGGAAAAATTGATTGCTTGGGCAAGTGAGAATTAGCCACATGCTCAGAGGATAGAAAACACTTTCTGCTTTTATATGAATCAGCAGAGAGTTCTCAAAGAGCCCTTCCATTTAATATTAATTTTTATGCACACACCATTCAGGAATTCTTTGGTGGTGTGTCTGTCACTTTCAGCTTATAGATTTTTCTAATGGTTATTGTAATTTTTATTTTCATTTAAGTACATTTTCTAAAATGTAACTGCGATTTCAAATCCCAAACTCCCTGGCTTTCAAAAACCTTTTTTTCCACTGATGCAATTATTTTTATAATGATGCTGGTTAAGCTATTTTCACAGGACTTCTGCCAAGAAAAACAAGTACCTGGGGAAAGTGCAGAGTAGACATTAAGTAAATGTTACTTCTCCTCTCTCTATGGGTCCCTGACCTTTTCTGGGCAATAGGAAATCATTCTGAAGACACTTTTATGCCAACAGGATTTCCTGGCAAGCACCTACTAATACTCTTCAATGAAGACTTCATAGAAAACCAGACTCAGCAAAGCCCTGGACCCTGTTCTTATTAAGCAATAGGATTCTGATCAAGGTAAGGTATCTTGCCTGTCTTGGGCTTTCTACTGCTGTGAAGAGACAACTTGACCAAGGCAACTATTATAAAGGAAAATGGTTAACTGGGGTGGGCTTTCTGTTCAGAGTCTTAGTCTATTATCTTCATAGCAGAAAGCATGATGGTGTATAGACAGACATGCTGCTAGAAAAGAGGCCATGTGTTCTACATCTATGTGACTAGTCTAGTCTAGTGCATCTATGTGACCTCTAGAAGGTAATATTGTTTTATAGACTCAGCTTTCCCCTTTGTTAAATGGCTGTACTCTAAATTCTGCTCAAGTAACAGTGATATCACACATGGTTGCATTAGATCAGCAATGAATGTAACAACTGGCAGGAGAGGAGAAGAGGAGGAAATGGATGAAGAGAGGATGGCTCATGTGGTAACATGATTGCTGCACTAGCATAAGAAGCTCTTTTTGATTACAGAGAACTCACATTAGAAAAAGAACCTAAGCATAATGGTACATGTTTTTAATCCCAGTGTTTTGATAGAAAGGAGAGAGGATGATCAATGATGTTTGTTGGATTGTGATTATAGACTAATAGGAAAAATCCAAACCAGAAAGAAACCCTTTCTCCAAAGATCAAGATGGATAGTAACTGAGAAAAACACCCAAGATTGACTGCTAGCCTCAACATGAACACACACTTGTGCACACATACAGTTATGCACACACAAACACAAAAACACACACACATACACACACACACACACACACACACACACACACAAGTGCAATTCTTAAGTGTTTTGAGATTAAATCCTTCCAGAAACAGAAAAGACATTCAGTTTCATTTCTCAGAACAGCATCACACCAGCCTGTCTCTCTGTAGCTGAGGCCTCACATTTTCTGAGGAGGCTTTGATGAGGCTTATTCTCAAGTTGTTGTTGTGAACACTTCAACTTCAGGGTGGCCTTCTCAGAGGTGAGGTAGGTTCTATTAGTCATTTTGCAGCTACTATAAGAGACAGACATCAGCCACCCCTGTACCACCTTGGGTGCAAACTTGGCTGACAGTTCCACGGTCTGCAGAGGACTTTCCATGCTGCAGGTGCCCTAGCACACCAAGGATCTTGGGATCACTGGTGAGTAGAACACAACATCTGTTCCAAAACAGCTGGAAGTGACCTGTGTGAGCAGGAACAGGGACACAGGAATCCTGCCCTCCCAGCAGCTGGGGTTCATTCCAGTTAGCGCCAACCCCACCCCACCTTGGCCATGAACTTTGCTGACAGTCCCACTGTCCCCAGAGGACTTTTCATATGCCCTAACACACACAGGATCTTAGCACCACTGAGGAGAGTAGGCCTCAAGAGAGGGCTTTGGCTCTTCTGAACCCCAGTGGAGGTAGCTGAGGGCTCCGGAGCACTCTCCACACCACAGATCCTCAGGATCACAGGTGAGTGGAACATAGTCAACTCCAGAGAATCCAGCAGGGGCTTGTGTCAGCAGGAACAGGGACAAAGGAACACTTCCTGCCCAGAGGCTGGATTCCAGTATGGCTTGGCCACTTCCACCATCTCTCTTCTGAACCCCAACAGAGAGAGCTGATCACTCCGGAGGACACTCCACACCACAGATCCTCAGGATCACACTCCTTGGGATCACAGTCCTCTGGATCACAGGTGAGTGGAACACAATCAATTCCAGAGAATCCAGCAGGGGCTTCTGCCAGCAGGAACAGGGACAAAGGAACACTGCCCGCCCAGAGGCAGGGTTCCAGTCTGGTCACAGGTGGCCACCCCTGCCATCTCTCTTCTGAACCCCAGCAGAGACACCTGAGTGCTCAGGAGGATTCTCCAAACCACAGGTCCTTGAGATCATGGGTCATCTCGATCATGCAGGGAGAGTCGGCCTACAGGGAGGGGTCTGACCCCAGGACTCAGAAGGAGGATCAGAGCTCCAGAGTTCTGGACACATGCCTTGCAAGAGGAAAGCTTGCCTGCAGAGAGTGCTCTGACCAAGGGGACACAGGGGAGAGTAGGATTCCCAGGAATGCTGACAGGGTCTAACAGAATCACAGGAGGATCAAACTCCACCCAGAGACATCTTGAAAATTAAAACCAGAGATTTCCAGATGGCGAAAGGCAAACTTAAGAATCTTACTAACAGAAACCAAGAACATGGTACACCATCAGAACCTAGTACGCCCACCACAGCAAGTCCTGGATACCTCAACACACCCGAAAAGCAAGATGTGGACTTAAAATCATATCTCATGGTGGTGGTAGAAGATTTGAAAAAGGATATTAATAACTCACTCAAAGAAATGCAGGAGAACAATGTTAAACAAGTAGAAACCCTTAAAAAGGAAGCACAAAAATCCCTCAAGGACTTATAGGAGACCACTGCTAAACAGTAAGAAGCCCTTAAAGACCTACAGGCAAACACTAATACACAGGTAGAAGAAACACAAAAATCCCTTAAAGAATTACAGGAAAACACTGCAAAACAGCTAGAAGAAACACAAAAATCCCTTAAAAAATTATAGGAAAACACATCCAAACAGGGGATGGAATTGAACAAAACCATTAAGGATCTGAAAATGGAAGTAGAAACAATTAAGAAAACCCAAAGGGAGACAACTATGGAGATAGAAACCCATGGAAAGAAATCAGGAACCATAGATGTGAGGATCAGCAACAGAATACAAGAGATGGAAGAGAGAATCTCGGGTACAGAAGATTCCATAGCAAACACCATACAACAATCAAAGAAAATGCAAAATGCAAAAAGACCCTATCTCACAACATCCAGGAAATCCAGGACACAATGAGAAGAACAAACTTTCAGATAATAGGAGTAGATAAGAATGAAGATTTTCAACTTAAGGGGCCAGCAATTATCTTCAACAAAATTATAGAAGAAAACTTCCTGAACCTAAAGAACGAGATGCCCATGAACATAAAAGAAGCCTACAGAACTCCAAATAGACTGGACCAGAGAAGAAACTCCTCCTGACATATAATAATCAGAACAACAAATTCACTAAATAAAGACAGACTATTAAAAGCAGTGAGAGAAAAGATCAAGCAACATATAAAGGCAGGCCTATTAGAATTACTCCAGACTTCTCACCAGAGACAATGAAAGCCAGAAGATCCTGTAAGGATGTTACACAGACACTAAGAGAACAAAAATACCAGCCCAGGCTACTATAACCAGCTAAACTCCCAATTACTGTAGATGGAGAAACCAAGGTATTCCAGGACAAAACCAAATCCACACAATATCTTTCCATGAATCCAGCCCTTTAAAGGATAAAAAAGGGAAAACGCCAACACTAAGAAACTACACCCTAGAAAAAGGAAGAAAGTAATCCCTCAACAAAACCAAAAGAAGACAGCCACAAGAACAGAATCCCAACTCTAACAACAAAAATGACAGGAACCAAAATTACCTTTCTTTGATTTCTTTTAACATCAATGGACTCAATTCCCCAATAAAAAGACATAGACTAACAGACTGGCTACACAAATAGGACCATACATTTTGCTGCTTACAGGAAACCCACCTCAGGGACTAAGACAGAAACTACCTCAGAGTAAAAGGATGGAAGACAACTTTCCAAGCAAATGGTCAGAAGAAACAAGCTGGAGTACTCAACAATACCTTGATCAAGGAAGAAATAAAGAAAGAAATTAAAGAATTTTTAGAGTTTAATGAAAATGAAGCCACAACCTACCCAAACTTATGGGACACAATGAAAGCAGTCCTAAGA
Source organism: Mus pahari (assembly GCF_900095145.1). Lineage (NCBI taxonomy): Eukaryota > Metazoa > Chordata > Mammalia > Rodentia > Muridae > Mus > Mus pahari. Next base: position 76,990,358 of record NC_034594.1, on the reverse strand, counting down.
GGAAAACTCATAGCTCTGAGGGCTGCCAAAATGAAACTAGAGAGAGAATACACTAGCAGTCTGACAGCACACCTAGAAGCTCTAGAATGAAAGGAAACAAATTCATCCAAGAGGAGTAGAGGGCAGGAACTAATCAAACTTATGGTTGAAATGAACCAAGTGGAAACAAAAGAACTATTCAAAGAATCAACCAAACCAGGAGCAGGTTCTTTGAGAAAATCAACAAAATAGATAAACTTAGCCAGACTAACTAGAGAGCACCGGGACAGTATCCTAATTAACAAAATCAGAAATGAAAAAGGAGACATAACAACACATTCTGAGGAAATCCAAAATATCATCAGATCCTACTATAAAGG
>NC_034594.1:76977744-76987800 GCF_900095145.1 Mus pahari | reverse complement strand
CAGACACTATTGCATATGCCAGCAAGTCCTTGCTGAAAGGACCCTGACATAGCTATCTCTGTGAGGCTATGCCAATGCCTGGCAAATATGGAAGTGGGTGTCCACAGTCATCTATAAAATAGAACACAGAGACCCAAAATGAAGGAGCTAGTGAAATTACCCAAGGAACTGAAGGGGTCTGCAACCCTATAGGTGAAACAACAATATGAACTAATCAGTACCCCCCAGAGCTCTTGTCTCTAGCTGCATATATAGCAGAAGATGGCCTAGTCAGCCATCGTTGGGAAGAGATGCCCGTTGGTCTTGCAAAGTTTATATGCCCCATACAGGGGAATGCCAGGGCCAAGAAGCGGGAGTGGGTGGGTAGGGGACCTGCGTAGTGGGAGGGTATAGCAGACATTCGGGATAGCATTTGAAATGTAAATGAAGAAAATATCTAATAAAATAAGATAAAAAATATATAGAGAGGGCTTTGACCCCAGGTCTCATGTGAGAGTGCTATCTTGTATCCTGTCTCTCAGAAATCAGTCTAAGCAGGACTGCATGCAGGCCACAGAAGCAACAGAGGTACTTGGACAGGGTCCATTCAGGCCTTCATCCTCAGCCAGGAGGCAGAGCTGAGACACAGACCTTTGGGCACCTTCCCAGCAACAGGAGACCTTACCTGCAGTGAGAGTACAGACCACTGGGACTCAGGAGAGAATTGGACTTCCAGGAGTGCTGACAGAGGCTAACAGAATCACAGGAGGAACAAGCTCCAGCCAGAGACAGCCAGAACATCTAAAACCAGAGATTTACTGATGGCGAAAGGCAAATGTAAGACTCTTACTAATAGAAACCAAGAACACTGGGCATCATCAGAACCCAGTATGCCCACCACAGCGAGTCCTGGATACCCAAACACACCCAAAAAGCAAGATTCAGATTTAAAATCATATCTNATNATGCTGGTAGAGAATTTTAAGAAGGTCATTAATAACTCACTTAAAGAAATACAGGAGAACACTGCTAAACAGTTAGAAGAACTTAAAGAGTAAGCACAAAAATCCCTCAAAGAGTTACAGAAAAACACTGCTAAATATATAGAAGTTCTTAAAGAGGAAACACAAAATTTCCTTAAAGAATTACAAGAAAACACAACCAAACAGGTGATGGAATTGAACAAAACCATACAAGATGTAAAACTGGAAGTAGAAAAAAATAAAGAAAAACCAAAGGGAGAAACTCTGGAGGTAGAAACGCTAGGAAAGAAATCAGGAAGCACAGATGTGAGCATCAGCAATGGAATACAAGGGATGGAGGAGAGAATCTCAGCTGCAGAAGATTCCATAGAGAACATGGGCACAACAATCAAAGAAAATGCAAAATGAAAAAAGATCCTAACTCAAAATGTCCAAGAAATCCAGGACACAATGAGAAAACCAAACCTTAGGATAATGGGTATAAATGAGAATGAAGATTTTTCAACTTCAAGGGCCAGTAAATATCTTCAACAAAATTANAGAAGAAAACTTCCTAACCTAAAGAAAGAGATGACCATGAACATACAAGAAGNCTACAGAATTCCAAATAGACTGGACCAGAAAAGAAATTCCCCCCAACACATAATAATCAGAANAACAAATACACTAAATAAAGATAGAATATTAAAAGCAGTAAGAGGAAAAGGGTCAAGTAACAAATAAAAGCAGACCTATTAGAATTGCACCAGACTTCTCATCAGAGATTACGAAAGCCAGATGATCCTGGACAGTCAGGGCTCCTTAATCTGCTTGACCTTACCATGTTTTATGTCTGGTGGCATGGTCCACTGTCTCATAGTACTCTGGCTGATATTCAGAATTCTTTTCATAAGTGTGGGCCTTAGGACATTGTATCTAACAGGAGCTGATGGGAACCACGTACACACCTGATGTGATGTGGGCTACTACTACTCCTAACTCATATTTAGCTGTGCTCAGCAGGTAATAAAACTTGGGACAAAGTATGTCACCTGGGCAGAAACTCATAACTTTCAGGCTTTTTCAATTGCTTGGATTATTTCCTTACAGATAGTTTCTCAAAAATCATTTTTGAGTGGTGTAGATCCCACACATAGGATGTGTAGTTTAGCAAAACATTAGTTGTGTCTAGAGACCTTACAAGGGACAAGAGCTTCCTCTTCTGAAAATATCTGGGGCTCTCTTTCTGTTATGACAGAAACAGAAATAACAGAAACCATAAAAACCACAAAAAGAACATTATTCTCCCTGGTCTTTGGCAGAAAACTCAACAACAAAATGATGTAGCTATGCCCGATATAGATAGCACTACTAGGGCTATCTTCCTCCAAGTTACAAAGATGTTCATGGGAGATGCATTTAGTGGCAGGCAACAGAATCATAGAGAGCCCCAGTTACAATTGTGATCAACCCACAAGCTGTACAACTACTGCAAATGTGTAGAGGTCCTTATTCCAGTCCCTACATTTTCTTTAGTTTGTCATGTGGTCTTTCTGAGCACTCATGGTACCAAGTTAGTTAACTCCACAGTTCTTCTTTTGATGTTCTTGAAACCTCCTGCTTGCTCAATTCTGTCCTGCATTTTTTCACAAGACTACCTGAATTTGGCTGCGAGTTTCTACATCTGTTTTCATCTGCTGCTAGATTAAACTTCTCATGAAAAGAGTTATTGTAGGTTCCTGTCTGCAAGCCCATCAGAGTATCATTAATAGTGACAAAGAGTGGCTCTCTCACATGAGATGTGTCTCAAGTTGGGGCAGTAATTGTTGGCCATTCATTCAGTCTCTGCTAAAGTCTTTACTTCTTCCTGTCTTCTGTTATGCCAAGTTCACAAGAACCCCAGGAAACAGCCAGAGATCATGACACGGATGTAAATACACAAGAATCTTTATTTGAGTCCGAACTCAAACATTCCCTGCTCTGCAGGTTAGGAATGTGAGTCTCAGGTCTTGTGGTTCATGATATATATAGAAGATACATAAGCCGGGGCTTTTGAGCCTTGGTGTTATATGATTGGGTAGGGGGTAAAGGAATGCTATCCTTCAAAACCTGTAACACTTGTTCAGACAGCCAGGTTGGGCCATATGTCTGGAAAAGGTCCTTTTTGATCTTGGAAGAAATAACTCATTGTGTTATAAGAGAGTAGTTCATTTTTACAATTTGGCCACAGCTATCTGGGAATATTTGCTTGTCTCTTTCCTGTAGCTCAAATGTTGGGGCCTTATCACTTCAAAGGAATTCATTACCTGCCTCCTTCAAAGACAGGGGACTTCTGCACCAAAGGGGAGAACACTGGTTGTTTATCTTGATGCAGGATAACATGGAATGGAGGGCTAGACAGAGAAGTGATGAGGGAGGGACAGAGGGAGAGAGTAAGGGAAGGAGGGAGAGAGGGAGGGGAGGAGGGAGAGAGAGAGACAGAGAGAGACAGAGAGAGAGACAGAGAGAGACAGAGACAGAGAGACAGAGACAGAGACAGAGAGACAGAGACAGAGACAGAGACAGAGACAGAGAGAGGATTCAGTTTTACTGTGACAGTTTAACTGAGTCAGGTTGTAGGTGAAGAAAGAACATATCAAAGAATGAGAAGGAGTCAGAAGAATAGAACTGATTGTCAATGTTAGTTTCAGGTTGAGCAGAACAATTCAATCAGAATCTGAGAGAAGCAAGTTGGAATCAGTCAGCTCGGAGAGGAGTTTGGGCCAGAATGACAGAGTTGAACCTGCCAGCCATAGTTGAGAAAGAGATAGAAAGGGTGAACTTTTTCAGCAGTAAATATTGGGGACTGAAATATTCTATGCCTAGATTAGCAGACGGTGGCTAGAAGATGAAGAATTAAAGTTCCTTACTTACAGAAATTTAGATGGTACAGAGGCTAGACCATTCCAGGCCTAGGCCTAAGTGTAGTTAGAAATGCTCTGGGCTCAGCTCATACCATCTATTCCTAAAACTTGGATATACCTCTTATTTCACCCCTTCATCTGAGGAAATAAAAGTGACATTTACATTTACAACACTATATACATATTTTAACAGACTGTAACCCACAAATATGTACAATTAAATTGATGCTTTTGGGAAGAAGTTTCAAGAGAGGGTTTCTGGGTGTATCCTCAGCTGTCCTGGAACTTACTCTATAAATCATGGTAGCCTGAGAACCACAGAGATCAGCCTGCCTGTGCCTCTCAAGTGCTAGGATTAAAGGCATGCAGCATTACTACCCAGCTAAATGGATATTTTTATTAAAAACATTTTGTTCAAGGAGCTTACAAGGAAATTCAATTTCGAGAACCAACATGGTCAAGAAAACGATCATCTTACAGAAATTATCCTGTGACTTCTGTATATGTACTATGGAATAAGTGCATAATAAATAAATAAATAAATAAATAAATAAATAAATAAATAAATGATACTGTTTTCCAACATTTTAAGTATTTTGTTTCAGTGTTGATTGTTCATATAGTGTTGGAGAATTATAAAGTGAATATTAACAAAGCACATTTGGTATCAAAAGAGAAGTTATCAAATGTTGTGTGCCTTAGGAAACTACTCCTTGGGCCTCCTATAATGAAGTCCTAACAAGTGTGATCTTGAATGATGTTAAGTGAGAGAAAGCTACTTATTAATAAGGTTAGGGCCAGAATACAGTGTCAGACTTGACCTTATGTTACAATGTTCCATAATATTAGGCAAAGCTCCTGGCCTCTCAACCTCATATGAACAGTAAAGCATTGAGAATTGTAACCACCGGGCCCTCTCCATTTCCAAATTGTACTAGTTCCAGTCTATGATTTTATCAGACTTAGAACTCAGGTCATTGTTGATAATTCTCTTCACTGCTATTTTATGTGGTGAGATTGTCTATACACACTGACTGAGTAGAAAAAAGAACCAGCATTCAATTGATTTTTTGCAAAAGTCAATTCTAGACAAAATTAATGACAGCTTTTAAAAGTATTTAAACTTTCTAAAGAACTCAGTCCAATCAAAGGGGTTTCTTCTCACCAGACAGCAGGTCTGTCACTTAATCTTTACTAGGTTTTTCAAATTCCAGGAAAGTAACTCTTCTTTGCTCTTCTCATAGTTCCATAGCTCCAGACTGAGTATTCATTTATAAATGCCTCTTCCACAGACCCAATAGCCTCCCAGACCATTTGTGACCACATAAAGGCATCATTGGCCTCTCTATTTTGAATCATTAATAAAATAGTTTAAGGAAGTAGGATTCTGCATCTGTACAGGAAGTATGTATGATGTAGGTTTTCACCCTCTGTCTCTTTCTCTCTCAATTCCTAGTCTACATGCTCCCTTTTTGCTGCTGGAGCCCATGGAAACCATCACTTTTCAAGGAGTCTTCACCTATCAGAATCAAGAAAAGGGGCAGAAAATATCTTCTCAACAGTTTTCACCAGATTTTAAATTTCCCATTTCATATTCCCACATGTCCCTGTCTTCTCTAACGTGCTCATATGTGGAAGCAAGACACGTGTGTGTATGCTATGGAAGCCAGAACTTGACACTGGGTATCTTTCTCAATTGTCCTCCATCTTACTTTTTTTACGTGGGGCTACAGGGTCTCTGACTGACTTGAGGCTTGCATATTCTGCTATACTAGAGAATAAGAATATACATGCAGATCACTGGATCTGCTGACCCTGTTGCCAAAACAAAACAAAATGACAATGACAACAACAAACCCAGAAACTTCTAAGTTATAATAAAATAAGAAAAAAAAACATGATAGAAGACAAGCCCTTTAGACCTCTCCACATTCATACAAAGGCTCAAACACATGTATACATAGTCATTCCCTCACAAATGAAAATTTAAAGGCTTTACCTTTATATGAGTTACTATTGCTGATTGTCTGAGCCTCTACCTTTCCAGATGTGACATAGTTAACAGCATACTTACATTATGGTCTTGCAAGCTTCTTATGGTAAATTTATCAATGCTTTCCATATTACCACCAGCATGTGTTAATTCTTTGTCAGCAATGTTTACAGTTGTTACCTTGATTATCTTGTGGAATGGACACCCCTCATATTCTATTCAGCCACCCATCATACTATTCCATCCCCATCTTACTGAATGGGGTCTTGAAAAAGAATCTTAAGACACTCTGAAGATATGTTAAACGCAAATGTGGATTTATTAAATAAAAGTAGGATGTAGGCTGAGGCAATAGCTCAGTTGAGTGTTTGCTTTGCAAGAATGATGGAATCTCTAATCCAATTCCTTGATTGCTATTGCTGTGTTAAAACACCAAGAGCCACTTGGGGATGATACAAGCTATTTCTTCTTATAAATAAACCTATAACCCAGGGAAATTAAGGCAGGAACCTGGAAGCAGGAACTGAAACAGAAGCCATGAAGAAATGCTATTTATTGGCTTACATGGACTGTTTTGTTATACAGTCCCAGAAGTCCTGCTTAGAGTAGACAGAGCATTCTTACCCATTAATCAACAAAATATCTAATAGATTTGGTTACAGGCATTTTTATGGAGGTATTTTCTCAACTGAGAGATCTTCTTCCTAAAAGATTCTAGACTGTATCAAGCTGACAAAATCCTAACTAGCACATCCTGCTTTATTTTTAAAAGGGTGAGGATGGGGATGCTGGAGAGAGGGTTCAGTGGTTGCAAGCACTTTTTGCTCTCACAGAGGACCTATGGTCAATTCTCAGGATCCCCATGGTGACTCACAATCATCTCTATTGCATGGGATCCATCAACTTCCTCTGACCTCCACAGGCACCAAGAACTCTTGCAATGCACATAACTCTCTCTCTCTCTCTCTCTCTCTCTCTCTCTCTCTCACACACACACACACACACGCACACACACACACATACACACACACAGAGACATACACACACACACACCTGACATGAAATCACATAAAATAAAGCAAGTTTTGAAAGCTGGATGTTGTGGCATATAGTTGTCATTTCATCACTACGGAGAGCAAAATAGTCAGATCTTGAGAGCTCACGGGTCACTCATGCACAATGTACTCCAGGTTCAGCAAGAGATCTTGTCTGCAAAAGGGAGGAGTGAAGTTGGTTAGACAGCTCAGCACTTATGTAGGAAGGAAACAGAATGAACTCCCCTCAGTTACACTCAGACATTTACATTGAAGTGCACAAATGAATACATGAATAAACAGTGTTTAAAAAATTAAAAAGTTTACTATTATCTGAGGAACACACCTATGGCTGACCTCTATCCTGCACTACAACATGAACACTCAAACACGTGTTCATTTGAGTTTGTGTAAGAAAATTTTATACTAAAATTTATTTACTGAATTTCAGTGTAACAGGAATCCTGCTTTTGATCGGGCAACCCTCGAGGAGTACTGTTCAATGCAATGTGATTTGATATTAGTTTTTTTGTTCAATTATGAAAGCTCCAACATGTCTACCATGACTAAAACATGGTCAGAGTTTGTCCATATTCTTTGGAACTCGCTTTGTATGCAACCTAAGCACATTGGGAGTAAAAATTAATCTTTAATTGTCCTGATGCCTGCTACCATTCAGGCTTACTCACAAACCTCCTTCTAATTCTCCTCCTGGACAACTACTATCTTCATGACATTACATTTGGAACCATAATTTTGTGTTTTTTTTTTTTTTTTTTTGGCTAATTGAAGCAATTTCATACTAGTTTTAAAAGCTTGATCCCACTCATTTTAGAACTTCAATCTAATTTTTGTTTCTAGGCATAGAGCACTCTCAGCATAGGACAAGTTCATGATTCTAGGTAGGAAACAGTCAGAATTAAGTGTTGAATTATTTTTCTGGTGTTATGATAAAATATCATCACCAATGTGACCTATGGAAAAAAGATTTGTTTTGACTTACAATTCCAGATGAATAAGAATCCATTGCTTGGTAGCTCGAGCTTTGTCTGAATGGTTGAAAGCACTGGCTTCTCTTCCAGAGCACCTGAATTCAGTTCCTAGCACCTGTACGGCAGCTCACAACTGTTTGTAACTCTAGATCTAGAAGCTCCAATGCTGAATTCTAGCTACTGAGGATACTGTACACATGTGGCACACAGATATATATGCAGATGTAAATGCATATATGTAAAACAATAAGATAAAATTGAAAAAAAGGTGTCCATCTTGGTGGAAGACATAAGAGTGCACATTAAACATAGTTGTTGGAACAGGAGGCTGAAAATTCTTCAATATCAAACAGGGAGAAGACAATAAACTGGAAAGGGCATGTGGCTTTTACTCTCAAAGCAGTAGCATATTTCCTGCATCAAGGCTACCCATAACAGCATCAACTGGAGACCAAGTTATCAATTATCTGACCCTAGGAAATTTTCATTCAAGCCACAATTTCTCCTAATCATTCTATGTGTTTGATCATCAAGGGTTGGAGTAGGAGAGAAGGGAGCCAGAGGGGACGGCCTTTCCTGGACTCATGCTAGTTAGGGTTTGAAGTTTTATATTAAACACCAAACCTTCCAAATTATCTATAGCTGTGGATATTCTTTTACATACCTTGACAACCCTATTTATTTTTCAGTTGACATCCTGAAGAATAAATCCAGCCGTCAGTACCCACTATGCCTAGGAACATGAGCAGGATCCACTTCCTTTGTCTTGCTGTGGCTCAGATAGTAGCTGCCTACCACCTGCTACCCAATTAATATGCGCTGATCTCCATCTACAGCAGCATATCCATACAACATCTAGCCACGCAAAACTGAGATTAGATGTCATGGTAATTATATTTCATTGCCACTTGTCTGGAATTAGAATCAGCTAGAATCTTGATAGAGGAGGCATATCTCACCAGAGTGCCTCTCAGGATGTTTCTAGAGGAGATCAACTAAAGAGAGTATTCCTGAAGGTAAGAGGCAGCATCCAATTTGCTGGGAGCCTAAGTAAAAGAATAAGGAGAAAGAAGAATGTCTCCAAGCTCTGAGCTCAATAGTCCAGCAGTGGGGGCAAGAGCAGATTTGCTGTGGATTTCTGAGCAAGAGAATTATAAAAAAAATATTAGTCTTTTAAGGTTGAGTTAGACAAAGAAGAATACAGGCAAAAAGTAAGAAAAGTTCCTCCTGTTTCCTCCAGAAAGCTAGGACTGTGGGAACCAAACTAACCACCTTTCTGTCTTGGATAGCTTATAAGTTAAGAGTAACTTAGATTTTTACATGTGATATATGTGTGAAACATATAGATAATTAAATGCATAAAATACACTTACATGTAATGTATTTAATTAATAAATGGATGTAATTAATGTATACATACATGCTATATTTTAAAATCCAAACAACTGTAGTAGTGCATATTATCAATATCAGCACTGTGGAGGCAGAAATAGGTGAACTCTATGAATTCCAGGATTGCTTTTTCTACATAGCCAGCATTATAAATTAACATGTTGGTCACCAGCCTACTCCCCTAAAAAGCCCAAAATCTTCTTTAATTTTACATGTTGACTACAAAGCCTAAAATATTGCTCCCTTACCTTTATAAGAGAAACACTGGGCAATGAGCTAGGATCAATTAGCCGTTAAATGTTTGTCACACAAGTGAGGACCTAGATTTGATTACCCATATGTAACATCAAAACTCTGTGCAGATGGGCACACATATAATTTCAGTGCTGAGAATGAGCTAGAGACAAGAGAGTCCCTGCATTTACTGACAAGCCAGTCTAGAAAATCATTCCAGATTCACTGAAGCCCTTGTCTCAAAAATAAGGGCAAGGTTTCAGCAGGACTGCTCAGAGAGTATTTGTTCTGAAAGCATAACAACTGGAGTTCAGTCCCAGAATCAAAAATAGAAGAAGAGAGCCAAGTTCCAGAATTATTCTTTGATATTCTTGTGTGCCATGGCATGCAAGTACCTGCTCAAATGCACACTAATGATAATGAAAAATAAAAATTTTAAATTAAAGAATAATATGAGTGATTGAGTAAGGAACCTGGTATCAGCCTTTGGACACACACACAGACCCAAACACAAACACACACACACACACAGAGACACACACACACACACACACACACACACACACA
>NC_034594.1:76966386-76976611 GCF_900095145.1 Mus pahari | reverse complement strand
TTCCTTCCTTCCTTCCTTCCTTCCTTCCTTCCTTCCTTCCTTCCTTCCACCCTCCCTTCCTTTCACCCTTTCTTGTTCCTCTCCTTTCTTTCCTTCTTTCCTTCTTTCCTTCTTTCCTTCTTTCCTTCCTTCCTTCCTTCCTTCCTTCCTTCCTTCCTTCCTTCTGTTGCTTCCTTTTCTTTTCAAAAGAAGGACTTTCCCCATTTTTTTTTCCTCAGAGCTGAGCCCCAAATCCACAGCCTTGTGTTTGTTAGGCAAATACTCTCCCCTTAGCTAAATCCCCAGCCCTTGACTTTTATTTATTTTTAAAACATTAATGAAACTATTAGCAAACATACAATTCTATGACTGTGTTTAACATGTATTTTGGCAGATTGAGTTCCATGCACTCAGATTTTCTTAATTTGGTTCCTCAAAATGATAGTGCTCCACTGGTTATTTAGGTATATAACCCCAGGATGGGAAAAGATGATGATGAAACACTCAACACAAATTCGACAGTGAGACTTCACTTCATATCAAATAGAAAACTGACAGTCCACCTTGGGAGAAAGCTGAACTGCTTAATTTATATGTAATCACTTAAAAAAAATTGTCCGATACCCATATAATAATCAGGATAAAGCAATTCATGTATGGGAACATTAATATATTTTCCAGAACATCAGTATTAATCCAATCTGAAGATATGAGAGATTGGAGGGGGGAGGTTATAAGCTGTCCCAAATGGAATGTAGGCATCCAACGTGGCAAGAAGTACAAGTGGAGGTGGAAGCATTGGAAAACCATTGCATGTTAGACCTGTCTTTCTTGGTATCCATCTTGATCCTGTCTTTAAGAGTAGTGGAAGAAGTGTTCCTGTTGAGCAGCTTTGGAATCCTGCTGTTGACTTCCATGTGATCTGGGGGAAGCTTGCTTTCATTTTTTTAATTTAAGGCATTTTTTTGGTTAGATATTTTCTTCATTTACATTTCAAATGCTATTCCCCAAATCCCCTGTACCCTCCCCCTACCCTGCTCCCCAAACCACTGTTTCTGGCCCTGGCATTCCCTTGTACTTGGGCATATTACCTTCCCAAGACCAAGGGCCTCTCCTCCCACTGATGGCTGACTAGGCCATCCTCTGCTACATATGCAAGTAGAGACACAGCTCTGGGGGTGGGGAGTACTAGTTAGTTCATATTGTTGTTCCTCCTATAGGGTTGCAGACCCCTTTAGTTCCTTGGGTACTTTCTCTAACTCCTTCATTTGGGGGTCCTGTATTCCATCCAATAGATGACTGTGAGCATCCACTTATGTATTCACCAGGCATTGGCATAGCCTCATAAGAGAGAGCTATGTCAGGGTCCTATCTGCAAAATCTTTCTGTCATATACAACAGTGTCTGGGTTTGGTGGTTGTACATGGGATGGATCTCCAGGTGGGGCAGTCTCTGGATGGTCTTTCCTTCCGTCTTAGCTCTGAACTTTGTTTCTGTAACTCCTTCCATGGGTATTTTGTTCCCCATTCTAAGAAGGAGCGAAATATCCACACTTTTGTCTTCCTTCTTCTTGATTTTCATGTGTTTTGCAAATTTTATCTTGAATATTCTAAGTTTTGTGATTGGGTTACCTCACTCAGGATGATACCCTTCAGATGCATCCATTTGCCTAAGAATTTCATGAATTCATTGTTTTTAATTGCCGAGTAGTATTCCATTGTGTAAATGTTCCACACTTTCTGTATCTATTCCTCTGTTGAGGGACATCTGGGTTCTTTCCAGCTTCTGACTATGCTTGCTTTCATTTCATTCCTGTGAAATCTCAGTTCTGAGTTAGTAGCTACATCAATTGTTTGGGAAAAATAGATCAGGCCCATTTTGTTCTGCTTTATTTCCATATCCAGTATAAACTACATTACAGGTGTCTCTTATTGAATCAACTTAAGTAGTGATAGGTGACTAAGCTGCAGATCATTTATCCTCAATTTTCTACCCTTTCCAGGGAGTTTCAGTGTTCTTCTTTGGTATTTCAGTCTTCTTAGCAGGTTTTCTTCTAGTTATGCCTTTCATTTTAGCTGGTTTCACAAATGTCATGCTTTTTAAAAGCATTTTTAAAAAAACAACCACAGATTTATTATCCTGAATTTATGAATCATCACTCTTGCCAGTGCCATGTTGCAACAGCATCAAGTATCCCTGTCCAAGATCAAACTGACACTGTCCATCACTGTGGGGCTTAAAGTTTCCTCTTGTGAGACATTTTGCCACAAAAATAAGAGAAGTACCAGAACTGAAACTTCTAGGAATTAAGTGAGTTCATGGCCAATTCCCTTGGTTAAAGATTTAAGATTTTACTAGTCATTCCAGAAAGAGCCTATGAAATATACACCTTTTACATCAGCTACAAAAAAAATTAAATAAAATGATATAATTTTATTCACCTTGAAAGGATTTTGTCTAAAGTCACCCATCAAAACTACATTCCTGAGTTCTATATAGCATGAGATTTTTACTTATCAACTTTCATACTTTCATGGGCTAACTTGAGACTGCTCTAACACAGTAATGGTGTACCTTGTGACACCACCAAAAAAAAAAAAGAAAAATCACAGATCTGGTCTAAATTAACATTACTTTAAGGTTTCCCTATCAGTATCTTGGCCTACAATCTGAAACTACCTGACAAACAACAATAGCTTAGGCCTTTCTCACTCCTGCCCATCCTCTCAGGGGCATTACCTGAGATCCTGCAGGTCTGTTGTCTGTAGCACAAGTGTCCAAATAACTCCTTTGACATATCCTTTACTAATTAAATGGCATGGTTTTGCTGAAAGAGACTAATGGTTCAGAGTACATACTACTCTTGTGGAGGACCTGATTTCTCTTCTTAAGACCTTTGTCAGGTGGCTTTCAACTGCCTGTACATCCTGCTGCCAGAGCCTCTGACACCTCAGGCCTCCAAGAGCACCTAGCACACATTTAAACACACACACAAACACACACACACACACACACACTTTAAAATAATAAATATAAAAATATTTAAAATTTTATATATATTTTAATATTTTAAATATTAAAATATAATTAAAATTAAAAACATTTTTAGAAAAATTATTATGATGAACAAAACCACACCAAATAAAATATGTTGAAGCTTTTTTTTAAAATAAGAGTTAATGTAAATAGACCAGACAAAATCTAGGAATTACTGGCTGGGAAAATGATTAAGTTTCTAAAAGTCTTCCTTGTCACACATTCGTGAGGAAAGGATGAAGATCTGACTTCAAGCCTCAAAACAGCCATAAAAATATAAGGCGTGGTGCTGGGTGTTTCCAGTCTCCATGCTAGCTAAGCAGACAAAAGCGTATCCTTGTGCTTGCTGACCAGGCAGCATAATTAAAATGGCTGAGTTCCAGCTAAAAGTGAGAGCCTGTCTTAAAAATAGGATAGACATTTAATGGAAGATATCTGAGGCTGTCCTGAGGCACATGTATGAACATACTCCCATAAAAAAGCATGCTCTATCATGGATGCACACACACACACACACACACACACACATACACACACACATGCAATGCACACGAATTTAAAAGTCTAAGAGTTATGTAACTACAGTACAATGAAAATTATAACTACCTAACTTGTACCCAGCTCTCTTGTGCAACACCATCACTGGTAACCTAATAACCTTAATCTCTAAACTTTCTCCTTCTGGGAGTAGGTTCTGGAAGCTTCGGCTCTAGCTCAATAGTACAGCCGTGGCTTAGCATGTCCAAGGATCTGGGTCCAGTACTGTCTAAAGGACACAAGAGGAAGAAGGCAGAGGAAGAGTGGGAGATAAAAGAAGGCAGAGGTAGGTGAAATGAGAAATGAGATGGAGAATAGAAAGACGAAAGATGAAATAGAGGAGGAGGAGACAATCTTGAGCTGATAATGAAGCTCAGTAGTGAATTACTTGCCTTCCAAAATAGTGTGAGACTCTGGTTTCTATCTCCAACATCGTGTAATAGACCTTTCAGAGCATTTCTTAGGGTTTTATTGCTGTGAAGACACACCATACTAAAGCAATCCTTTTTAGGTTTTTGGTTGTTTTGTTTTATTTTATTTTATTTTATTTTATTTTATTTTATTTTATTTTTATAGTGAGTCTATAACTTTAGAGCCCCCCCCCCCCCTTGAACAAGCTTCAGTTGAGCTCATATGAGCTTTTTCTCAACTAGGTGTTCTCCGGTGTTAACATTCTGTCTAAGCTCCGTCCCACAGATCCCTGGCAACAGTCAGGTATGCCAGTTACTTGGCAACAGCCAGGTATGCCTGACTCACTATAAAAGTAGCTGCATTTCCCCTTCTCTCTCTCTCTCTCTCTCTCTCTCTCTCTCTCTCTCTCTCTCTCGCTTTGTGCTGCTCTTGCTTTATCTTCCCCCTCTCTCCCTATTGCCTTTTCCCCTTCTCCAGGTGCTTATGGTTGGCCTCTACTCCTCTCTCTCTCTCTCTCTCTCTCTCTCTCTCTCTCTCTCTCTCTTGCTCTCTTTGCTTTTCCTGCCTTTACTACCCTTGTCACTCCCCTCCCCTGAATACACTGTGTTCTATACTATACCATCATATGGCTGGTCCCTCAGGGAGGATTGATGCCTCAGCTTGGGCCCTCAGAGGCATCCCGTTTCCCCATATCTAACCACACCTCCATAGAACATATCCCCTCTCTCTTTTTATAAACATGTCATCATGGAACTCTGAATCTACCCTTAAACTCCATTATAAAACCACTTTATGAAGAATTTCTCACCTGAGATAGAATGCCAAGCTCCTTGTTCTCCCTTATTGACACCTAGTCACATTTGTCTCAGTCGTTGTCCACTCATTCTTTGATTCTGCCTATTGGCCTAAGTCCCATCTTGTCTTTGTTGTATTAAGAGTCCCTTTACAAGCCTGGACCTGTTGTCAAAAGCCAATCATGTGTCAGAGAGTGATTCATGGGCCCTATACTTCCTCAGTGAACTTTGAAAAATAATGTATTCTGGGGCAATCATTTCCTTCAGCAAGCCAAACAGTGAGCCCACCAGGGTTTCCTGAAATGTTCCAAACCTAAGGCCACACAGTCTCTCCTGTTTAAAAACTGGATGTGGGGGGAATAAATGAAATAAAAAAAAAAGCATGGATGTGGGAAAGAGAGGAGGATAATTGCCATGAGTACAGATATATAAAATGGGGATAGTATGGAAGCAATCAAGATTCACTGCATCCTTGTATGAAATCATCACTAGACAAATGTAATCTATAAACTGATTTTTTTAAAGTAGAAGTGTCTCAGTAACCTAAGAAAAGGAAAGATTATCCTAGAATGAGAACACACTCCATGTATGTTATTAGCACTTATGAAAAACAGTGGCCTACATGTAAGAACAGCCAAGAACTACAGACTTTACAATAAGAGCAATGGAGGCAGAGGCAGGGTTAACTGCAATAGGAAGTTCCAGGCTAGCCAGGGTAATGGTGAAACCTTGTCCAAAAAAAAAGTAGGAAGGAAGGAAGGAAGGAAGGAAGGAAGGAAGGAAGGAAGGAAGGAAAGGAAGGACAGAAGAAAGGAGGGAAGGAACAAAGATGACCTGTAACTCCTGCTTCAAGGTATTCACATGGGCATTCATATACATGTGCATACACACAAATACACACATACATGTATGAACATGCATAAGCAAATAAAAATTAAAAATTTAAAAGATGAACACCAAGAATTGCTAGATTACCACAATGAATATCTCTTTCAACCAGGTTGAGACCTATAGAAGTATATGAAACTTCCCAGAAGCCAAACATCCTCATATTAGCTTTTACTGTAACAACATCTTCAGGATGGTGGGGAATTCAAAAGCGCTGTGAGAATTGGGGCTTGATTCTCACACAAAGTGAAATCTAGCAATGAAAGGTATGAACATAGACAGAAACATCTCTCACCAATCAAGTTGACAATAAATAACAAGAAAAACAAAACATCTTCCGCCATTTTAGAAAGAAAACAAATAATTGATTGTTAAAAGGACACTTCCCTTGGAATTCATAACTACAAACCTACCTTCATACAGATTTTCTGCTGAAGTTTATGCAAGTCAAATCAGTCTGGGAACACGCAAGCTCAAAAGAAGTAACTGGAAACTTGGTTTTCTACTAATGTCACAGGATACTTGAACAAAGCCAACCCTTTAGAGTTGGCTCATTTAGAGAATGCCTCAATGTTACAAGCATATCCATTTTCTCCAAATAGATTCATGGAATAAAAATAAGTCATCAAAACTCTTGCAAGCATTTTTATGTAAATTAATGTCTAACTTAAACTCATTGCCTTCATTTCACAATGCTTCAAGAGAAAAGTGAGTTCCTAGAGTTGTCCTCTGATTGCTACACATGCTCACTTGCACATGTACACATACAAATCAACAACATAATAAATAAATAAATAGATAGATGTATATATAGATAGATAGATAAATAGTGTAAATATAAAAAATAAGTATAAATAAGAAGTGGCTGAAGACATGGCATAGTGACTGAAAGCCCTCATTGGTCTAACAAAGGACACAGGTTAAGTTCCCTGCATCCATAAACGGCTCACAGCCATGTCTAATTCTAGTTCCAGAAGATCCATCACTATTTTGTGTCCTCCCTGAGCTCTAGGCACACATCTGGTATACATATATACATGTTAGGAAAAGACCCATACACATACACTAGAATAAATAAATGTATAAATAAAAAGATTTTAATGTAAATGTAAGAGAGACGAAAATAACTAAAATGAAAAATTTAAAGGTAGCTAAGTAGAAGTGCCCAATTAAAGAAAGTAGACTCCTATACTGCAATGGTGGCCAAGGGGTAGCAAAGTGACTGAGCAGTGCACAGAGACCTTGACTGACAGCACAGAAAGGATGCATCCCACTGGCAGCAGAGTCACTGCCTCCCTACCTTCCTCCTCGTTCCAGGAAAAATTAAGAGGGTATTTCTAGAAGATTTGACTGGCACCCATAATTACAAGAAAATCACCACATGGTTAGAACTTAGCTCTGACAAAAGTGCTGGATTCACCCAGTAGTTTCATTTCATAAAAAGCAGTGCGGCTATCAGTCATCCAGTTATTAGACACCAGGATGCTAGAGCACAGTGATGGCCTGTGAACAAAGACTTGGTTGGAAAGAGCACTCCTTGCCGAGCGGTGGTGGCACATGCCTTTAATCCTAGCACTTGGGAGGCAGAGAGGCAGGCAGATTTCTGAGTTCAAGGCCAGCCTGGTCTACAGAGTGAGTTCCAGGACAGTCAGGGCTACACAGAGAAACCCTGTCTCAACAAAACAAAACAAAACAAAACAAAACAAAACAAAACAAAACAAAACAAAGTGCCATAGAGGACAAAAGCCTCTGTATACCCTGTCCATGAGTGTCTTACTACACTATCAACCCTATTCGAGTTTGGTTCTAGGACGATGCCCCAGATAATGTAGTGCTTGCCATCCAAGAATGAGGATCTGAATGACTTCAGGTTTGACAGAATGTACTTGTAACCCCAACACTGAAAGGAAAGAGACAGAGGACCCTGGGAGCTCACTGACACATCATTTTTCTCTATCTATATCTATCTGTATCTTTATATATAAATTGATGGATACATAGATAGATAGATAGATAGATAGATAGATAGATAGATAGATAGATAGATGATATTCATTCTATAAGTACTGTTATTCTAGGGAACCTTTACTACAAATTAGCATACTGAGTTTCATGTGCTTCTGACACACCAGGAGAAAATGTTTTGATTCAGAGGAAACTGCTGCAGAACATAAATATTTTTGCCAGATAAACTTGAAATATTTGTTAAATTCTGAGCTCACTAATAAACCTGGAATTCAAAACTGCCTTTTTACCAAACAAACCCATGGCTGAGTTATACAGAAGTCTGATAATAAATGGTCCTACACTAGACTAATTGTGAAACAAAAGTATAAGAAAATTATTAGTATTTGTCCAAAATATCATGAAAGATAATTAAAACAAACTTGGAGAAGTTCATTTAGAAAGTTATATGCTAAACAGTTCAGGGAATCCAACTGGGATTTCTAGTACCCAGGCAAATGCCAAGTGCACATTTCATCCTCCTTGGAAGACAAAGACAGAGCCCTCATAGCTGATTCTGCTAGGTGTATATGAACTGAAAGATCCTGCCTCATGAGAAAGTTAGAGAGACCTATGAAAGAAGACAATTAAAGATAACGGCAGATAGCCACATCTATCTATCTATCTATCTATCTATCTATCTATCTATCTATCTATCTATCTATATATACAGGCATGTGCCCACTTGTAAATATGTCCACACACAAAGGCACAACACACATTGACACATATATAAAAATTAATTAATTAATTAAGCAATACAATTAGAATGGAATAGGCAAGCATCACATTTATTTTTATACTAATCACCTGAATGTTTGCATGTGAATTTTTGAGTGTGTTGGGTTTGAAACCAGATGATAGAAGAAGAATGGACAAGTTCTAAATCTATTTATAAATAAACATGATGGCAATCTTTGGCACTGAAATGCCAATTAGTATTTGGTTTTGTTTCCTTTTTATTTTTAATTTTCTCATTTCATAGCTTAAGGGGAATAAAAACAAACTGGTATGTTTGGAGGACAGAATTTCCATTAAGTTTTAAAACACACATACACACAAACACATACACACACACACATACACACACACACACACACACACACACACACACACACACACCTACACACATAAAGAGAGTCCACATCAAAAAGTGAATAATCACTGTCATAAGATTTTAAAACACTGACTAAATTGAAAAAATACTATACAATCAAGAGATATATGTCTGTTTGTGATACAATGAAATAATGTTATAAAAATGTCTATAAGAGTAAAAGTAATCCAAAAATTAATAAACATTTTTATCAAACTTTAATGATATTCATAATAGAACTATTAAAAATTTTACAGGGAAGCTGCCCAAACCCCCAAATGGTGAAATCCAGATTTTAAAAAAAGGGAGAGACAGAGCACTACTAGATTTATGGCCATACCTAGTTTTAAGTAATGCAACATTGATCATGTAATAAAATATTATTCTGATGCAAAAATAAATGCATCTACCCCTGTAATAGAAAATTGACCCAAAAATAGAACCAAGTAAATACAAAAAAAATCAACAAAAAGTGACAATGCATATTTTTCCAAAGCTTTAAATTACCATACACTGGAAACAACACAGTCTAACCGACAACTGGTGGTATGAAAATGGAATTACCATGTGTAGCAAATAAAGTCAGACTCCATTATTCACTGTATACAAAATGTTTAAAATGGATCAAAGACTTTCATGGATTCCTCTATACTCAAAAACTATTCAAAGATTAGATAGATAGATAGATAGATAGATAGATAGATAGATAGATAGATAGATAGATAGAAAGATAGATAGATAGATTGGTAGATGATAGATAACTCAGGAAAGAAAATCCAAAGACTGTTAATTGGGACTGCATTAAACACAAACTCTTCACTGCCAAAGAAGGAACTAATCAAGTCAAGTGGCACTATTGAACGGGAGAAAATCTTTATTTACTATTTATCTGATCAAATAATCCATGTAACACATAGAAAACTGAAAAAATATATTAAGAACCAAATAATCTAACTAATGAATGGGGTAATGAAATAAACAGAAAGTCCTCAAAACATGAAGGACAAATACAAATAAAACATTAAAGACTTTTATCATCCCTACTCATCAGGGAAAATGTAACAATACTACAAAAAGATTCAATATCATCTTATTCATATATATATATATATATATATATATATATATATATATATATATATATAAGTTAACAAGTGCTGTTGTAGATGGTCGAAGGCAACCCTTTTATACTGCTGGGCAAGATAAGAATTGATCAGTTTGCTTTGTATGTAAAACTAGATGGAACAAAAATAGCTTTCCTGCAATAGCTTTGTGAGCATGAAAGTCCTCAGCCCCAGCAGCAGCAAGACAGACAGCTGAAGAAGCCTAAGTTGAACAGAAGAGCAGCAAAAGAAAGAATGCCTTGTACAAAGCTCAAGTCTAAGTGGATCAAAGACCTCCACATAAAACCAGAGACACTGAAATTGATAGAGGAGAAAGTGGGGAAAAACTTCGAAGATACGGGCACAGGGAAAAAATT
>NC_034594.1:76958076-76965111 GCF_900095145.1 Mus pahari | reverse complement strand
CCAAGTAGTGGGAGTGGGTGGGTAGGGAAACAGAGGTGGGGGGAGGGTATGGGAAACTTTCGGGATAGCATTTGAAATGTAAATAAAGAAAATAAAAAAAAAAAAAAAAGAATGCAGAGACAGAGTGAAAGAAAGCCAAGAGAGGGTAAGATAGGGTAAAAGGTTATAAGACAATTATGTTAAATCTTGATGTCAACAGGACATGTCACTTGATTGTTTTTGACACTATAGATGTATTTAACAAAAAAGAAAAAAGGAAAAAGAAAAAAAGAAATGAATGCTAGGCTCTAGAGAGAAAGGAAAGTTGTTTGAGCCACCAGAAAGAGCAGGAATGTCAGTGTAAAGACATTGAGGGTTGGGTTGGGTCGTGGTGGTGGTGATGTGGTTTGCACTGACAGAAAGGATATTAAATTTTCACTTAGAGCAAGTGGATAAAGTGGGAGAGTAGAGCATAAGCAGTATATATATATATATATATATATATATATATATATATATATATCACAGTAAGAACTAAGAACCACAGCAAGCTACTTTTCAATTGCCCATAATTACTGTATGTAATCAGCATTTAAACTAGTAAGGATTATGGGATTTACAGAGAGACCCTTGACAGGGTCTGTCTTTTATTTCCTCACAACAATGGAAAATAGAGTAGTAGTCTTGGAAGGCTATAAAAATGAATATTATCTTATCTTTTTTTTTTAATATTTGGACAATAGCAAAATAAATAAATTGACTTTTTAAACTGTCACTTGGCCAGATACTTTTTGAACTGATTAAATATTATTATAAAGTATAACCCCTTTACTGTTGAGCAGAAATGCTTATCAGTGTTTTCAAATGAAAGACAATTTATCTGAACCTCAAAGAAATAAAATGGCTCATTCTAGAATACAAGGTAACATCTTTAAGGAGTAACTATTGCTCCTGAACAACAATGACAACAAACAAAGAGAGAGTAAAAATGAAGTGGAAAGACAGTCTTAGAATCCTGAAACATAACATTTTTCATGTTTATCCTCTTAGATTAGATATGATGGAAGATGAGATATTTTTGAGAAGTCCACTTATCTCCATGACTCAATTAGTATTTTATAATGTCTATATTTACAGTTTGTTGATTAAAATCAAACACTTGCAAGGTTCCTTTTTTTATTTTTAATGATAAACGTTCTCCATATGCTCACATATTTTATCACTTATTCCTAGATTTATGCAATGTTTGAGGAGGTCATTGGAAGGTACAATCTTGCTATAGAAAAAGTTACATCACTGGCAACTATTATTGTGACATCATATTCTTGTTCCACTCACAGTTATCACTTTCTGCTATATGTTTGTAGTTAAGGGTCACAGCTTTGTAAATTGGGAAGAGTTCCACCTAAAGACACAGATTTACCACTCCTGACCATATACCCAAAGCATGCTTGTCACACTATATGGACAGGATGTATACACAGAAGATACTCTATGCTCCACCATACCAAGAGGACTCTTGATCAGCTATGTTCATAGTGGCTTTGTTTTGCTATCAGTCAACTGTAGAAAACATAAACAAAATGTGGTTTGTTTACATAGTGACATACTACTCAGCTATTAAAAAAATGACATCATGCAATTTGCAGGCATATGGACGGAATTAGAAAACATCATCTCAGTTAGGTAACCCAGTCTCAAATAGACATGCTTGAAAGGAGCCTAGCATAACTGTATTCAGAGTTGCTCCACACAGCAACATGTCACTCTTTGCTGTGCCTTTCCAATTAACACTGTGATCTTTCAGCCTTCTGGTTCTGTCTCTATTCCTACCACTTACTGCCATGCCTTCCCATGACAATGAACACCTACTTTTGTAGGTCTACAAGAATGTATGTATGTATATGTGCAAAAAGAGGATAGCATATTATATTCATAAAGACAGACAGAATGATGGGAAGAAGAAGAGAATTAAAGGTCAATTCAACAGCTGTAAAAAAAAAACACACAGTTCTGAATGTGTTGATTCATAATGAATAATCAAGGAGGGAATTGAGAAACAAAGGGAGTTAGTTTATATTGACATATGGTACTTGTTTTCACTAAAATATACTATTTAAATACACATAGACATTTAAGGAAGATAACATAATCTAATAGGTAAATACTAGATAAAACTTTGGGAAGCAGAAATTTCTCTGAATAGATATCTCTCTGTGTGCGTATCTGACGATGCATCATGGAATATAAATCAGGTATTCTGTTGCCTCTGGTTGGTGAACAGGGCTTCAAAACTCCTCTTAAGAAAAGCAAATTGCAGCCGGGTGGTGGTGGTGCACACCTACAATCCCAGCACTTAAGGGGTAGAGGCAGGTGGATTTCTGAATTCAAGGCCAGCATGGTGTACAAAGTGAGTTCCAGGACAGCCAGAGCTATACAGAGAGAGAAACCCTGTCTCGAAAGATTCAAAATAAATAAATAAATAAATAAATAAATAAATAAATAAAGCGAATTGCAATAATACCTATAATTAAGAAGAAAGAAAGACTTAATGAGTTACCAAGCAAATAATGATATGTATGTTTTCTTGAATAGACATGAGAGATGTTAGAATGGCATCAATGACATGACAGAGCAACAATAGGGGTTTCCTCACTCTGCTAGTCCATATATTTCTATTCTGCTTTGTTGTATCATCTTGGAGACTTCTTGGGACTTCTGGAAATGATTAAGAATATTATTAGAGAGATCAGTTTATGTATGAGTTTAAACAAGACTGAAAACATCCAAGTTGTTTTGATCTTCAATGGTGGCAATTTCTTGTGTTTCAACTTGTTTTATAAAATAGATCAGAGACTGTCAAAATAGCTTATCGAATAAAGCTGGCTCCCTCAAAACCTTATCACCTGAGTATGATACCCAGCCCCCTTCATAACAAAAATACTTAAACACTTTAAAGTTTTACTATAGTATCCATATGTGAGCCATGACATGTTAAGACTGCCTTCCTCTATATGCACTCCCAATTAAAAAGAACACAGGAATAAATAAATGTAACCTTCAAGTAAATAGACAGAAAACAACAGGTCACAAAGGGAGTGAGAGATTAGTCAGTTAGTAAAATACTTGATTCCTGAGCATAAGCATCTGCTTTTCAGCCCCATTATTCACATAAAAGACAAGCTTTTTGATACATGTAAACTCAGCAACAAGGAATCAGACAGACATGTCTTTGGGCCTATTGACCAATGCAGCTGAATCAGTGAGTTCCAGGTTCCTCACAGAGTATTCCTCAAAAAGTAAAGCAGAGGTATAACTGAGAAAGACGTTGACATAACGCTGATGTCAAGTCTGTAAAAGCAAGTATACATGCACACATGTGTGTGTGTGTGCATGTGCACATGTGAGTATGCGTGTACACATGCACACACACACAAACACACACACACACACACACACACACACACACACCACCACCACCACCACCACCAAAAGCATACAAAATAATAAATGAAGATAAACACATTAAAAATAAAAGTTAAACATGGACAATTATCTACATCTGTATTATTTTTTTTTTCTTCAAGCAAATAATGACCAGATGTGTTGTAATGACCAGAGCTTGTTGTAAGCTCTACACCAAGATTCGGAAAGCAGCTAGTCCCAGCTTACATGCAAAATAGGCAAGCCTTGCTGCCTGGGCCATCAACATGATTTATCTACCCGTGCTTCTCTGGATAGAGCTGAAAATGAGCATAAAATGAATGATCTTCTAACTTTCTTCTGGGAATATTTGTGGTATTCTCTGGTTCTCATTAAAATCATTTTCTGCCAATGCACATCTTAAATTTCCATTCATTAATTTCCCCCATTAAGCCCAGTTATGCTCCATTTTATGTGAGCAGATAGATGTACAGCACTCTTTAAAAGTATCTTTAGCAGATTATTTGAGAGGAATATTTTATTAAAACACTTGAAGAAGCACAAGCTTGCTTGGTCCAAGCAACTGATTCATATGAATGTTCAAGTATTGTTAATCATTTGAAAAAAAACCCTTCTTTTTAGTATGAAAAATTTTAATGGCTAATTAAAATTTCAGTCATATATATATATCTTGGAAAGTTGAAATTAAAGAGGCTCAATGAAATATAAATGATCTGCTCTAAATGTTGCAATAGAATGAGGGGTCATACATCATGGATCACTGCCAGAACTAATCATGGGATGTCTAGGCAGGTAAGAAAAAAATAAAGGCCAATGTACTCACATATACCAAAATATAATAGCAATGTTGATAAGCATGCAAATATATTTTATTTCTCCTCTCTTTCAATGTAACTATATGTTTATTTTACTCTACCAGTGTGTTCTCTCTCCCTCTCCCTCCCTCCCTCCCTCCCTCCTTCCCTCCCTCCCTCCCTCTCTCCCTNTCTCTCTCTCTCTCTCTCTCTCTCTCTCTCTCTCTCTCTCTCTCTCTCTCTCCCTCTTTCTGCCATTGTTTCAAGGGAATATCCATAAAACTTTCTCTTACTTAGCTGATATATTTTCTATTCAAGCTCATTAAAATCCAAATCCCTCATAAATTTCTTGTCAAGATGATTAGAATGATCACATGCTAGGTGGTAAATTTGCAATAAACTACTCTTTGTCATGACTCTTCACTCGCTCTTACATTAAAACACTTTTTCTGTAAGACTTCTGCTTTATTTGTGTACATGGAGAGGAGAGATATTTCAGAAAAGTAGTAACAATGGATTATCTTTCTCAAAAAGAAAAGGTCATATCAACCCAGATTCGAGATAGTAGTCAGGGCTCTGAAAGATAGAATTGAAGGACAAGAGAAAAGACAACTAGTATTTTTTAAAGATGTATTTTACTCTTATCTCGTCTACTAAAAAATCTAGCACAGTCATTGAATGGAGTCTTTCTGGGACTCCAGGTTGGTCATCTAGGTTCACTCTGCTAACTTTAGTCCTCCAATCTTGTACCTCCACCTGTGGAAATTTCTCCAGAACACTATGTAGGTCATAGTAACCTATCCCTCTGCCTTTCTGGCATCCAACAAAAGCCACCCTATACTCTGACGGGCATTCTCACTTTGTAGAATCTGACTATAACATAGCAAAAAGTGTGTATCCACCATGACCAAGTCAGCCTCATCCAGATGATGTAGAGATGTTTTGACATGGGTAATAAGGTAAACCACTGCATAAACAGAATCAAGAACAGAACACCCACAGTACTATCATCATATTAAAAAGGTGTGGCCTCCAGAAAAATCAGTAAACTTTTCCTTATAAACACCACAAAACACTTAGAATTGTAATGTCAGAAATCATTATTAGAGTAATAAGACAAATGAGGAGAAAAGAGAATACAGATTGGAAAGGAAGAAGTCAAGAATTCATTACTTGAAGATGACTAGGGTTCTATACATAAAAGAGCCTAAAGACTCTACCAGAAAATGCCTATAGCTGATAAATACATTTCACAAAGTATCAAGAAATTAAATTTACAGAGAAAAGTCAGTAGTTTTCCTATACATAAAAGGCAAACATAATAAGAAAGAAGCCATGGAAATAAACCCATTCAAAATAGCCTCCAAAGCTTCTTGAAATAAATCTGACTTAAAAAGTGAAAAAGTTTGTCATATGATGGTGGTGCGTGCATTTAATCCCAGTACTTCGGAGGCAGAAGCAGGTGGAGGGCTGTAGATGGGTTCTAATGCTATTTGTGTTCATTCGGCTCCCCACATCATACAGGAATCTACATGTCCAGACCCTGAAGGTCCCTGCCCCGAATTGACTCCAATTGGTAAATAAAGTTGCCAGCAGCCAATGGGTCAGCAAGAAGACAGAGGGATTTCCAGGGCAAGGAACTATGGGAGAAAGAGGTTTTAGAATCACCGTGATGGAGAAACAGGAAGATCCAGCTTGAGAGATGGAGAAGCAAGAACATACAGTCATGTGAAG
The DNA here is from genome assembly GCF_900095145.1 of Mus pahari. Taxonomy (NCBI): domain Eukaryota; kingdom Metazoa; phylum Chordata; class Mammalia; order Rodentia; family Muridae; genus Mus; species Mus pahari. Next base: position 76,959,160 of record NC_034594.1, on the reverse strand, counting down.
CAGCTGGGAGAGCATGACTGAGAAAACTGCCCAACTGGGTCCAGGTAACCAAGTTAAAATATAGATTTTAGTAAGTAACAATTGAGGAATAGTGATGAAAAGAGTGTGTTAGCCACTGGGAAGTTTGGAAGTGGCCCAACCACTGAGCTGCTTAGGGCATGTTAAGTATAAGCCTATGTGTGGGTCTTTCGTTAATGAATCCAAAATAATTGAGTGGGTGTTGAGGAGGCACATACACCTGCCTAGGAGCTTAGAGCAGATTAATACTTTACTGCATCAGAGGAGCTCTGTGAGTTCAAAGCCAATCTGGTCTATAGGTTTAGTATAGTGAGGGTTGTTACACAAAGAAACCCTGTCTTGAAAACAAAACAAACAAACAAAAAAGCCACAAAATTGAAAAAGTTGTATACTTAAAAAAATAAGACATTTGAACAGATATTGGAAGATTGAAATACCTCTCATTCTTATGTCTTAGTCTGTTTAATGTGAAAATGGTCATTCTGTAAAAATTAAATTTCATAGTCAACATGGACTTCATCAAAATACCGATACAGTTCTTCACAGAAATTTTAAATAAAATGCAAAATGCCTTTTGAAATTGCACTGACATATGTAAAATCAGAACAGTCCTGAAAAATAGAATCAGAGCTAGAGGCAAGACCTCCCTGATTTTACATGATAATATAGAGCTATAATAATAAAAATAGCTTGGTACTAACACATAAACATGCACATTAATCAATAAAATAAAATTTAGGAAACAAACATAATTTTACTCACTTGTAGCCACTTGGTTTTCATAAAGGGGCCAAAAATACACAGTGAAGAAAAGACACTATCCTCAACAATTTGTGCTGCTCTGACTGGATAACTATATTTATTAAAAAAAGAAGCTTATTCTTCACAGAGGTAGGGCTTTTCTGTGTAGCAGTCCTGGCTGCACAACATTCAAATATTAAATTTTGGTGGTAAAGAATTACAGTATACTTCTACATGATAGCCGCCAGTTGTGCCAGCACCATTTGTTGAAAATGCTATCTTTTTTCCACTGGATGGTTTTAGCTCCCTTGTCAAAGATCAAGTG
>NC_034594.1:76955421-76956666 GCF_900095145.1 Mus pahari | reverse complement strand
AATAATAATAATAATAAAAAGAATTACAGTATAAAATGGCAAAGAAGTAAAAAAAATCTTCTTTATACATTTTTAAAATGGATGATGTCATGTATCAGTTTACTTGGGGATTTCAATTATTAGAAATATCAGAAAGAATGATATAAGAGTTTCATGACTAAATGTTATTCTGTATATTTGGAAAATTACAGCTTATGTACCTATCAAAGTTAGACAGAATTCTTTTCTAACACATTAAAATGGATTTTGAAGACTTAAAAAAAAAAAGAATTTCAGTATAAGACCAAATATCTGCTAGTATGAACAAATGTAGTCATATTTTTTGGCTACTTTATTAGTAGCATTCTCTACCACCATTCTCTCCCGAGTTCCCCTTAATCCCTTCCAATCCCAACACTATGTAGAAAAGAAAGAAGGTTAAAGAAGAAAGGGAGCAGAGATCTGTTTAAGTACTTCCTGCTGATTAAGGTCTTCAAGTTCTCCAAGTACCAAGGGGCAAGTCTAATTTTTGTCTTCAGGATATCTTCAACCAGTAACCAGCAATCAAACAACCTAGCATCCAGCAATAGCAAAAGAAGCAAACAAACCAGCAGGAAGCAGCAACTACAGGAACCAGCAGAAGCAGGAATCAAGAGCAGCATATACTTCAGGCAGTAGGGAAAGCAGGTGGAGGAGAAGCCACCCCAGATCCTCTCTTTGCTCTCACATTTATAGTTTCTCATTAGTCCCCCGAATTGCAAATGTAAAGTGCCTATAGTTGGCAAAATCATGCCCCTGCTAGAGTATGAGACATATCATACATTGAGGCTCTGGAAAATCTGAAGAAGTTCTATATCACAAACCTGGGATTAACAAAAAAACATATCCACATAATATAACTGGGTATTTTTTAAGAAATCAAAATTTTCACTACAACAGAAGTTGAGAAAAAAAGGTGAAGGATAGGGGATTATAATGCAAATATAATTCTCATCTTTTAAATTCTATAAAAGAATAAGTTAAAATGAATTTATTTAATAATTTGTATAAAAGTAAAAGTCAAGACTTAGAAATTGAAACCAGAGCAAACTAAACATTTGTACAAGATACAAACTGTCATTTAAGTTAAAATTCAGGATACAGAATACATAAATCATTAACCAGCTACACATTAAACAAGGGGTTAATATCAAGAATAGACAAATTTAGTTTTAAACTAAGAACAGAAAATGCTCAAAACATTTAAAATAAACAGTTAAGAGACTT
>NC_034594.1:76935114-76955186 GCF_900095145.1 Mus pahari | reverse complement strand
TGGAACTCACTTTGTAGACCAGGCTGGCCTCGAACTCAGAAATCTCCCTGCCTCTGCCTCCCAAGTGCTGGGATTAAAGGCGTGTGCCACCACCACCCAGCTGAGAGATATTTTTTTAAACCTTTGAAATATGTAGAAATCAAAAAAAAAAAAAAAAAAGGAATTTAATAGTACTTTGAGATTCCAGCCTATTCTACTCATAGTGGCCAAAATAAAATAGAAGCAAAGAGGAAATGATGTTGACATGGATATGAGGAAAAGAGCATGTTAATTCACTGCTGTAAGGAAACTAAACTGGAATAACCACTATAAAATTCAATTATGGCATCTTATTCAATACCTAGAAATCAATGTTTGTATAGTTAAAAGTCATTGTATTTTACTGCAGAGATAACGTTCTACCTTGTTCAATGTCTTATTCATAAGATTCAGAAAATGAAAAGAGCCTAGATTTACACAAGCTGATGTAATGCGAATATGGTACAATTAGACAATGACTATTATTCCACTCTTACCAAAAATATGAAATTTTCTGGTAAATTGAAGGAATATGAAACAAACATTCTGAATGGGGTAATTGTGACAAGTAAGACAAAGTTTTGATATTTTATCTTATTTTTTAGATAATACACTTTATTCGATGTGTGTTGAATTTTGTTTACCAATAGTAATCAAGACATGAGTAAGGTGCAATGGGTAACAGGCCTTTCAAAGAAGGGTAAGAAAACACAATTTATATTAGATTAATGGGGAATAATAGAACAGAAATAGATAAATTGGTGTTGGGGATGGGAACGCAGACTAACAGAAATAATGAGAGGCAAGATCATTTAAAAAGTCACATTAAAAGTTAATATTACAGAATCATCTTAAAATATACACACATATTACAAACAGGTTTAATGGAAATAGTCTATAATAGTTGGGAATAAGAAAACTAGACATCATGTGCTACAAATAAAATATTTGTATGTCCTCGAGCAGGCTACTGCTATATGAGTTGTTGATCAATGGAAAGTCAGAAACCCTGTATTACAGTCAATTGACAATATTCTTGGTTTTCCTACTGAATATGATAGTACAATGTTATTTTTGCAGATACCATATGCTTAAGTCAGAAAATGTGGAGAAATGAAGTTGGTGTTCATCTGAATCTTGATATTTCACTGCTCTTGGCTAGCTTCAATAATGTTAGATGGTGATACCCATGAAAACAGAGAAAAACTGCATTATTCATTTCACAAAGCTGTGAGCCCGTTAGGTTACAATAATACTCTTATAAGAGATGAACACTGTTTTTTAAAACCTGGCACCAATATTATAGGACAAACTAACCACATTTTAAGTAAATCTATGAGCATATTCTATGGGATAAAAGCCATTTCTAGCTCTATTAATGGATCCAAGGACACTGACTAGATCATAGGCATTAGGAGAGAGCTTAATACTAATTTTGTTTTTTTTCCTAAGTTGATATTGTATAAGAATTACCCCTGATGACTTTAAAAGTTTTCATGGAAAACTAACACAGCTAAATGGATAGAAATATAATAAATCATTTTGGGTGAGAAAATCCAGACACAGAAACACAAAGATAAGCAAGGCATTGCTCTTCAACAAGAAGAGTAAAGGTTCTAGTTTTAAATACTGAGCCATGTCTAAAGCACCAAATTGTAAATAACTTATGCTTATAATAAAACACCCATGCACACAATCAAATCAAATCAAATCAAATCCTAAATATGAGCATCCTTAGAGAGAAGAATAAGTGACACATAGAGAGCACCATCTCTTACATCTAAGTTGGCAATATTTACAAATTAGACTGAGGACTGCTTAGAAGTGTCTATTACATGACTACTAGTAGTGGAAGTAATAGCTATTTATGTGTTTGTTCATGTTTTTGTGTGTGTGTGTGTGTGTGTGTGTGTGTGTGTGTATGTGTGTGTATTTATATTGACTTGATTCTGATTGGTAAATAAAAGTGTCAACATCTAATAGGTTGGTAGGACAGACAGAGATTTCCCAGGTTGGGGTCCAGAATGAAGGAAAAATAGATCCATATTGCTGGGACAGTGTGAAGGAAGGAGACATGCCATGACTTTGAAGAGTGTAAGACAGAGATACATAGTTGCCATGTGAAGGGACCACAAGAACACAGCCCAGAGGACTGCTCAATTGGGTCAGGAGTAGTCAGGATGATACATATAAATTAGTAAGTTTTTGGAAAATTATGGAATCATAAATGGGGGCAGATTCTAACAACATGGAGGTTATGCAGTAGCTCAGCTATTGTGCTGTTTAAGGTATATTAAACTATAAAGGGTGTGTGTGTGTGTGTGTGTGTGTGTGTGTGTGTGTGTGTGTGTTTCACTTAAAACATTGGGATGGATAGCAACCATGCTGCCAGGGTGTGCAATTAATAATTCTACAAGATAGAAAATTGATTATCAGTAGTTTGAATTTAACAAATGTGTAATTTAGATTCATGTATCCTATGCATTGTTGCAGCCACAAAGTCATTTCCAATTTAAAAAGTATTCAAATTAGCTTCTAGACAAATAATGGTATAGTTTTTCTGTAGATTCTTCTCTGAATAGTATTGGAAAGCAGTTTTACAAATCACTTCCTATAATGTCTAAACGCAGGTATCCAGAAAATGAAGTAAAAATCAGGGGCCCCAATCATGTTGGTAACATTAATTGGATGACATAACTAATATGTTTAACTACATTTTACGAGTTGAGAATAATTTTGCTTATTGGATGGCTTTTACTGTGGGCTCCCTGCAGTAAAGTAAATAGAAACCCAAAGGATTGATACCCACCTGTTGAGAATATGAGGTAGTAATTTTTGTAGAGATTTTAGGACCACGAACAGTGATGTAGAATTCCCTATGAGAGAGGAAAATCATGTTATGTTGGGAACCATCAGCCTAATGTCAGGTTTCCATCATTGAATCCTCTTACACACACACACACACACACACACACACACACACACACACCACACACACACATTCAAGATTGTGCATTGAGAAGTTTTTGGTTCAGAAAGAGTGTGTATTTTCAGCTGTTGGTGATCTTATAAAAGAGCAGGACAAAATAATTCCTGAAGTGATAAAGTGCTCCTGAATTTTGACAATTTTATAGATATTATAGCATTTCTTGTGGATGTGTGTGTATTTATAGCTATTACTCTATGAGTACACATGCATTTACATGTGTATTTGTGTGCATTGAATTTGTAGTTGGATGACTACTTACTTAATTGTTTGAAATGAGTTCTCAGTGAAACCTAGATCTCACCAAATTTAGATTAACCGACCAATCACTGATCCCCAAGCAGCCTCTTGGCTCTGCCCCACTAGCACTGAATTGTGGAGTATATGCTTCCCTGATGAACTGACTTTCATTCTATAATGGCAATGAGAGTGTAATGTGATGAAAGCTATGACTCCCAAAGAACAAAGTGGCCACAAGTATCCTGCATCTTAGCTCTCAGGCCCTATTCTCCATCGTGTGAAAAAATAATTGTCCTTGGAACAAGAGACTACCCATCCACTGTTTAATGGGTTCAAAGAAGAAAATAAACTTAGTGATGTTCACAATAAATATAAAGAGTTTTCTGGGGAGCTCAGAGATGGGAATCTGTCTCATAGCGATTTGGGTATGGAAGGAGGATAAGAAAATCTTCTAATACTAACCCGCCTCAATTAATTTACCTCTTAATTTTCCAGATCTCTGGTTTCTAGGCAGGTCCTAGAATTCCAGCAGGTAAAGGAATTGACTGCCCATAGGCACTAGTGCTTTGCCTTTTTCATGCTGTTTTGAAATTAGAATGGGGTTTGAGAAAGAGAGAATTAAGAAAACAGTTTTCTTTTTTATCTCTCCATTTAGATAGCGAGCATAGTTGCAGTTATTTAAACTCACTTTAATTCAGATTGAATTGCAACATCATTTGAAAAAAATGCTGCAAGAGAGCTGTATAAAAAGCTCTCCAAAGAGCTGATGGAGATTTATGGAAACTATCTAACTATTCCTCTAAATAGCCCTGGGTAGAAGATAGCAGGGCCCATGGTGTATTATCATAAATAGAGATAGAAGTTGTCAGTATCACATCCAAAGTACTTATCATGGTTATAGGTGCATGTCTCTTGGCTTTTCCAAGCACTTTTTGTTATCATTTTAAGTTTATCACCTGAGGGATGAATATAGATTTTTTCTATTACATATTAAATTACATCGTTATATCTCAGGCAATCTTTTAAGTTTGGCTTTCATATGTTGAAAACACGAACACTCAAACCAAGATACATTTTATTTAAATTTAATTGCCCAACACATGAAAATATAAAAGTCACACATTATATATATAGTCATATAATGTTTCATTACAGGACACCTGTGTAATGTTTAAATCAGGTCGTACATACCCACACCCTCAATATTTATCAAGTTTGTGGTATGTAGGCTGGCAGAACAGTAAAGCCCGAAGCATCCTGCTGCCTCTCCTTCCTAACAGCAGGATAAAAAGTTCTTTTAAAATATCAGTTTATGTTATCTACAATATCTTACTGTGAAGTAACACTTCAGAAGCATTTGACGCAACTGTGGCAACTTACCCAGCTCTCTCTCCTTTATTCCCTTTCCAGTCTCTGACAACCACTATTTCACTCTCAGGTCCCATAAAATGTTGATATGAATTTTTATATGATTCTTGTGATGACTATTTTTGGCACTTTCCTGTTTCACTTAATTTAACAAGCTCACATCAGTATACATGATAGAGTACTACTGTGTGTGTGTGTGTGTGTGTGTGTGTGTTATATGTAGTGTATGTGTGTATTCACATGATCATCTGTGTAAAAGCACACATGTGTGACAGTGGAGATAGACATGTGTATACTTGTAGATTGATAACAGGATAGTCTCGTTGTTATTCCTCAGGGAATGTGCAGCTTGCTTTATTTTTGAGCAGAATCTCTCACTGACCTGTAGGCTGGCAGAAAAATGAAGCCCTAGACTTCCTTCTGTCTCTCCTTTTAACAGCGGGATTAAAAGTATGACTCAATGTGAGTGACTTGAGCAAAAAATGTCTTCTTTGGAGAATCCAATTCTGTGATGACATAACACAATGAAAATATATCTTATATCCTAAGAAGACTGGAATGTTGGCTGGACCTGAAAGACAGAATTAATAATATACCCTGCGTTCACTTAAGACTGATGGTCTACTCAGTCTGTTATTTACCTTGCCTTCAAGAGAACAATACAATAATCAATAATACTTGCCCTTAATTCTCTATCTGAGCAACTATTATAATCCAAGTGAATAGCTGCAATGTAAATTTATATATTCTTCCATGGCTCTGACCTAAAAAAAAAATGTATGTACATCATGAGTGAAAAGCAGCAAATATAGAAGGTAAAACAAATAACCATATATTGTTGTTTTCACCCTTTATAGTAGGTTTTAGGAGTTTAGTTTTACTTTCTATATTTGCTGCTTTCCACTCATAATGTTCATATTTGGATTGCCTGTTGTTTGAGTCAGTGGGAATCAGTTGGACCTAGTGACTTACTCCCTTGTAAAACTCTCTTAAAGAATTCTGAAAAGTATATCATTCTTTCCCCATGTGATGTTTTCTATGCTGTTTAATAAATACATTACAAAGCCCTTTGTTATGGACAGAAACACAGTGAGAATTCAGTCATCCCCAAGAATGAAACATAAACGTAGGTCTTACAACAAAGAAACGTACATAAGGATAGACACACAGAGATACAAGGACAGACTCCCAAGATAACCTTCAGGTAGGCACAGATGCAGACTCATATAACAGGCTGACTGAGCACAGAAGACATAGGGAATATGAAGTAGAAAAATTAAATCTGGACTCCGTCTTTGTTGAATGACTCCAAGAGGGGGGGCTTTCTTTTCTTTTTTTCCTTAAAGTGACATCAATGCTTTAATAGGTACTTGGAGTTAATCACTAATACATATAATCTAAGTATAACATAGACCCTCATACTAGTAAGTGAAATGTTGTTGTGTCCCCAGCACAGATTCCAGTGATTTTTCGGTCTGCATGGCATTTTATTATGAATGTGTATCACATTATCTTTGTACATTTCTTTAGTTGATGGAAAGAAATTTAGGGGTACACCTCCTTGAACTTAAGTTCTGCCATAAACTAAATGAGACACAGCAATGCCATTTGAAGATTTAATTCTAATACATAAAAGTTCCCATTTCTGTAGCCTATTCATAATTTATTCAGAACCACAGTAATCCCCTTAACTGCATAATTGTAACTTTTAATGCAGTCTAGAACATCAATATCAAGACAATATTTTCAAGATAACCAATGTAAGCTATGACACCTGCTATATCAGGTCAACTATATTCCCTTGATACAGGTTCTCTCACTGATCATGAAGACGGGGTGGTATCCAGCAAACTTCTGCAATACTACTGTATGCTTTCTCATATTAGCAGGATGATAAGTACAGCTTTGGGCTGTGCCAAGATTTTTACATCGATGCTGGGAACTTGGCTTAGTTAGGATTACTATTAGTGTCATAAAATGCTCTAGCTTGTGTCAAGTTGACATAAAATTAGCCAGAACAACTGACCCCTTATCAACTTGACACACAAAAACAACACGTTTCAATTAAACCCATTTTTTCTCATTCATACCCAAGATAGAATGTTAAAAATATCACAGTCTAAAATTGAAATAACTTGAAAATTTTCAGTCTTTACAAAGTCAAATACATTAAATGTTCATTACCTTTAAAATACCTAGCCTCTTTAAAAATCCCAAATATCTCCTAAAATTTCAAAGTCTTTCAAATTTGGACTTCTTTAAACATTAAAATTAAGATTAACACTTAATAACCAGGGCAGAATCACAATCAGATAAGAGCAAAATGAGAGTTCAGCAATGTAAATAGCACAATGTCCAGTGTATGAGACCCACTCATAGTTTTCTGTGATCCTCCAAAGCCCTGGGTCATTTCTCTTGCTTTGCCCTCTGTTTTTACTTATAAAAATGCAAAATAGTAATCTATATTTTATACTGATTTACACATTTAAAGTTTTCTCAATCTTGTATTCAACACTTAAAGCAGCAGTGCTGAATGCTTAAAAATTCCACTGGTTCCTTTTAAGCAAATATATTAACTGCCAAGATTCACAGTTCTTCCTCAAAAATAGCAGTGCAACACTCTACAGACAATCTATGATAATGAAGAACAACCAAGTTGCCACTCAGTCACAAATTACATTCATCATGCTGCTTCAGAGTTTTGGCATGTAATCTGTATTTTCATTAGGATTACATTCAATATATAAATCAACTTTTGAGATTGAAGTTTTAAGTGTTTTGCTTTTAGACTTATTCTATGTTTTGCCATATTTTCATGTTAGTAATTGTGCTGGCTGGTTTTGTCACCTTGACATAGGCTGGAGTAATCAGACAGAAGAGAGACTTAATTGAGAAAATGCATTCATAAGATAGGTTAATAGGAAAGCCTATAGGACATTTTAAAATTAGTGATGGATGTGGAAGGGCCAAGCCCAATTTAGTTTCTCTAAGCAAGTGTGCTGAGCAAGCCTGTTGCTTGTAGCTTGACTACCCTGCCTTAACTCCAGAAATGACACTACCAGCCCCACTCTGCTTCCCTTGAATCCACAGATAAAAGAGAAGCACACAGTTGTTTATTTTCCACTTACCTTGGAACAATTGCTGGGCAATGTTAAACTCCATTTGCTAGTGTGCATTTAGCAATATTGCTATCTCTGTACCTCCCACCTGCCCTAAACCTTAGTGGCTCCGTCATATACAGACCCCTAACAAGCCACCTGTAGGATTGGCCTGTATAGGCCATTCCATTTCCAGACACCCCTGACCACCCACGTGTAGGATTGGCCTGAATGGGCCACTCCATTTCCAGATCTCACATGGCTGTCAACCTTTTTTTATCAGAAGCATGGTGAAACTCACTTCTCTCCTTGCATCTGCTCTTTTCCTCCAGGGACCTGGAAGTTCTGCCTTTTCTTTCCATCCAACAATTGGCCCATGTCTCCTTTATTGACAGATCAAGAACCAGTAAGGGAACATGTCAGCATCAGGACCATCCATATACAAGCCAGTAAGCAGGACCCTTCCATGGCCTCTGTTATCAGCTTTTGTCTTGAGTTCCCTGTCCTGCTTGAGTTCCTGTCCTGAATTCCTTCAAAGATGAACAGTTGTATTGAAGGATAAGTCATATAAGCCCATTTCATCCCAAGTTACTTTTGTGTTTTTTTCACAGCAATAATAACCCTAGTTTGTGTAGTATGCCTACCCTTCATCATTAATTCTTATGTACAAATCTTGTCAAATCACCACTTTAAGTATTTTGTCTTTTATAGTCTTTGGGTATTTCAATCAGTTCTTTAGTTCTTTATTTAGCTACCATACTGGCTGCGGACACCAATACATTGTCAAAGAAACAAATAAAAACCAGAGCCAGTGGGGCTGGGGAATGAGACAGCTGAAAGCAAGCTGGCAGGTGGAAGCAAAAGAATCAGAAGTTCAAGGCTAACCTGGGCTGCATGAGAAGGGCTCTCAAAAATCAAATAATCAGCTTTGTTAAACAGCCTATTCTAACAGAATGACGTTAACTTGTGTCTGTAAAATTTGTTGAAACCTTTTACAAGATCTCATTGTACCCATAAAGATCTTTTGCATTCCAGACTTTCTAAATGTCTTTCTTATCTCAATTTACAAATGTATGTTTAATTTTATCTAAGAAATACAACTATTAGGACAATCACATAAATATTTTGAGAGTTTGTTGAGGCAGAAAAGCACATAAAATATATTCTAAGTATTATCTTTATTTTATTTTAGTTTTGATGTTGGTGATTGAATGCAGAGCTTTGTGAATACTGTTGGACGACACTTACCTCTGCTCTATGGGACTCACGCTCGAAACTTTAATAAAAATCAGATTTCTGCTGGTGTGATGTATATACTGACCCCCTGAATAAATCAAATTCATAGATATTAGGTCTCAAATCAAGGAAAAGGTCACAAATGCCTATTCAACATATCAAAAGCCAAACTAGCAGCCATATTCTGGTATCATTTCTCAGCCTTCACATATTATAGAATTCTATATCATAACCCACTTCCCATTCTAAACTTCTCCAGCCTAGGGGCTGGGCTGTGATTCCTCCAGCTATTATTCCATATATAACTCTGCCATTTTGATTTCTCTGCTTTTTGAGGGGCCAGCACCCTGGCTCATTATTCTCCAGATTCCCCTTTTTTTCCTCTCTCCCATTATTCTCCCAACTCCCCTTCTTATGGAGCCAGGATCAGAGTCATGACCATTCTGGACCCTACCAGGTGTCCCTTCCTCTGGTTATCTCTCACTTTTATCTACAATAAGCCTTCTCTTCCACTATACCTAGAGGCAGTCATATCCCTTCCTTTTCTAATTATTTTTTTTACATTTATCTGTAGAAGAAAGTATTTACTTCAGATTATATGTCATATGTTGTTACCAAGGGAAATTAGCGCAGGACTTCAAGCATTAACTAAAGCAGAAACCTTGGAGAAATATTGTTCCCTGTTTTGCTTGCAGATTTATGCTTCCTTAGCTTTCTTATACAGGCAGGATTATCTGCCCAAGGGTGGTACCACTCACAATTGTTGACACTCTTACACCATTTAGCAATTGAGACAGTGTTCCACAGACAAGTCCAAAGGCCAGTTGAGTTTGGGTAATCCCTCAGATGCAAATTCCTTCCCAGGTGACTCTGGGCTGTATAAATTCACTGTTTAGACTCACTGGAAAGAGTCACCTTGAAATGGTCTTACTATCCTTTTGTATTTTGCTAATATTTGGCTAGTTACCATTTTGCTTAGATACTTTATTGTTGAGATGGTCTCATGAGGTAGCCCAGGATTGACATAACCTTGCGATCTTCCAATTTTGGCCTCCTGAGTTTCAGATTGTGGCTATATATGATCATAGCAACTTTTTAATATTAAATATATTTTCTTGGGTGAGACTGGTCTGTGCTTTCTTCTTTTCTTGCTAACTTTACAAGTTTTAGGATTACCTGTCTACTAGAGTATGTTATAGGCATACATGTTGTTATGGTCTGACATAACCTCCAACATAGCTGCATCCATTTTCTTCCATCACTGCCAGCTATTTCATATTGTTACTGTAACATGTCTGCCAGTCATTGACCTAGGAAAATAACTTGACTGAGTACAAGGCAAGGCAATGCTGATGACATATCTTGTTCTGACATTTTTTGTATGAGGTTTTTAACCTTAAGAAATGACACATAGGTTTATGTAGGACACATCAAGTTAAAGGTCAAAATGAACAATAGTCAGACCCTTTTGCACCTAAGAAATAAGCTTATTTTCTTTTTCTTGTGGCTGACACTGAAGAATGCTACTAATAAGACTTTTAAAATTCTGTACCAGCTTTTTCTATAAAAATCGTGCCCTGAGAAAAGGAAAGTACCACAATTAGGTTATTATTTTTTGTGGTTCTAAATGTTCAGTATTAGGATGTGCATTCAATACAACATCCCTGACTGACTGAGATTCATGTTTATGTGGTTTTTGAAATGACTTTACGACCCCAACTTACATGCTTTATATGTTCTCAGAAGAGCAATTTCAAAGTTGGAAATTGATAGTTTAACTGATAACACCTTGTGAGCCTGAAAAATAGTATATGAAATTAATAAATAAGTCATTTATTATATGACATTCTTTTATTTTCTTTTTGTGTCAATATGTTTGAATAATATTTTCTAATACTTCATATATTTCATTGATATAATAATCTTATGATTTTATTGCATAGACAGCGGAGCACTCCTGCACTTTTATACTTAACTTGATTGATTCATTCTATTTTTTTCTCATCTTTCTTCCTTCTTCATTCTTTCCTTTACCTACCTCGTTTCCTGCTCATTGTCATTTTCAATGCCATTGTAGATTTATCCACTCTGTAATCCTCTTGAGGAAAAGAAGTTACATGTACAGAATCTGTGAAAAGATAGCCTTTTGTAATTCCAATTTACCTATATAATACAGATTGTAGTGTTTTGTATAGAATATATTGTAATATATGTAAAGTATATGTTTAAAATACCTATTTCTCACAATTTAGCAGAATAAACATGTTTACATGAATGTCCCCCTTAATATTTTCTTTTTTGTTGTTTTTGCTTGTCTGTGTTTTACTTTTTAAGACAGAGTATGTCTATGTAACCCTCAGGCCTGGAGCTCACAGATATCTACAGGCTCTGATTTCTGAATGCTGGGATTAAGGGCACAGGCCACCATTCCTGGACTTCTTTCCTTATATAGTTAGCTAAGATGATATGTACATTTTCATGATTAATTAATAAGTTCTTTATAATGTGATTGTCCTGTGTTTATCCTATAATAATAATAATGTATGCACCTAGTAAGTCTTAACAATCACATTTTCCATTAATTAGTAGTGGCCTGCATTATTTGCAGAGAAATAATATGCATAACTTAATTCTAGTGTTTGAGTTGTTATACGTCCTATATATCATTTATATTTATAATGTTAATTAAAAGTTAACACATGGTGTGAGCCACTATGTGACTCCCAATCATCCATAACTAGTTCTGTGGAATATGGTGCCATATTTTGGCCTTTATGTGGTCTTTTAATGAGAATGGTACCGATTGATAAAAAAACACATATGAATATCTGTTAATAAGTGCATGTTAGAATATCGATATTTTATCATAAATTTGAATCCATGTCATGTAATTAAGTACATAAATATCAGAGTGAGCTTTATTTAAATAGAATGAGTTGTTATCAATGAGAAGTGATAATTGTTCTTGCAGTAACATTTCTCCGAATGTTTACTGTTTGTAAAATAACTGTAATTATTCCTACCTCTTTCCATGGAGTATTTTCAAACTATTTCATTTTTTTAACATTTTAGTACCACAATCAGCTTTAAAATCCTTCCAAACTTTAGCCACAGGCATGCTCATCATGATGACACCTTCTGAACTTTCTCCAGGGCCGAAATGCACAAGTCAGCATTTTCTTCTCCTACGGTGTCTGCAGTGGACAATAGCTGCTACAAGAAGATGAGGATATCTAGCTTGAATCTCATCAACAAACTCCTGACCCTTCATCCATATCAAGAACTCATACCTTGGAAACAATTTGGCAGGTTCTATCCAGGGGTCATCTCCCAGTTCCCAACATCTCAATCCACCATCACAACAAAAGCATTTGACATCATCATTGTGATCCACATAATAGAATCCAGCACTTGCAAGCTGCTCATACTGAACAGGAACACTAGATGGCAAGTATGGAAACGTCCTCATTCGAGCAGAGTGTATCTGCTTACTTAGATTTGATACACTAAACCTCTGTGTTTCTGAAGTATTTTCCAGAAATGTACAGTAGGGAAAACGTGTATGGTGCTCTGACATAGCATCATCCTTCTGTTCCCAGTTGCTCAGTTTCCTACCACAGGCAAAACAGGCCATCCTGTCTCCAGGCCCTGTGAATTTAGAATTTGTGAAAGCTTTGGATTCAGGTGATGTAGAGCTCAGAAATCCTGAAACCAGTGGCCTAGCACTCAGCAGTTAGGGTGTCCTATGCTTCTTGGTGCTTTTCTTTTCTGGAAATAAGGAATTTTCTGTTACTGGTAAAAATTTGCTATTTGTGAGAAACATAGTAAAGTGTTTTTTTAAAGACTTGCATCATTGTAGTGTGAGCAGGGATGTATGAAAACAGAACAGAGTGTGTATAATAAATAAATCTTTTTCTAAAAAGGGAGAAAAAATAAACCTTCCAAACTGAGTCTGGAAATACGATCCAGATGTTAAGAGAACTTGCTTCCCTTCCAGAGAACCCAGGAATCCGGGTTCCTTTCTTATTTCCCACGTGGTGGCTCACAATCATCCATAACTAGTTCTTTGGAATCTGATACTCTCTTTGGGCCACTATGTAGACTGCAGAAAACTAGTGCATAGAAAACATGCAAGCAAAACACTGCTACATAAAAAATAAAATTTAAAACAAATCCTTTCTAAAATTCAAACTACATTAAACTATATTTACATATTTATTTTTATGTGGGCTAGCAGTAGTGCGCGGGTCAAAGCATCACTTTGGAGTAGTTTCTCTTCTCCTACCATATATGCCCAAGTTCACCTCACACCCTATTAAAAATGGGGTACAGAGCTAAACAAAGAATTCTCAACTGAGGAATACCGAATGGCTGAGAAGCACTTGAAAAACTGTTTAACATTCTTAATCATCAAGGAAATGCAAATCAAAACAACTCTGAGATTCTACCTCATACCAGTCAGAGTAGTTAAGAACAAAACTTCAGGTTACAGCAGATGCTGGCAAGGATGTGGAGAAAGAGGAAAACTCCTCCTTTGCTGGTGGGATTGCAAGCTGGTACAACCACTCTGGAAATCAGCTTGGTGGTTCCTCAGAAAATTGGACATAGTACTATTGGAAGATCAGTAATACCTCTCCTTGGCATATACCCAGAAATGTTCCAACTTGTAATAAGTACACATGCTCCACTATGTTCATAGCAGCCTTATTTGTAATAGTCAGAAGCTGGAAAGAAACCAGCTGTCCCTCAACAAAGGAATGGATACAGAAAATGTGGTATATTTATGTAATGGAGTACTACTCAGCAATTAAAAACAATGAATTTATGAAATTCTTAGGCAAATGGATGGATCTGGAGGATATGATCCTGAGTAACTTAACCAAACCATAAAAGAACACATATGATATGCACTCACTGATAAGTGGATATTAGCCCTGAAACTGAGAATACCCAAGATACAATTTGCAAAACTCAGAAACTCAAGAAGAAGGAAGAACAAAGTGTGGATACTTCATTCCTTCTTAGAATGGGGAACAAATTATCCAAGGGTGGAGCTACAGAGCCAAAGTTCGGAGCTGAGACTGAAAGAAGGACCATCTAGATAGAGTCTGCCCCACCAGGGGATCCATACCATAAACAAGCACCAAACCCAGACACTATTACATATACCAATAAGATTTTGCTGACAGGACCCTGATATAGCTGTCTCCTGTAAGGCTATGCAAGTGCCTAGCAAATACAGAAGTGGATGCTCACAGTTATCTATTGAATGGAACACAGGATCCCCAATGAAGAAGCTAGAGAAAGTACCCAAGGAGCTGAAGGTGTCTGCAGCTCTATAGGAGGCACAACAATATAAGCTAACCAGTACCCCCAGAGCTCTTGTCTCTAGCTGCATATGTAGCAGAGGATGGCCTAGTTGGCCATCAATGGAGGACATGCCCTTAGTCTTGTGAAGATTCTATGTCCCAGTGTAGGGGAATGCCAGTGCCAGGAAGGGGGTGTTAAGTGTGTTGGGGAGCAGTAGGAGAGGCGAGGGTATAGGGAATTTTTAGAGAGGAAACTAGGAAAGAGAACATTTGAAATGTAAATGAAGAAAATATCTAGTAATAAATAAATATATAATTAAATATATAAATAAATAAATATCATTGTTTTACTCTCTGCACCAGTCAACCTTTCTTCTTTAATAATAGAATTTCATTCATTTACCTTTTATTTTACTGCTGATATTGTCCCAATTCCACTGTATTTCTTCTGTGGGATTCCCATTTCCTGTGATTTATGTATCTCATTATGACATTCTCTCTTATTAGTATTTTAGCATATATACGTGAAACTTTAGAACATGGTTTCAAGATAAGTAAGTTTAAAGCTAGTGGACATATTAAACCTCACAGAAATAGATGATCTTACATTGTTCCAATTTCATCTGTTCTTCACACTTTATTGTTGTAGAATAATTTGATTCTATTTCAATGAATTTTTAAGCCAACATTATATTGTCATTACACAGTCAGAGTTCACTTAGGTGTAGCCAGGGATATTTTTCACAGATCTGTCTTTTTCCAGTTTATGCCAGGCACCCTCTCATTTTGCTTAGGCACCATTGTTACAGTTTTCCATTTATTCTCCCAAAAGCAAAGTTGCTCAACTGTAGTTGTTAAATACTTTACTTCTGCTCTTGGGGATGTATTTCCCTTCACTTGTGCTGTTTTTCTCATTCAAAGGTCTTGATTCTTGTATGGGGAACCATTGTTCCTATTTCTTAAAGATTAAAACATTTTCTTCTTTGTTTCTCTCTTTTCTTCATCCTCCCCACCCCCTCTCTCTGGGTTTTACTGTAAAATCCATGTTTGTATAAATTTTATTTAATTTTTTATCCCTTTTTATCCCATTAAAATAAATCTTAAACAAAAAACTTTGAGTTGAAAAAAAAAAAAAAAGTACCAGTTTACTTATTTTGTGAGAGCAGAAGGCAGAGAAACGATCTTCTCCTACGTTGGTCCCTGAGAAGGCAAGCATCTTAACACAATGAACTATCTACCTTGCAGGTCCTAGGTTCCTTTAATTTGTCTGGGACCCTTGAATATGTAAATATCTTTGACAGTTCTCTAATCTTCATTCCTTTACCACCTCTTTAAACATTCTATTTTTCAGACCTTTGTCTCCTTTCCTAGAATCTTAGAATAACTGTCTCTTCTGCCAAATTTTCACTTCTCAGCCCCTCTCTAGCACCTTCATTTTACTCTTGATTTGTGATGTTCACTCCAATAATCTGAGAATTCTGTGTGGGAAAAACATTTTCTGAAAAAAAAATGGAAAAGCAAAAAGAAAATGAGAGAGAGGATTACATTTGTAGGAAAGACTAAGATGGTAGAGTGTTCTAAAGATAGTTTCTCCTTCTACTAAAAAATAATTGTAAGAGCAAGTAAACATGCAATGACACCCTGATGCTCTTTTCACTCAGGTATATACTGGGTCTTTGTCACTTATCACAGTTACAGAAAATACAAGTAAACCACACATTCAAGTACTTTGCTTTTATGGAACATAGAAAGTACAAGAAAAATAAAAGAGAAGTGGTAAATATATCAGTAAAAGATAAATCCCAGATGTTAAAGTGTTTATCCAGGTCTAGATACAGAAATCTCATTTAGAACTCACTCCACATGGTTCAAAGGGCATCAGTGCAGGTGCCAGCACTAAAACAGAGCAGGTGTGGTACACTCAGTGGTAACAGCAGTCACTTACAGTACTGCTAGTACCTTACTTACCATAAAGGAATCTGGGTTCTAAGACAAAACTACAAAAAAATTAGTCACAAGAGAGAAAAATGTTCACTAAAGACATCAGCTGACCAAAGTATGCCACCACACCCTCAAACTGGACAAGAACACAGCCACTGCCTCTAGAAAGCATAGATTCTGATGCAAAACCATGACCAGGAAAGCAGATATAAAACTACATAACACTTCAACTTGAAACATTCAACCCTTGTGATAAACTGTTAAGAACCAGGAAGTCTTAAAGTATTGATCTTTCATACTCAGTAAGTAAAGCACTAACATGTCTGTGAAACTTCCCAGTTTCCCAAGCTCTATCTCTTCCTGGGTTGATATAAGCAGTAATCATATCTGTGGAAAGTATAGTCTCCAACATGTACAGCTGGCTTCAATTCATGCAAAAAGATGTAAGGCTTCAGATTCTTTGAGTTTTCACATATGCTGGCATTGGCTTTCAGTGATGTGGCTGCCCTTCCAGTTCTCCATGCTGCTGTAAGAAAGCATTCACTTATAGTTCTATAGTTAACCACAATGTACTTATTGTTTTAGAGAAATATAAGTCAGTGATATCATTAATTTGATCTGGAACTGAGTCCCTCTATGGTGTTAGAAGAGGATTCTTCACATCTCCTCAGGAAAAGTACCTTAGATATCACCATTTAATTTATTTATTTTACTTATTCCACAGCAGTGACTTGAACACTGTATTTGCAGAGGGTGTTGTTGTTGCTGTTAATTTTATCTTAGAACTGACTAATTTCAGACTGGTAGATCAAAAGTTAAAGGTCAAGACTAGTTCTGATTAAACTCAATGTGTTATTAAGATCTATTAAAACTTATTGGATTTAATCCACTGTAAAAATTGCCTGTCAATAAAATGGAATTTAATATAACTCTTTTTAACCATTGTTGGAATTTCTTCTCATGCATCAACACTAGGTATTAACTTTGTACTTTACCTGGCTTTCCTAGTTTGATTTGGTGATCAAAATGATTAAAAAGCAGCTTGGAAAAGAAAGGGATGTATTGACTTACACTCTTGTATCACAGTCTATCATAGAAGGAAGACAAAGCAGGAACTCAGAGCCTGGACTGGTTTTAGACACCAAAGCAGGTATATAATGTTCCTTACTGACTAGTTCTCTCAGGCTTATTCAGACTCTTTTCATATACTGAAACAATTTGTGTTGCATGGTCACTGTCAACAATGAGCCTTATCTATCTACATCAATTAGAAATTCAGAAAATCTCCTCACCGTTTTGCTGATCCAAAAGATATTCTAAGCAGGGAACTTCTTCAGTTGAGGCTCCCTCCACCTAGTCATACCAAATCAATAAAAAATTAAATAGGACAGATTTAATAAAAAATAGGAGAGATTTATTTATTAAAGATAATTAACATCTTTCAAAAATCTTGACTTCTTTTTTTGTTGGGTGTATCCTGGGAATATAATGACTATCACTTTCTGACTTTGGTGTACAGAAGCATCTGGAATTCAAAATAACCAAGGGAGCAAAGTGTGATGGTTTGTATATTCTTGGGCAAGGGAGTGGCACCACTTGGAGATGTGTCCTTGTTCAAATAGGTGTGACCTGGTTGGAACAGGTGTGTCACTGTGGGTGTGGGCTTAAGATCCTCACTCTAGTTGCCTGGAAGTCAGTCTTCCACTAGCAGCCTTTGGATAAAGATGTAGAGCTTTGCCTGTGCCATGCCTGCCTGGATATTGCTATGCTCCCACCTTGATGATAATGGACTGAACCTCTGAACCTGTAAGCGAGCCCCAATTAAATGTTGTTTTTATAAGACTTGCCTTGGTCATGGTGTCTGTTCACAGCAGTAAATCCCTAACTAAGACACAAAGTAACAAGTTAAATTTTTCATTAAACTCTCATCCATTTCTTCTTTCAAATACACAATTTGAAATTCAGTTACTTTGGAAAACCACTATGTACCCCAACCATGTGATATAATTTCCTGAACAAGTTGCTTCAGATTTTAAGGGGTTTGTTTTTTTGTTGTTGTTTTTGGTTGTTTGTGTTTTTATTGTTGTTTTTGCCTTGCTTGTGTTTTCTAACTTTTAAAAGAGTCTACAAACATTTTTGATCAAGATCCAAATCTCCAGTAATTTAAGCTTTTGTTGTTTCATATTTTTCTTACCCCCACTACTCAGTTCTAAAATTACAATTCCAAAATAATAACCTGTATACAACTAATATTCTAGTGTAACTGACTTCTCACCAAAGTTTACTAAGAAAATTGTGTTAGTATGTTGGTCTTATTCTTTGACAGATTCTATTCTAGCATATGTTTTATTGGAAATGTATAGGTTAATTGTTGAAGAATACAAAAAGTTAGCCTCATGAGATGGTTGAATATGTACAGGCAATTGTGGCCAACCTGATAACCTGCATTCTATCCACTCTATCTATGTGATAGGAAAAAACTGATTCCTAGTTTACATATCATGCACACTAGTATATAATGGCACAAATGAATGAATAACACACACACACACACACACACACACACACTGATATACATTGAGACACACACAAACACATGTACACACTCAATAAATATACATTTAAAATCTGGGAAAGAATGTTTTAAGAAAATGATCATAAAATATTTAACTGATCAAAGAAAATAGTAGTTTAGAATTCTTTGATATATATTATCCTATTGTTATCAAGATATGTAATTTACCAAAGCGTACCTAAGGCAGTCCCTGTACATGCTGCTCATAGACAGTTCCTAATTTTTTGTTTCTATAAAAAATGGTATATATTTACCATAAATATTTTCTCAGCAATCACAATTTTTAAAAAAAATATTTCATACTGGCAGTTCTATATATCTTTGAAAACAATGCAATTATTGGTATATTCTGATTTTAAAATATTGCCATATTATAAAATTATAAATAACATATCCATATTTTAGAATATTGATACATCAATAATTGTAGAAATATCATGTACATGAATCCATTTTATGCATTAGATTAACTGTCTATGATTATAGAACATCTGAGCGGCCCAGTATTAGCTGATAAAAATTAGAATGCACATAATTTTTGAGTGGCTTAGAGAATGAAGTAAATTATGTACTTGTCCTACTGCTTTTCTTTGTCTTGCAAGTCATTAGAAGAGAAAATTACTTCCTCAATGATATCTGAGAGTGAAAGGCTCCACCTAGAGCGATAGAAAAATGGTACTACAGTGGTAGCTGCTGATACCAGACATCCCATTGCTGTGTGAATTAGCAAAGCACTTTATCAAAGACAAGTGCCATTGCTGTAAATTAGCATCATATTATAAAGACATTGGTTGAATATAACAATCTGTGCTCAATAAATTTCTAAAATAATTATAAAAATAAAGCCTTTGAGCTTTCAAAATAGAGAACAAGGACAGAGTAGTTGGTGCTAAATATAAAGTCTCAGAAAGAACTTTTGAGAGAAAAAGTAGGGCTGGGACTACAGAATAATGTCTTATATTTGTCATGCCCTGGGTCCATTCTTCATGGCCAAACAAAACATTATAAGATAAATTAAAGCACTTGATATGGCTGGGTTGATAGCTTGGTTAATACAGTTGTGGCCATAAAGGTATGAGGTCCTGAGTATGAGAAGCTGCAAAGTGACTTGTATGTGCCATCCCCATTCTGAGGAGGTAGAGATGAGAGAATCCCAGACAGTTATCCTGGCCAATGCTGAGGTTCAGACTCACTGAGAAACTCAGTCACAAAGAAACTTCATGGCAACTAATTAAAGGAAACAACTGAGATTTACTCTGGACTTTACATGCGCATATATATATATATATATATATATATAT
>NC_034594.1:76926789-76935104 GCF_900095145.1 Mus pahari | reverse complement strand
TATATATATATATATATATATATATATACACACACACACACACACACACGTACACCTCTATACACAAATGAACACACAAGTTTATCTATATATGTAAACCAGTAAACCAGAAATACAAGTACACCTGTATATACATGTGTATACACAGGAACAAGTACATATACAAAAACCATCCACACACACAAACAAAGAGATAGGAAAAAATCACTTTCAAATGTCACAGTGTGTCGCAATCAGAGGACAATTTTGATAGTTGGACCATGGAGCTTCTTATATTAGAACCAGAACTCAGTGTGTCATGCTTGAATGCAAATTATTTTATGTCTGAGATATCTTTTTGGCATTTTTTCTATAAAGAAAGTGATCAATATTAGAACAAGATTCTTAAGAAGGTCTCTCCATTAGGAGAAGAGGTTACAGGACATCTCTCTGTATGGCTTTTTAGACTTGTATTTAGGGTTTTTAAGGGTAAGCATGAGTGTGCACAGCCTTTTGCAAAAGGTGAACAAAGACACCCTATGTAGAAGCAGCAGTTGAGGTTCAAATAGGAGAATAAGACTTCCCAATTGCAAGAGTCTTTCAGTGGTTATAGGTTTCTGACTAAATATTTAATTTTCAGTAAGAAGTTAAGCATTCATAGGAACAATAATCAGAACTTGTTACTGAATATCTAAGAAGCATGAGGAAATTCAGATGGACCCCTGTGGGACCAATATGTCCACTTTGGAACTAGATTCAACAGGTTAACTTAGAAATTAGGCAGAAATCTAGCTTCTGTGCCTCACCTGGGCATGACAGTAAAATTGTTCCTGGTTCAGGGTGCATTGGTGAGGGAAGGCCAAAAGAAAAAGAGTTAAACGGAGCTTTCCTCATTCTTAGCACTTGTCTATGGTAAAGTGGCATGGGTATTGAGTGATATCTTCCTTGTCACCTTGCCTTTTACCCTCTGCCACAGTGGGGTCAGGAAAGGGGGTGAGCTTGTTATACCCCTCAATGGTGGAAGAGGGGTCCCAGAACCTCAACTGGCCAACACAATGGAGGTGGCCCTGGTAGCAAAGGAATAGATAAACCAGTCCCTTGACGACAGCAGCACTTGGAAAAGTGTGTCCCATTCCTTGACTGGGCAGCACGGTGGCGCTTGCTCTGCAGGCTTGGGTAATGGTGGTCATTACCTTGAGGAAATAAGAGCAGGAGAACTGACCTGGATTCCTGCCTATACAACATTTGGTGGCCAGCCTGAAGAGTGTTGGAAAGATAGCTCACATGGTATAAATAAGGCACAGCTAGTGGTCTGACTAGTTCAGCTACCACACAGGCCCTGATCCAGGGCTTTGAGTCAGCACATCCAAAAGTCTATATCATCTGTGAATTATTTGGTCACATGGAGGGGCTGATTCTGGTGATGCAAAGCTACAGGCTCTAAATGATACAGAGCAACAATAGGATAAATGGGAGGAGTTCTGGTGACAATCCAATATTGATAGTGTCACAGAATACAAGAGGTCTTGAACCAGTGCAATGGCTCATTGCAATGGATATTTGCTTGTTAAGATGTGTGGATAGAAGGGTATATTGTGGGACACAATACAGCTTCAACTATAAAATGTTTTTTATGTTCTGTTTCATTTTATTTATTTATTCATTCTGTACATGTGTTTTTTATTTGGGGGTTTTGAAAGGGTAGAGGGGAATAGTAGGGTACAGTGAGATGAGTGTGACTGGGGTACACAATATGAAACTAACAAATAATCAATAAAAATTTAAAAGACGTGAAAAGACAAAACATTTCAATGTAAGAAATTATAACCTTTGTGTTTAAGAACATCATTTATAACCTTTACACTTATGCACTGTGTAAAGAGACTTTTGGAACTGAGTCATATTTACTCTGATTCACTATCATAGAATATAGTGGTCTGCAATGATATTTGTTTCACATATTTCTAAGTGCTTCTGTTGTGGGTTTCTACATTCTTCCTTGCATGTAAAGATGAGTTCTGTCTATATTTGTCTTCTTGAGTACCAGTCCATACTTTGTCTCTTGCTTACCATGTATTTATTTTACTGTTTTGATTAAACATGACCTAAGTCATTGATTCTGTAATATGAGTACTATCATCACTTTTCTCAAACTAATTTTTAAATTTATCATCTGCACAGAAATGCAACTGGGATTGGGGATGGGGAATATCTGACAAAAGGTTTACTGAATTGGTTCATTGACTTCAGCAGTTCAATATTTGTTTCTACAAATAGAGATAATATTACCTAGGAAAGCAGGCAGCTTTGTCAAGTCCTTGGCTTTAGAAAAATTTTATTTACTTGAAAATCATTCTTTGTTGAATTTGAAAATATGTACTTTAAGTAGATGAAGTAGAAAAACTAGAAAGTTGTTAAGATTATTTAATGTTCTCCAGAGGACCAGAGTGTGATTTAATGAACACATGTCAGGAGGGTCAAAGCCTTCTATAACTGCAGCTGTTGGGAATATGGCACAATTTGGCCTCTGTGGGCACCTGCATGTATGTATGCATGTAGCAGACACACATAGGCTCATGATTTTTTTTAATTAAGTAACAAAAGTGGGGCTGGAGATATTTCCTAGTGCGCAGAGCACTTGGAGTTTTTTCAGAGAACCCGGGTTTGGTTTCCAGAATTTACAGATGCCTCACAGTTACCTGAAATTTCATTTTTGCTTAAGAACTAGAAAATGTGATTGCTCATATACCAAGAAGTGTTTTCAACATTATTTTCTCATCAATGAATATGTAGTTTGCCAGTTCTTTGGAAGAAATATAGACTGCTTGTCTTGTCAAGTGTATTACATTCTGGTCATAGTTTAATACATATTTCAGTGCCATGAAAGGATATTCAATTCATCCATATTGTATTTTTAATTTGCATTTTCTTGACTTTTCCATTTTCTATGATGTAAATATTTTGTACTTACAACTATGAACTACTCATATAACTGGAATGACAAGATAGTTTTACTGGTGCAATGGTGGCATGAAACTTTTGGGAGTAACCAATTTTTTATTAGACTTAAATTCTCATTCCACAAAGAAAAACACATAATCAGCACCATTATTAAACCAAGATTCTAAGGGTACACAAGATAGATGCCTAGGGAAGAACTTACTTGCAAAGTGATCATGGTATTTAAAAGACTCCAAATGACTTGTAACTATAGATGAACACATCTCTTAAATACCTAATCAGCTACTAATTGAATTACATTAATACAGAGATACACAACTGACCAAGGTTCATGGAAAAGGAAACTATAGTATCTTCAGCCATAAATAGTACTTATATACTACACCATCCACGAAAGTCTCAAGTACCTTTGGATAAAAGGGTTAAAAACTGTGTAAAACCAGAGACTGCAGACAGCTCCAAAGTAGTGTTACACTACCAGACAGCTGTACTTGTTGACTTACCCCAAGCCATAATGCTGTGAGTAATTGTTAGCTGTTGAAAAATGGACAATTTTCTCAAATAGAGAAGTTATTTAAGTAGCTTAAATTATCTTGATAGGTTAAAAATAGGAAGAAAGAATGTTTGATGTGTAGAGTGCAAGGAATGAAGCTGGGAAAAGTTGGGGAAGGGGTATGAAGATGATCAAAACCCTTGTCAAAGCATAAAATAAATGCAATTATTTTAGTTTCCAATATTTGTGCCAGGTAAGGTGATGGTTTGTTTGTTTACTCCATTTATCTTTCCTACCAATATGGCATATTATATTGGTTAACTTTGATGTTGACATTTTTATGTATTCCAGACATAAAAGCCATTTAGCTATTACTGTGGTAATTTGCAGCCTATTGATGAATTTCATTAGCACATATTTAGTTAAGGATTGTTATTTCTATTCCCATATAAGGTATTTTACAGTTCTTTGCTTTTGAGTCCTCATCTGGCAGAGTATTTCTGAAGTGCTTGCCTCACAGGATAATTTAGGAAGCTTAGTTTATTAACTTATTCATTTCAGATTACAAAACAATTTTGGTAGAGTTCACAGGTCATTTGATATTAAGTTTTCTTCCTTTTTTGCTGAAGACTGGACTCAGTCAGTCGCTCAACTCACAGGAGAATCAGGGTTCTGGTACTCAGGTGGGCAAGGAATCAGCGAGGTGACAAACAGACATGAACACCAGAGTGTTGAATCTGAGTGTAATTTCTCAAAGCGAGCATCAGACTTACATTACAGAAGAAAATAAGGAAGTTAAGTGATCCATTAAGATCATCCAAGGTACACTGAGGTAACTCAATGCAAAATGACTCTTTTCACAAATCAGAGAAATGCATGCATAAAAGTTTTCAGGAACCAGGGAGTGTTTAGAACTGGGATAAAAATCAGTGTTTACAACTGGGATAAAAAGCAGCCCCACATAAAGTTAGCTTATTCTTAGACGCCAGGGTCAAGGGCTTTATGCCCTTGCCATAGTTCCAGTTCTAGTCTATTGTATAATTCACTTTTCCCCTAGGACATTGTAAATTCCTGTGTATGGGAGTGACTCAGCTGTTATTCTAAGTATTTACTCTAGTTCCTTCTTAGACCACAGCCTTCCTTCTTTCTAGGCCATTGTAAATTCCTGCCCATGGGAGTGACTTGGCTGTTATTCTAAGTTTACTTTGTAGAACAAGCCCTGAGATTTCTAGCTCTTTTCCAGTAAATTGTAATGCCTGATTTTTTTTTTTCACTATCTATACTAGAGGAATTTCATCTGAAGGAGTATCATTCTTACTAAATTTAAAACACTAGGTCGGCTCAATGATTTCCTAGGATATTGGAACATTGGTGGATGCTAATCTAACTTAGCTATATGTCAAATAATTCCTTGGACACATTTATAATAAAACAATATTGAAGGAAAGCACACAGATTCGTTCGCTGATTGACATAGGGACAAGTTTGGAGCATTCGTGCTATGGGATGTCAAGAATCTAGGAGACTAAGTTTCCCTGAAATGTTTTGCTTCAGAACTACATCCAAGCTTTTGGTCCTGTCATGCAGTTTCCACTGGAGGGGATATGACAAATTTTTGGAGGTGAAACTCTAGTTTGTAACTCTCATTTCTTTTTCAATCAGTTTGTATAGATTCTCAGTTATAGGTATTTTTATATTTCATGTAAAATATCCTTTCTGCTGGTATAGAATTGTGTATAATCCTTTTATAATTTTTCCTAAGTTTTTTTTGTTTAGTTTTGAAACTATTTGCTATTACAACATTTTTTTGGTTGAAACCATTTATCTGTATGTATATGTGGTATATGTGTACATGTGTGTGTGTGTGTATGTGTGTGTGTGTGTGTGTGTGTGTGTGTGTGTGTATGACATGTGTCTGTAGGTACAAAAGTGTCCAGAGGAGAGCATTGAATGCAGATTTGGTAATATTAGGATATAAGCTGTCTGATATGGCTCTTGGAGCTGAATTTAGGTTTTCACTAGGGGTAGTTTATCCTCATAATTTCTCAGTTACTGTCCAAACCTAAGTCTATGGAAGACATATGGGAAAGGCTAAAGGAACTGAAGGGGATGGCAACCTCATAGAAAAACCAAGCGTGTCAACTAACCTGGACACCTGGGAGCTTTCAGAGACTAAGTCACCAACCAAAGAGCATAAATGGGGCAGGTCAGAGGCTCCTAACACATATATAATAAAGGACTTCCTAGTCAGGTATCAATGGGAAAGAAAGTGCCTAATTCTGAAGATACTTGATGCCCCAGGGAGGGAGATGCCTTGGTAGTGACACCTTTCAGAGGCAAATGGTAGGGAGAATACAGGAAAGAACACTGCAAAGGAGAACCAAGTGGAACAATTTTTGGGATGTAAATAAATCAAATAATAATAAAAAATTTTATTCTGAATATATGTTTGAATTTTGGAATCTAATTTACTCTGGACTTATCTATTTTTCTATTTTCACATGTCTACTAGAAATGTAATCTTTATCATTCCACTTGGCAGCTTCGTGTTTAGTCTGCTCTTTATTTTCCCTTTTCTTAAGACATGAAGTACACATTTTGATGTTTCTTTATTGATCATGTATAGATCCAGAACTATAAACTACTCATTTACAACATTTGTACTGTATTCAGTAGGATTAAATTTAAGGTATGCTTATGTAATTTTTAACAGATTATAATTTTCCTTTGCCTAGCATTTCAGTGTCTTAAGTAGCAAGTATAAGAATTCATGTATGTTTATACATAAGATTTCACAGCACAAACCATTGCTGTTATATTCAGGAATTTTTCCCTAGTGCCCATATCTTTGATATTTTCCCCCACTTTCTCCTCTATAAATCTCAGTGTCTCTGAATTTATGTCGAGTTCTTTGATACAATTAGATTTGAGCTTTGTACAAGGAGATAAGAATGGATCAATTCTCATTCTTCTACATGATAACTGCCAGTTGTGCCAGCACCATTTGTTGAAAATGCTATCTTTTTTCCACTGGATGTTTTTAGCACCCTTGTCAAAGATTAAGTGACCACAGGTGTGTGGGTTTCTATTCCATTGGTCTACCTGTCTATCAGTATACCAGTACCATGCAGTTTTCATCACAATTGCAAGCTTGTACAACAACTCTGGAAATCAGTCTGGCAGTTCCTCAGAAAATTGGACATAGTACTACCGGAGGATCTAGCAACACCTCTCCTGGTCATATACCCAGAAGATGTTCCAACTGGTAATAAGGACACATGCTCCACTATGTTCATAGAAGCCTTATTGTAATAGCCAGAAGCTGAAAAAAACCCAGATGTCCCTCAACAGGGGAATGGATACAGAAAATTTTATACATGTATACAATGGAGTACTACTCAGCTATTAAAAACAATGATTTTATGAATTTCTTAGGCAAATAGATGTATCTGGAGGATATCATCCTGAGTGAGGTAACCCAATCACAAAAGAAGTCACTTGATAAGTGGATATTAGCCCAGAAACTTAAAATACCCAAGATNCAATTTGCAAAACACAAGAAAATCAAGAAGAAGTAAGACCAACATGTGGATACTTCATTCCTCCGTAGAATAGGGAGCAAAATACCCATGGAAGTAGTTACAGAGACAAAGTTTGGAGCTAAGACAAAAGGATGGATCATCCAGAGACTACCCCACCCTGGGATCCATCCCATAATCAGCTACCAAACGCAGACACTATTGCACATGCTAGCAAGATTTTGCTGAAAGGACCCTCATATAGCTGTCTTATGTGAGGCTATGCCAGTGCCTGGCAAATATAAAAGTGGATGCTCACAGTAATCTATTGGATAGAACACAGGGCCCTCAATGGTGGAGCTAGAGAAAGTACCCAAGGAGCTGAAGGGGTCTGCAACCCTATAGGTGGAACAACAATATGAACTAACCAGTACCCCAGGGCTCTTATCTCTAGCTGCATATGTAGCAGAAGATGGCCTAGTCGGCCATCATTGGGAAGAGAGGATCCTAGGTCTTGCAAACTTTATATGCCCCTGTAAAGGGGAAGGCTGGGCCAAGAAGGGGGTGTGGGTGAGTAGGGGTGCAGTGAGGGGCGAGGGTATAGGGGACTTTCAGGATAGCATTTGAAACGTAAATGAAGAAAATATCTAATAAAAATTGAAAAAAAAATGTTTTACAGCGAGATTATCTTTTTACTATGTTTAAGATATTTAGATTTTTTTTTAATATATAACTCTTAAAGCACAACCTGAAAATGTTTGGATTATCTGAGAAAGAAAAACAAACAAACAAACAAAAAAACAAAGAAGACACTATGCTGTCAGACATAACTCTTAGAAGAGCAAGTCTCAATTTGGGATGTGAATCTGTCTTAATTATGGGCAAGAAAAAATAAACAAGATGGAATGTGATTACATATATATATATATATATATATATATATATATATATATATATATCAAGAAGAAACTGAAGGAAGTAGTGATAGCACATTCCATTGGAGAAAGAAAATTTTGGGAAACAAGGAATAAGAGCAAATGATGAACCACATCTGCTTTGTCTTCTTTTTTTAACTGCTAAATCTTGTAAATGGATTTAAGTATAAATATATGTGTTTGATGTTGTAAAAATACAACACTTAAATGGAAAAAATTTATTGACTAAGACTGTTTTAAAATCATTTCTCCCAGTTGTCTTTAAGCCACAGAGCTGGGACAAACTTCTTCCAAATGTCCCTTGGTGGGACAAAATGTAACTTTATAGAACAGTTGGACCATTCATCATAGAAGTCTATAAAACAGCTTTAAGACATATATATATATATATATATATATATATATATATATATATATATATATATATAT
>NC_034594.1:76906325-76926757 GCF_900095145.1 Mus pahari | reverse complement strand
TGTGTGTGTGTGTGTGTGTGTGTGTTCTTCAAAAACATCAGAAATCCACATAATTGAGAATTTATCTTCATGAATTTTTCCTTTGAATTTGTCCATTTCCACCTATTTTTTATTACTTCTGATATTATGGGATATTAGAAATGGTGACTTTACGCTTGCTTCTTGGGACTGTTTGCTGAGAAGGGATTTATTTTTGAACCCTTTACCCTGAGGTACCTGCTATCTTTGTTTCTGAGAAGTGTTCCTTGTATACAGCAAACTGATGGATCGTGTTTGCAGATCCAATCACCTGTTCTTCTTATTGTGAAATTGAGTCCATTGATGTTGATGGATATTAAATACTGATGATTGCTAGCTCCTTTTATTTTTGTTGTTGGGGATAGTATTTTATGTGTGTGACTCACTTCTTTTAGGTTTCTTGTGAGATGATTATTATCTTGTGTGTTCTTGGGTGCAGTTACCCTGCTTAGGTTTTGGAATTTTCCTTCTGGTGTCCTCTGTAGGTCTGGTTTTGTAAAAAGATATTGTTTAAGTTTGGTTGTTTTATGGAAAAATCTTGGTTTCTCCATCTACGATAACTGAGAGTTTTGGTGGGTATAATAGCCTGCACTGGCATCGGTGGTCTCTTACTTTGGATTCCTAGTACCTACATGAAAAGTCAGGCATGGAGGTATGTACCAAAACTGTGGTGTGAATAGATGGAAGAGTCAGATAGATCCCTAGGGCATACTGGACAGCTAGTCTAGTGTATTGATGATATCATGCTTCAGTAAGAAACCTTCTCAAAGCCAGGTGTGGTGGCGCATGCCTTTAATCCCAGCACTCCGGAGGCAGAGGCAGGCAGATTTCTGAGTTCGAGGCCAGCCTGGTCTACAAAGTGAGTTCAAGGATAGCCAGGGCTATACAGAGAAACCCTGTCTCGAAAAACCAAAAAGAAAAAAGAAAAGAAAAGAAAAGAAAAGAAAAGAAAAGAAAAGAAAAGAAAAGAAAAGAAAAGAAACCTTCTCGAACCTAAGATGGAGAGCAATAGAAGAATACATCCAACACCCACATCCAGAAATACCACAGACACATATAAAAAACATAGACACACAAGAAGAAGTCCTGTTTAACTGTTTTTGATGTTCTTTTACATTTTACACACATATAAAAATATCATAATTGAAATCTTATTTGTAATAAAAACATACTAATAAAATTAATATATATTTGTACATATAAAGAGATTATAGACATGTTGAAAATTATCAAAGCTACATGATAGCTGATTTTCTTCCAACCTTTAAGTAAAACACTACTTTCTATATTCTCCAAAATCGCATAATACAAATGTGCACGAGTGCACTAAATACCGATGGTATGACTGCAAGGCTGCACTAGAAGGGACACAGGAGTGTGACCTTTTAGCTCTTTATATTTTCACCTTCTACTGAGATGTCCTCTTTACTTGACATACTTTGCCAAAATTCTGTTTCTCATTTTGTTCCATTGCAGTATATTTATTCTTGACTGCTGAACTCTGTTCACAGCACAGTGGTTGTCTTGAATAAGGGGAATTTAGAAATTATTCTTTTAAAACTTAAATCTATCAATTTAATTATATGTTGAAAAAATGTGATTCCATTTTAAAAATGCTCACTTAGACTCTGAATTATGTGTCATTTTAGTTCATTCTTAAATGTAAGGTGTTACTTTATGAGACATTTGCAAAAACCTCTTTTTTCATATTTGCAGGGAAGACTAGAAAGAACTCCCCCTCTGTGTTTTTATGCTCACAGCTATACTCACACACATAGACATATACAAACCCCCCTCCCTGAAATGATCTATTCTGCTGCTTTACCAGACTGACCAACCTTGAATTCAAAGGGCTGTAATTTTCTACCATTGTGAACTTGGACAATTGCAATTAACATCAATATGCCTCAGTCTTCTATATTCTAAATTATCCAAAGGCCTATTGTGATAGTTTAAATAAACTAGACACAGTGTCAAGTAAACAAAGAAAGATAGAATATCCATACACATAAGTGTGGATATGAATCTGACCTAGTATGACATGCATTGATACTATTGTAAGTAGTGCCTGATATAGTGATTACAAATTTATCATCACATGAAATATAGTAAATATTATTGAATATTGTAGATAGTTATATTTGTGGTTTGAATGTGAAGTGTGCCCATGGGTTCATATATATAAAAATACATGACTCTCAGATGGTGGCCCTTTTTTGGAACCTTAATGAAGGAGAACATCAATGTGAGATCCTGGGTTCAGGCCATGAGGCTTTATCTTCTGACCTTACTTTCTTCTCAGTCTTTGCTTTCTGAGTGCTGATGCGGTATGACTATTCTGTGCTGGAACTATTTCTTCCCTGTCTTTTGACAAGGAGAAATTTTACCTCACTAAAGTGATAAACCAAAATGAATTCTTTCATCCGTAATTGCTTTTTAGGTTATCTTGTCACAGTTATGAGAAAGTAATCATGAGAATGAGAGAAAATAAATGATAACTACACACTGCTTTTTTTTCTAGTTAATTGTAGAGTTCTCACAGAGAGTAGATGACACTCATCCATGTCAGGATCACATGCTCAGGGTTTACAATAGTGATGATAATATGGATGGTTCATACACTTTGAATCTTTCACTAAATAACTAAACTCAATTATTGGGTAATCAATGTTAGCCATTATTATATACCCTGTAACCATCACAGCATTAAATAAGTTTACCCATTGTTGCAATGAATGCCCTATCAATATTGCATGTGCATGCTTGTCAAGTGGACTAACACTCTTTATGAGGTCAGCCTTCATTTTTAGTAAGTCTCCTAGGTTTTGCTTTGTTTTCTTCTTCTAAGATATTTAGACCTTATTGATATAGGAATTATATAAAACAAACAAGTGGACTATGCAGAAAGGGAGGATCCAATCAAAAGGAAAGAAATGCCTGTGTGGCCAACCCAGAAAATATGGATTTATTTAATGCATGCTGAACATGCTGCTTTATGCCTGAGGAAAGTCTATATATTATGCTATCAGCAGGAAGTTATTTGGATCTCACCATTACTCTGCAAGTTCAGTCCAAGAACGGGCAGTGGAGATAATTGGGAATCAGATATTTTTGTTAAGGAATGTGTTCTCTCGGTCCATTTTCAAGAATTAGGACCAATGTCCATTTAATCAAAGGATAGAATTCTTCCAAAGTCAGCCTCCAGGATCAGAGTTTGAGAAGGGTTTGAAAAATGGCATAAAGAGAACACATAGTAGGAATACTTTGGAGTGATTGTTGTTCTGTTTGGCATTGTCAGTGTTAGTGACTAGTTTAGTCTAGTATTGAATTCAGATTGTGACAGTTGAGCAAATTTAAACTCTAGTCACTCCTAAAATGTATTCCCAATCCAAATAACAAAACAAGTACAGATTTCAAAGTCTGCTTGACATAAGCTTAACAACACTGAATTTTCTAAAACATAGAGTTAGACATTAAGTTGCATGTCTGCAGAAAATCATAAGAAAACATTTAAATAGGACATGCTAGTGGTTCTTTTTCAAGTATTTTTTTGTTGACTTATACTTGTTAGTGCTCTGTAGAGGCATCTCTCCTGCACCTGTCGTCTGTAGCTTCAGACGACAAGGAGGGCAAAGGTATGATTATGACCAGGCAGACAAGCTCTTGCTCTTGATAGATCCTGGATGTACAACACCTCTAGATCATTGATTTTTCAATCTTCTTAATACTGCAACTCTATAATACAGTTACTCATATTGTGGTAACCCCAATCATAAAATTATTTTTGTTGCTGTTTTGTAACTGTAATTGTGGCATTTTACTAATCATAATGTAAATATATGCTTTCCAAAGGTCTTATGAGATCGCTATGAAATGATCATTTGATCCACAAAGGAGTCATGACACATGGGTTGAGAACCTGTGCTACACAATTTCCTCATCTCTTGGATGGGTTTTTGGCATTGGTTTAACTGGTGACTGGAAACTCCAGGATAGTGATTTAAAGGTATTTTATGCAAATGATTATTGAAAATATTTCTAATGTAGATTTGGCTTAAAAGAAGAGAATGATAGGAAGAAAAGAAACAGAAGAATCAGACCAAAAATTTCCAAATGAAGGTGAATTTTCCAGAATGACTTCACTATTGTGTGATAGTGAATAATCTGGCCAATAAAAGAAATCAAGGCATGTGTATATACATGCAGACCCTTTAGGAACACAACATAATTGCCTCAAGCTTCTGTTGCTTATGTTCTTGCCCTTGCCTTTTGATCTCTCTTTTATTAAGTGGTCTGGGTCTGCTAGATTAGGTCAGGACTTCTCAGAAGCAGAAGAAGCTGTGTGTCCTGAGTTAAAGCAAGCCTCCTGGGAGGCAGGTAGTGGTGGCTCTGGTTAACCCAGGTCCCCTGTGTCTTTGGTTAGAACAGGCTGCATTATTCAAAGTTAGAGTAGCCTTCCTGTGTTCCTGATTAGGGCAGAGCTACTGGGAAACAGGCACAGGGTCTGGTAGCAGGGATGATGGTCTACCACAGGTGCAGGGGGAAGATAAGACTGGGAGCTCAACTCATTATTTTTAATAAAAATATGAAAAGTATTAGTTTTCATTATAGCACTTTCAAACAATACTCTTCCTCTCATCTCCATTACTTCTTTTATCCTGTTGCTTCCAATTACTTCCTTTCTGATTTCTTGTCACATGTTTTCTTTTGCCCTCTCCCTCCTTACTCTTGTCTCTGTCTAATGGTTTCATAATTACACTTAAATACTAATAGATAAAATCAGCATCTGAGAGAGAAAATGAACTATTTTACCTTTTTCATGCTATCACTGATACAATTGTACATCAATGGTTTTGCAGCAATTCATGGTGACCAAGAAAAAGGAATCTAATTGTCCATCAATAGGCGAACAGTTAAGGAAATGAGGTGCATATAAACAGAAATTTCCTTTAGGTTAAAAAAAAGTTAAATTTTCAGAAAATTGGATGGATCTATAAAGCATATTAAGCGAGGCAACTGGGGCTTACTTTTGTTCAAGTGGGTGAGATTAATGCTATCATCTTTTCTCAGTGCCTCTGCTCCTCCCAAAGTTTCCTGTTTCTAGCTCAAAGTGATTACCTGTTTCCAGTAGACAATTTCATATAAGCCCTGGACTGGAGGTTCATCTACAATATGTACTCCTCCACTAGACACAGGCAGGAATTATCATAAAATTTAAAATGTAGGACCCCTGAGTGCACTTGAAAAATGTGTTGCTGATGTTTACAAAATTGGCCAAATGCATTGGTAGGCATTACAATGTCTCTCTGTGGACCAGGCAATTCGCAATTCATCTTAGCAATTTTTATTACTAGATGAAAGTATTTGATGCATGGTGTGTGTGTGTGTGTGTGTGTGTGTGTGTGTGTGTGTGTGTGTGATGCATAAATACGAGTGTAGGAAGTGCGTAGTTATAGAAATTTGGACTTTCTTCCTCTGAGCCCCATGATACCTGAAATAAACTCAGACTCAAAATACACTTACAAATACCTTGGCCATATAGATAGAGTCTTCTCTGACAAGATCATAACTTAAAATAATCCATTTATTCGTATCTACATTTGGACAATTGGTTGGTACTTGTATTCAGGTAACATGTGTCCATATTCTTAGGACCTGGGGCAGGACCTCCTGCCAGGTACTGTCCTAGAATCCTTTCTGTCTTGCAGATGTTCCAGGTCCAATTTTCTGTCTAAGACAAAGACCATCAATTTATTATAGATAAGATATTTTCTTTACACATAATCATGAACATGTACATATACTTATACATATGCACATATACACAGAGGTCAGAGCAGAATGAGAGGTAACATTTTCTATTACACTTCTTGTTTCTTCCCCTTAATGCCTTGACACTGCATCTCTTACTGAATTGGAAGCTCACTGGGTAGCTTAAGGTGACTGACCATCATGGTCTAGAGAATCCATTTGTCTCTATCTTTAATGTGGAAGTACAGTCATGCTGAACTTTTTAAATGGATTTTGTAATTTTGGTCCTAGATTACTATGATTGTACAGCAAATGTCTTTACCCACAGAGGCACCTTCTCAGGATCCCATATATATAACACTGGTTTCAAACTGCTATATACTAAAAATTACCTTGTATTCTAGATATTCTTTTCATCATCTTTCAAGTGATTAAGAGATTATTGGTGTGTGTTGCTACACACAGTTGTAAAGATCCTTTTCTTAAGTAATTTATAATATATTCCATTTTCAGAAATGTGATAGATTTCAGTATTTAGGATACTTATAGTTTCTACTTTATATTTCTCAGCCATTAGAATGTTTCCTCTTTTATTTTTAATTTTTAGAATACACAGGAAATAGAATTAGATGAAATATTGTTCATTTCCTTTTAAAAGGCCACAGTTATCCTAATACCCAAACCACATAAAGACTCAACAAAGAAAGTAATTTATACACCATTTTCCTTATGAATATTGATAGAGAAAAACTCAATAAATTACTCAAAATCTGAATCCAAGAACTTACCACAAAACAATATCGACTGTGATCAAATAGGTTTCATCCCATAGATGCAAGGATGGTTCAATATACCAAATTTAGTAAATATAATGCACCATATGAATAAACTGGAAAAAAAACATATTGTCATGTCACTAGACTCTCAACAAACAAGCAAATAAATAACAACAACAAAATAATTTGACAAAAATCCAACACATCATCTTGGTAAAAGGTCTGTAGAGAATAAGGATACAAGGAACACATCTAAACATAATCAAGGCAAGTTACAGCAAACCTATACCTAACAATAAATTAAATGCACAGAAACTGAAGGCAATTATTCTAAAGTAAGGAAAAAAGACAAGATTGTCCCCCCTGCCAAAATCTACTTAATATAATGCTTGAAGTTTTATCTAGAACTCTAATGTATCTAAAGGAGATAAAAGGAGATACAAATTGTAAAGGAAGAAATTAAAGAATTTTTATTAGAAGATGATATGATAGTATAAATAAGTGATCTTAACATTTTTACTAGGGAAGTCATACACCTGATAACCACTTTAAGCAAAGTGACTAGATAACATAGGAATTCAAAAGAAAATCAATAGCCTTCCTATATACAAGGAGTAAATGGGCTGAGAAAGAAATCTGAACACTTCACAATAGAACAAAATAATATAAACTGTCTTGGATAATTCAACCAAACAAGTAAAAAGATTTTTATGATAAAATCTTCACATCTTTAAAGAAAAAAATTAAGAACATAACAGAAGATAGAAAGATCTCACACGTTCATAGATCAGTAAAATATGGATCAGGATTAACATAGTAAAAATGGTCAATCTATGAAAAGCAATCTAAAGATTCAATCAATTTTTAAAAGTTTTATCACTATTGTTTACATACCTTGAAAGGACATTTTTCAACGTTGTATGTGTATGTTCCTGTATTTACTACTGGGCCAAGTTAACCCAATATGGCTGGAAAAAATATTAAACCAGGCTCTAGTTTGAAGAGCCACATAGAGACTGAGGCGACTACAATTTTATAGAAAGCAATCAGACTTTCTATACCCTTTTCCAAAACAGTATTTTACCAATTTTCAGCATCAATACAAGGGCAATTGCAAATATAAATGTTGTTGGCTAGCTAATCAGGGTATAAAATATAATTGTCTAAGAACAATTGTCTTGTCAACTGTCCATACGTCCTTGACTTCTAAAGAAGCATATAAAGAAACACATGTGTGCCTCAATGTTTCATTGCCTGAATGTGTCCCTCAGTTTCTCAGGAACTAAAAAGCACAAAATTCCCCAGGAGCCACAATCTAAACCCGAAAAACATGTGAAGTATACCTTACAAATCAGCTACTCCAGAGTGTCTCCTCTCCTCTCCTCTCCTCTCCTCTCCTCTCCTCTCCTCTCCTCTCCTCTCCTCTCCTCTCCTCTCTCTCTCTCTCTCTCTCTCTCTCTCTCTCTCTCTCTCTCTCTCTCTCTCTCTCTTTATTGTATGCAAGTGCAATTGTAAAGCAAATCAATCTCAAGGCTGTAATGCTTGGGAATAGGTGAGGATAGGGAGTCACATTATGGGGTACAGGGGAGTGATCTGAGGAAGAAAAAGCTAGAATTAGGGAGTATTTCATGGGTGGCATAGAAACCTAGTACAGAGGAAACTTTCTTGAATCTATTAGGATGACCCTAAAGAGGAATCAGTAATGGAAGATACACAATCTGAACTAGGAATCTCCCGGAGACTTGCAAGACTTCTAGAGGTGTGGCCTGGGTCACATTCAATTGAGTTTTAGTCAAGGAGTCCCCAAGGAGATCCTTAAACAGCACAGGCTGATTCTAGGACAGAAGATTCTCTCTATGAAAACTGACAAAATGCCATATAACAGAAGCAATTTCCACACAACTCATTGAACATAGAGATTGTACAGATTTGGTACCTTCACCTCTACATGCTAGTCTCCCTGTGGGGAAATAGATCCTGCCCATGAGCCCAGATTCTGTTCTCAGCTTTTCTGAGACTTCCAAAACATTAGGAACTCTATGATCTCAGCCACTTCATAGGCCAGCAGAACCCTGAGACAGCTTACGATGTCCCCTCCCTCAGACTATGCTTCCCCATCCCTGGAGTGGTGTTCTGGGGCTTCCCTCTGACCCAACACCTGCCCAGGGCATGGCTTGGGGTACATTCAGTCAACTTCCAGTGTCCTGCTTCCCCGAGTGGCCATAAACTGTGGAAGAGCAGATGCAGGACCCACAAGCCTACAGCTCAGGAATGAATGTCTTCAGAATTCAGACATGTTCTCTCACTGATATTAAACTTAAACCAAGTAGGTTGTCTGGTAGCAAGTTTCATGGAATCTGTCTCTCTTTATCCTGCAGCCTTGAGGATTCAAACATCTGTTGTTTTTGTTGTTGATGGTGATTTGTTTTTGTTTTGTTTTGTTCTCGTTTGTTTGTTTGGTTGTTGTTTTTTGTTCATTTTT
Organism: Mus pahari; assembly: GCF_900095145.1. Taxonomy (NCBI): domain Eukaryota; kingdom Metazoa; phylum Chordata; class Mammalia; order Rodentia; family Muridae; genus Mus; species Mus pahari. The sequence goes on along the minus strand of NC_034594.1, from coordinate 76,917,730 downwards.
TTTAATATTCTGAGGAGAAATTTGCATCCTCATACTAACACAGTAAGGACCTTAAGAACTGGACTCTCCAATTCTCTTCTATCCTTTCTGCAAGAGTTTATTGTAGCTATGTGACCAACAGCTGGGATTAGAGCACTGATGGCTTGGAACAAGGTTAAAACTGAGGAATTAGGAAACAAGAATAAATCTTGTATTTGGGTCAGGAATCTGGTCCTTCTGTGAATAGGACAAGAACACAGGGTCAGATAGGAGAATTTCTTTGGAGACAGAATATAATGCCCTTCCTTAAGGAACTGGCAGACCCCAAGGCACAAGGTCTTTTTTGTTGTTGTTGTTCTCTGCTGTTTTCCTTATGTGTCCTTGAAAAATTAAGAAGGCTAGTCTGATTCCATAACAGATTTCAAACTGGCAGATAAGGAGACTATACCTAAAAACTGAGCAGGTCCAAGAAAGTGAGGCATAGAAAAAAAACCCAGGCTCTAGCCTTAAAACCCAGGTAATGGAATATATCAGCCATCTGGCCTGAACTAAGAACAATGGATCAGTAACAATCCAAACTTCCTCAGTTATAGTCATAGTCATAGTCATAGTCATAGTCATAGTCATAGTCATAGTCATAGTCATAGTCATAGTCATAGTTGTTATATAGTTATAGTTATAGTAGTTATAGTTATAGTAGTTATAGTTATAGTTATAGTTATAGTTATAGTTATAGTTATAGTTAGTTTCCTCAGTGATAGTTCCCATACCTCCCCAGAAAGTTTCCAGCCCTCACACCCTGGTAAAGAAATGTCCATAGAGATGGATGCAACAGATTAACATAGAGGTCACCTACCCCAAAATTCCCTAAATAAGACCTGAAAGTTCACTTGTGTGTCTCTATCTTTCTTGTTAATGGGAGACCCCAGCATGCTGGACTTCTGCAAAATAAAACACTCTTTGAGTTTATATACTATTTGAGTCTGGAGTATCATTGTTCAATGAACCATGGACTCTAACAGGATAAAACAGAATAAAGCTAAGCTTACTTCCTCTGTATCTTTGCCCAAGGCCACTCCTTGCCCATTCAAACCTAGGATGAAAATTGCTTAATATCCATAGTTAAATTAAAAATAAATGAATAAATTGTTCATCATTATAGACAGTGTTTACAAAAATGCTGAGGTGAAGAGCTAAGAAAGAGAAATTAGGAATGTAATAACAACGGAAATTGAGATAATGAGAACTTGAGAATAAGAGATGATTAACTTTTATAATTGCAGCAAGCTCTGAATCTATTCAAACAATCTCCAAGGAGGTATGTGAAGGAATGGAGATGAGGGGTGAGAATATTAGAATAATTTCAAAGTCATTAAGATAAGCTTAGGTAATATGCTGGCAAATCATTGAATTTTAAACAATTATTAAATAGATAAGAACCCATCAACATTTCTTTTAACCAAAGTAAATAGGAAATAACTAGACGACCTTTACAGGTATTTGCTTACATGATTTTAACCAGGTATCTTTTCTATTTCATGACATCAACTAAATAATTTTTACTTAGTTGTTTACTAAGTGATTTAACCAGGGTTTCCAGGAATACATTTCGTAAAAGTTGTTCTTTGAAGCTTATACCATACTCAATTTTGATGAAGCTTCTAGAGAACCATTTCAACCAATGCCTTTGTTTTTAGATTGGTGATTCTGAGCCTCAAGGAGAAAAAGCAGTTGATGTCAGTTGACAGAAATAGCATGACCAGTATGGAAGCTCAAATCTAATTTCCAGGCTTTATAATCACCCACGTTCAAAAGAATCATGTAATGAAAACAGAAGTGTTTCCACTTCTCATTTACATAAGCAAAATTGTTTTGAATCCAAAAGTAGAATAAAATAATTGGAAAAATGCAATGACAAATAGACTGTTAGGGCAAACAAGACTATATTTGTAGCTTTCCTGATTTCTGGGGCACAAATGACTTGACTATGAATAACCTTATGATAGAAAGTAGTATCATCTGGTGATATGTCTTAATGGAGAAACCACTTGTCTTACAAATGTGAAGACCTGAGATCATATCTCCAAAACTCATGTAAAGTGCTCATGGCAACAGACAACCAAAATCTCAGCATACTGTCAGGTGACAGGTAGACTCAATACAATCTGGAGATCATAAACCAACTATCTTTGTGAATGTAGTGGTTAAAAATGAGATGTTAAATTCAGAAAGGTAGAAGGTAAAATCAGTTCCAAAAGTTATCTACAAATATACATGCTGTTGCTTATGTGCATCCATGTTCAATATACCTATAGAGATGTGAGCCCATGCACACACAGACACACGAAACACATACACATAAAGAGAGAGAGAGAGAGAGAGAGAGAGAGAGAGAGAGAGAGAGAGAGAGAGAGAGAGAGAGGGAATATAAGTGAGATCTCCTGATAGGTTCATATAATAATCAGCATTTTCAGCCATCATTATCATGTTTAGAACACAGAACTCATCTTCTGTTAGCCAACCACATACCACTTACCTTCTTGGATCCCAACAAGCTCAAATCTAGCACTTCCCTTTCAAAGGATACAAACACAAGTTATTAAAAAAAATACATGTCAACAGCCACAGAGAGTCTTGGCTATGGACCTGTAATATGAATTACTTGCATTTGAAATCCCTAGTAAACAGAGGAAAAGATTACAAATGTGTTCTATATCAATGATACCTGGGGTACCTGGTAACATGCTAGAAAATGGTCACTCTACCTGAACTTTATGGTCCTGGATTATGAAATATGGATAGCTTGATAACTGGAGTTATATATAGCTTTATTTTCACCATATGGAACATTTTCATTCTGTTCTATGACCCATGAGTAGCAGAAATCTGCCAAAAAAGGGGAACTCTTGACCCTTTCCTCTCCTAATCCTATCCATAACCTGATCTCAAATCCACTGCCATGGACAGGTATAAGTTAAACTTTGCTTCCATAATTAAAAACATGTTGATCTGAAATCCATTCTCTTTTAAACCATGAAAAGTATTTTGTGCTGTGAAGGAATCCTAGGCAAAATCTCACCTCCACTTTCACTCTCTTGAACTGTCTTCTATCAGGAGAACATCTGTTCCTTCTGAGTCCAGTTTTAAATTAATACATCAGTAAGACTAAGAATCTACAAAAGACATCCTTTGGTTCTTGGGGTACAAATATATTACTGAATATCATAAAGCAAGTGTTAGTCATTAATAAAGTTTAACAAATGAATATGGGGTAAAAAAGAGTAAAATAGGCTCTTGAACAAGTCTTTTCACAGAAACTGTTGATATCCCCCCGGCTTCCCTCACTAAAGAAAACAGATTATAGACTGTGTGTGAAGAGAAGGAAGCATAGGACAGACTTCAGAACAATGGGCCAGATAGTCACTAAACAAAAAATTAACATGTTATACATGCATAAGATGACATGTACTAGCTGACATAATCATAGTTAGAAAAGTAACATTTGTGTAATGTATTTGGTAATAATTAAACAAGGGAAACAGGAGCAGAAAGGGTAAAATTTTAAGAATGGTTGATGGGCAAGTAATATATATTATTATAATTATTGATGATATGATTATAATTAACAGATCTACCAATAATAGCACCAAATAGGAATTGTATAACTTTAAAGCTGTTGATATTATAAAATGTAAGTGAAAGGCCTGGTTATCTGGTTCAGCATAATGTTGCTTAATACACAAACCTGACAACCTGTGCACAATATCTATAACCCAGGTAAAAATGGCTGGATGTAGTGGAGTAGTACAAGGAAGTGTTCAAGAAGCCTAAAAGACCAATCAGGAACAGGTCCAATGTAATCACACAAGGATCTTTATTCACAAGCTCAAGCTTGCCAACCCACAAGACAGTAGAGAAGTTCTGCACTCTCATTGGGATAATGTTTATAGGAAAAATGGCAAGGAGTAAGTGATTGTAGTCTGGCAAGCATGTAACTGGGGGACTACCATGGCCTTTAACATAATTGGCTGGTTCTGAGAGTCAAACCATATGTTTAACTTCTGCAACTACCTAATTAGTAGTTGTTAGGAAATGAAGTGTCAGGGGTGGTCTAGTAACCTGTGGGTGAAGATTTGTGGGTGAATATCCTGGACACTGGTGCTAGATCTGGATATGTTAGGGTTGAGGGTAACCTGGGGACTCATGTCTTGTTGAGGTTAACCTGCAAACTGGTGCTAGGTACCAGCCTGTTAGTTTACTTGAGTTCAAACTTAGGTCAGATTCTCTAACTTGGAGTCTGAATACAAAAAAAATTTGGTCTCTCATTCTCCACTTTCTCTGGTAACGAGAAGGTCAATTCATGGGATTCCTGGAGCTCCCAGGCTTCCTTATGGAGGGACTGGTAGTGGGTTTTCATCATCATAAGTTGAACAGTCTAAAGTCTTTCTTTCATAAACTGGACTAATTAGCTTAAAATGAAAGGGCCAAAGGTAAGGGACAGAGGACCCAGCAGCATAGATATCAGGATTGTCAATCATGAGAAGCTGTTGAACCATGGTTCTAACCAGCTTTGTACCTGTTCTGTTTCTCTTTTTCTCTTGCCCAAGCCTTTTCTAACATTGGCCATCAACTCTTTGACCTATCCAGAACTGTCAACATAAAAACAGCATTCTTAGTGATTGGGTTACCTCACTAAGGATGATATCCTTCAGATACATTCATTTGCCCAAGAATTTCATAAATTCATTGTAAATTCATTGTTTTTAAATAGCTAAGTAGTACGCCATTGTGTAAATGTACCACATTTTCTGTATCCATTCCTCTATTGAGGGATATCTGGGTTCTTTCCAGCTTCTGGCTATTATAAATAAAGCTGCTATGAACATAGTGGAGCATGTGACCTTATTACCAGTTGGAAGATCTTCTGGGTATATGCCCAGAAGAGGTATTGTTGGGTCCTCCGGTAGTACTATGTCCAGTTTTCTGAGGAACCGCCAGACTGATTTCCAGAGTGGTTGTACAAGCTTGCAATCCCATCAGCAATGGAGGAGTGTTCCTCTTTCTCCACAACCTCGCCAGCATCTGCTGTCACCTGAATTTTTAATCTTAGCTTCCAGGATAGCATTTGAAATGTAAATAAAGAATAAATAAATAAATAAATAAATAAATAAATAAATAAATTAAGCTGGGTGTTGTGCCACACACCTTTAATCCTAGCACTTGGGAGGCAGGGGCAGGCGGATTTCTGAGTTTGAGGCCAGCCTGGTCTACAAAGTGAGTTCCAGGACAGCCAGGGCTATACAGAGAAACCCTGTCTCAAAAAACAAAACAAAAAAACAAACAACAACAACAAAAAGGTAAAAAAATAAAAAAGTAAAAAAAAAAAGTAAACATTTACCTTATTAAAATACAAATTATTTTTCTGCTTAATAAATGGTAAAATTATTTGTATACAAAAAGTCTCAAAATAAATTTACTAGTAAATACTTTAAAAAAAAAAAAAACCGGCATTCTTCTTTTAGGACCCTGCCTGTTGCATAATCAGGAGATCCAACCCCCTCCTGTTTGGAGTATTACCTCTGCCAGGGAGCCCAGAGAATCTTGGAGAATAATTCCTTTTACTTATCTTGCTATATCCGTGTCTATAGCTTCTCTTAGACTGTTGTAATTTAGTTTTATAGCACCAAGGAAGCTATCCCAGTGCCTGTGACAGCCATGTCCAATCCTATGAGAACCACCAGCATTATAGCCCAAGTTGCTTCTCACTTGGATCTTATGGGAATAAATCTGAGGTTCCATCTGGGAAATCTAGGTAACAACTGGACAAATATACAGAATTCTTTATTGTGATGCAGTGTAGCCTCTTGGACACAAGGGGTAAGTCCCGCATCGCATGCCTACCAGGCATTGGTGGGTGGTAGTAGGTATTTAGATAATGATTAACAGGTAATCATTATCTGCATTTATCTTATAAATTTGGTTGGAAAGGTGACTACAGGCTCCAGAGACTGTTCCTGTACAGATGCCCTGACATTCTATGGTCAGTACAGTCAACCTAGCCTCACCTTGTTGGCACTCACTGGGGTGCCACTCACTTGTCTGCACTCATTGGGGTTTTCAGTTTCAGTAAGATTTCCAATCAGTGCTATATCTTAAAAGTAGGGTGGTCTTATATCATAGTACAGCCAGTATTGCTTATTTAACTCAGGTCTGGCAGCATTAGTGACCTGAAAAGACTGGACCATCATATTCCAGATGGGAGTCAGGGTTCTCATTACTCGGTCTTTGTGTTGTCCTGGTGTCTTAGGTTGGGGACATATTACAGGAAGATGGTTATGGGTCTTGTATGAGGATAGGTGTATGGGCTACCAGAGGATGTGTAGATGGGGGGGGTTAGCCAGCCAGATATTGGCACTGAGAGTAATTGAGAGTGTCTGAACATAGAGTAGGATGATAAACAGGACTCTCGGATCATTACCATTAGCAAAAGTTTCAGTCCTTGAGGTTTATTGGTAGTCCATTCAACCTTCCTATCATCATCTATGTATCTAATAATAACATAATTGCATTACCCCCCCACAGCTGCAGGTATTGGGCCTAGGCATGGTGATGAAGTCCTTATTAGGGGCCTTCCAGTGCATCCATCTAGTGGATTTGTATTCCTAAGCTGCACAGAAGAAGATATCAGGGCCTCCACACTTGTTGCATTGGTCATTACGCTAGTAGTATGCTGGGCAAACATAAAAAGCTTTGGTGTTTAGTCTTCCAGTACACCACATGTGTGTTGCAGTCATAAGCTGGCAAGTACTCTTCCAACATAGCTTTGAGTCTCATCCAGATCATACCTTTAAAGAGTTGGAAGGGAGCTTGATAGCCCTCCATTTCTTTTGTCTCTAGGTCATCCTCAACTGGAAATAACTCTGCAGTTCCATTGTCAGTATGGTGATTTCATGCTACAATTCTGTAAACTTTCAGGGTAATAGGTGTGGTCAGAAGGATAAGGGGCCTTTGCATCGAGGCTGTAGTGACCCCTGCTGGTATCTTTTGACAAGGACCCAATATTTATGCTGGAATCCAAGGAGCTCCAAAGATGGACCTGTTTCATAGAGAGCAAGAAATCTGGGCCAAATGCATTATGTACACTATGGACACACTTTAGATCATCCAATAATTCTACAATGACCTCTGCCTATAGGTTGGGGATAATTGGAGGAGGTGAACCAATCATAATTTCAATCGAGGTAAGTCCAATCTGATATGGGGAGTTCTGTACTCTATAAAGGGTGAATGGGAGATTGCTCACCCAGTCACTGTCTGTCTCCAAAGTCAATTTAGTTAAGGTTTTTTTTTGTAGGATCCTCTCCATCCTCTCTACCTGTCCTAAACTCTAGGGTTAGCAGAATGAAGTTACAAATCAATCTCCAAGGGTATTAGCAAATCTTTAGCTTACCTGTGACACAAATGCAGGTCCATTGTCTGATCTTGAAAGAATTTATTTTAGTAGCTTCTTTGCTATCATCTGAGTAGTCCAATGATTAGTTGAGAAAACCTCAGTCCATCCTTAAAAGGTATCTATGAAGACCAGTAAGTATCTGTATCTGGATTTTCCTGGTTTTACCTTTGTCAAGTCTGTTTCTGAATAGACTCCTAGCTTGGTGCTCCAGTATCAAGTACTGGGGTTTTTCTGACTGGCATCCACATTGGTCAATTGACAGGTGTTATAGTTCGCAACAATTTCAGCTATTTTTCAATTGGCATCTCTAATTCTGTTGTGAGACTGGTGAACTAGGTCCTGCATTTTTCATGCACCTATATGTGAAGAATGATAGATCTTTTTCAGTTTAAGTAGACCCATTTTTTTTTTGTTTTTTGTTTTTTTTTTAATTTTTTTATTTCTTTAATTTTTTCGAGACAGGGTTTCTCTGTGTAGCCCTGGCTGTCCTGGAACTCACTTTGTAGACCAGGCTGGCCTCGAACTCAGAAATCCGCCTGCCTCTGCCTCCCTAGTGCTGGAATTAAAGGCATGCACTACCACACCTCACTAAGTAGACCCATTTTTGCTGGTACAATTAATTTACAGTCTGCTGTCCTCTACCATCCTTTATGAGCTGAAACATGTCAGGTTTCTTGCCCAGATCACATCGTCTGTAGTATAACTAGGCTAGTCAGGAAGTGTGGGGTCTCCTGGGTCTAGGACATTAAAGGCCATGAAGGGCTCAATTTCTAGGGTCACACGTGCAGGGCTATTTCATCGACCCTGTTGTTGCCATCTGAAATGCCATCTTCAGTGTCCTGGAGTATGGAAAATAGCCAACTGCATTGACCCCTATTGGGCCCTTAGTAGGAAGGGGATTTCCTCTTTCTCCTTGACAGTCTTTTCATCTCTTTCAGAAGGCCATTCTCCCTCTAAATAGCCCCATAGATATGAGGTGTAACAAAAGCTTACAGTTTTAACTTACAAAAGTTAAGTCTCTTGTTTTTTCCTAACTCGAATGACTTGCTTAGAGCTATTAATTCAGATTTCTGGGTGGATATTCCAGCTCATAGTATCTGTGGCCATGTGATCTCAGTGTTTGAGACTACTGCTGCTCCAGCATTCCTCTGTCTGTCATGAATGAAGTTACTATCATGGGTGAACCATGTGTGTCTATCAAAGGGCTATCTTGAAGCTCTGGTCTTGTCCCTTGGATGTGGGTCAGAATGACTGAGCAGTAATGCAGCAGCCCTTTGAGATCTGGATCAGGGAGTATGGTAGCTGGGTTCAAGGCAGTTAGAGCCCTGAAAATTATACTAGGAAGGTTTAAGAGAAGAGACCAGTAATGAGTCATTCTGGATTCTTGAGCCATCATCTGGGGTAGAGGCTGCTTAAGTACCCCTTCAATAGCATGAGGCTTTGAGATGGCCAGGCACTGACTCAAAGACAGTTTGTCAGAAACATTGCCCAGGGAGGCATTGCAGCAATAATGCATAAGCAAGGGGGCCAGCCTCTGGCCTCTGGGTTTCATTTCTTTGAGAGGTAGGCCACTGGTCAGTGCCAGGACTCAAGAGTTTGTGTCAATACCCCTTTTGCTACCCCAATTCTTTCATCCATAAAAAGGAAAAAGGGTTTCATCACATCTGGCAACCCCAAAGCAGGTACAGAAATTAAGGCCTTTTTAAAGGTGTCTAATATCCCTCTGTCCATATAAAGTTCTCATGAGGCTCTCTGGAGGTCATTTATAGCGACCTATTTATTTCTACAAAGCCTGGTATCCAAATTCAGCAGAATCAAGTGAACCCCAAGAATTCCCTTACCTTGTGGAGAATCTTGGGTGATGGAAGTTGCAGTACAGTTTCTTTTTTGGCCTCAGAGAGCCACCTCTGACTTTCTTTTAATATATACCCTAGATTGGCAAATGAGCTTTCTTAGCTTAAGCTCAATAGCCAAAATTTCCCAGAGCCTCCAAGAAATCCTGGGTTCCATCAGACATTCTTTCTTGGTCTCTGCTGCTACAAGAAAGTCATCTACATACTGCAAAAATCAGGTTAGGGGCTGGGTTCTGTATTCACTCAGATCTTCATGGAGAGACTCATCAATTATAGTAGGTGAGTTCTTAAATCCCTGGGGCACACAAGACCAAGACAGTTGTCCTTTAACCCCAAGCTCTGGATCGTGTCATTCAAAGCCAAGAAATCTTGGTTCCTATGTCCCAAAACTAACCTGAAGAAATCATCTTTAAATCCACCACTGTATATCATTGGTGTTCAAGAGAAATAGCACTGGATACGGTGTGGAGATAAAGGACTGTCATGTCGATATTCATAACTCATTTGTTTACCTCTCTTAAGCATGCACTGGTCTATAATTGTTAGTTCCAGGTTTCTTGACTGGTAGAAGGGAGCTGTTCCAGGCTAATTGACACGTTATTAGAATCCCCACACTTAATAGTTTCCTTATATTGAGGTTATACCTTGGCAATCATGGGAATGGGGTACTGTAGGACCTCTAAAGGCTTGGCACTGGCTTGAGTTCGATCCAGATTGCAGTCTGCTATTTATCTCTCCCTGTTCTTTCTGTCTCTCTACAAGCATTACAGAAGCAAACTATCCAAGTAGTAACTTTGTACTTTGAGGTGGGGAAGTGCTGAAACAAGTTGTATTAGAGTTGTAATCAGGGCATGAATAGGCTTCCCTTCTGAATCCAATGATTTAGCTCCTTCTTGAGAGAAATGCAGTTGTGCCCTCATTTTTGTCCAAAAAAAAAAAAAAAGTCCCTCCTGTAGGGACATTCAGGTACAAGGAGGAATGAGTGGGTTACCCTTCTCATTTCCAAGTCTACTGTTCTTCAGGTAGTCTATTAGTATTGTTTAATTCCTATTGCCCCTTGCACACAGGATTTCTTTGAAGAAACTTTAGGCTTCAGAAATGCAGAATGTTGAGTTCTGCTGTCTATAAAGAAACCAGTGGATTTTCCCTCCACTTTTAGGGCTACCCTGGGCTTGGTGAGTGTAATGTGCAATAAATACTTAAAAAATGTAATCCACATTAACAGTGGCAAGGTACTGGTGGGCTTGTTCTCATCTTTGGTAAACTCTCTGAACCAGAGCTCTGAAATCTCGCCACCCAACTCTCTAAGTTCCCATGGTGGGTCACTACCACACTGAGTGAACCAACACCACACCAGCCCCCTGCTTCCAAATTCCCACAGCCTTTTGGAGTGTATTTCTTTCAAACCCATGCTTTGCTGTCATATCTTTCTCTCTGGAAACCAGTTGAGCTGCCACAAGAAGGAAAAACACACACACACACACACACACACACACACAATCTTAGTTCAGAATCAGTCATAACTCAGTCTCTGGGTGCAACAACTTACATCCTAATTTTTATGCCATTCTAAGCTAAATCTACAACTAACATCCTAAATTATAACTCATTCTAAGCTAAATCCTCCAGTAGTGGATCCAAATGGATCTGTCACTTGAAATGAGGTCTCCACTATCTACATTTTTTGCCTCCATGCCCCTAACTTCTAGCCCACTCTCTTCTCTCCTGCCAGGCGTCTGCCTGACCTGGAAGTACTGCCTACTTGTTAAGTTATTATTTTCTTTATTCATTAGAAAAAGAGCTCAAAAATGGATGTATCTAGAGGATATCATCCTTAGTGAGGTAACCCAATCATAGAAGAAGTCACTAGATATGCACTCACTGATAAGTGGTGATTAGCCCAGAAAATTAGAATACCGGAGATATATTATGCAAAACAGAAGAAAACCAAGAAGGATGACCATTGTGTGGATACTTCATTCCTCTTTAGAATAAGGAACAAAATACTCATGAAAGGATATAGGTATAGAGACAAAATTTAGAGCTAAGATGAAAGGATGGACTATCCAGAGACTACCCCATCCGGAAATCCATCCCATCATCAGCCACCAAACCTAGAT